>NC_083736.1:105672480-106018753 GCF_028564815.1 Eubalaena glacialis | reverse complement strand
GCTTCATGGGAGCGGGGCCCATATCGGAGTTCACCGTTATACCCCAGTGCCTAGCACGATACATGGCTCAGAGTAGATAAATAATAAATATGTGCCAATGAATGAACTTATGGGTTAATAAAATAATTGCACAAATACTTATTTAGTTACAATTTTGATAAGTGCTTTGAATGAAACTTCAGGGTGCAGTGAGAACATATAAGGAGGGACCTAACCCATTTTTGAGTGGTGAGGCCGTCATGGAAAACTGCCTGAAAGTGAACACTGGCCTAGGTGAAGGGAAGTTGTTTCAGTTCATATACTCCCTTGAAACTTGGAGCTGATGGAGGGGAGAGCTCACACAACAGGATGGTAACTGCCTAGGCCTAAGTATGATACCTGAGGAGGGCAGAAGCAGCCCCTAAATGTAATGATCACACCGGGTATTACTCGGTGATACCCTTGAGCCCTTGAGGACTAACCAGCTGTTGATCCTCTCCATAGTTAACCATAGTGTGCTAAGCTTGGACCCTGGGCATTTGCACATTTTCCTTTTCCACCTTTTCAGCACCTTTTCCTTTTCCTTTTCAGCATTCGCTTTCATGCCTGGATGTATCCTTTCTTTTTTTTTTTTTTAATTTTTTTACTTATTTACTTATTTATGGCTGCGTTGCGTCTTTGTTTCTGTGCGAGGGCTTTCTCCAGTTGCGGCAAGTGGGGGCCACTCTTCATCGCGGTGCGCGGGCCTCTCACTATCGCGGCCTCTCTTGTTGTGGAGCACAGGCTCCAGACGCGCAGGCTCAGCAATTGTGGCCCACGGGCCCAGTCGCTCCACGGCATGTGGGATCCTCCCAGACCAGGGCCCAAACCCGTGTCCCCTGCTTTGGCAGGCAGACTCTCAGCCACTGCGCCACCAGGGAAGCCCCTGGATGTATCCTTTCTGCTCTGTTTTTTACTTTTCACACAATCATCTAGCCACAGAGGGCTTAAGGTGACACACTTTTTACTACCAAGAGAAATTATAGGCCTTTCTGTATATGGCTGTATGCGAGATGATTGGATAAATGGAATATTACTGTATTTTGTTGTACCCTAAAATGCATTGATGTGTTTTTCCACTCTTTCTTCCCTGGAAACAGCCTTGAATTCTATTGAGTATTATGGCTTCCGCTTTGTTGTTCAACTCAATCCCAGTTCTCACTCTTAATCTGGGGAAATTCAGACACTAGGAAGATTATCATCGAAGGAAAGATAGTGTAACTAAAGTACAACTAGACATCCTTAATGCACAGTACCATTCAGCTTTAGGGGATTATGAAGAGATAGAGGTGGAGATATAAACATCACTATCCATTTTCAAGTCCACAAAATCCACTCTCTCATTTTTTTTTTTTTTTTTTCTGAGAAAGAACATTTCAAAGGCATCTCAGCTCCTTTCACTCTCATTCATTCTGGGGAACTTTCAGTCACCACCTTCAGCCTCTCGTAACATTTTTTCCCCTCTTTCCTAGGTGTATGTGTATGGGGGATAGAGAGGATCATAAGAAATAGGAGAAGAACAAATTAAGAAATAAGTACTTTCAATTTACCTCTAAATGCCTAAGAGGACTTAGAATGATATATTTTCATAAATGGTCATTAAAATGAATTGGCTAGATTATAGCTAAGGCACAAGTACTGTGTAGAGTCAAACCTAACTTAACATAATAATTTTTTTTCTGAAAAGAGGAAGGAAATTTAATTTGCCAGTTAAACTATTTCAATTGTGTCAATCTTGCCTATCATTTAAAGGATGAGCATTTGGGGAACTGGGGACATAAGTGGTTCAGGCAAATAGCTGACTGACTGAACTACGTATACATAACTTTCAGCTCTAATATTTTCTGATTTTAATCTTGAATATTAAATATGGATTTTGCCAGGATAAACCAGAAATGTTTAAGAGTAACAAACAGGGGCCTATGAAAGGAAGGTGGTGTGTGGTCCCTTAGGTTTGGAGACAAAAGGTACAGGCAAGGAGAGAGGGTGAGCATGATGCCTGTATGTGTGTTTATGTACTTTGCACGTTGGGAATTGCTCATATTTCCTAGAAGGGAACAGACCTCTATTAGCCAGACTCCCACTAAAGTCCAATGTAAGTACAGCTCCTTTCTTCAATATGTAGAGTTTTTCTTTTTCCTCAGAGAACAAAGTGTGTACACGGCCTCATGGTAGGAGAAAAAGCTGATGCCCACTTTCTTGCCTGAACAATTACTAAGCACCGTAATTCACCTGAACAGTTCTAATCAATAAAAAGCATTTAAAATTGGCCTTTATTTTCTCTAGAATCCAATGCCAGTGATTTGTTTTCATTTAATCTGCATTTGATGTTTTACAAAACATGAAAAGACAGGATTAGTAGAACTTCGGAGTAAAGGGCAATTGCATGAAAAAATTTTCATTTCTCCTTTATGTAAGGCTACCAAACTCACCTAGGAGAGGCTTTTTGCATTCTTTAATTTTTGTGTGTGCTGTTTTCTGAATTTGCACAAAATTTTTTTATTGTTAAAGCCAATCCAAGTTGAAATTGGAGTCTCCCAGGGAATTAACTGTGGCTCTTTGTTTGACTTTATAGAATTCTAATTCTAGACTAAAGGGCATTCATCAGTAAAAATGGAAGTTAAAAAGTTTTTGCTATATGCTGATTTTAACTAACTTTTCTTCCTCTCCTCTTTCTCTGATTTTAAATAACTTTCCATCTCCTCTGCTTTCTCTTGCTTAGGATTACTGATTATTATACCTTTGTGTAGCTCCTTTTCTGTTTTGGATCCTTGGCTCTGTCTCCCCCCATCTCTGTTTTCCCTTCTTTTAGCCCCAAAAGGCAACCTGGCTAAGAAATTGAGTTCCAAGATGTAGGGTAGCGATGCATGGAAGTGAACTGGTGAACCTTTGCCTTGTTCACTCTTGATTTATGTGTTTTAAAAAAAATCTCTGGATTTTTAAAAAAGCAAATCTGGAAATGCTGTTGAGGATAGGCTTTGGCACCAGCACTCTCTTCTAATGTGGCGTTTGCGATGACTTCACCCCTTTAAAATGTGGCTCTTATGATAGCACTCACACATGCCTTAGGTCGCTTGAAGGAAACGTCCTCTGATATTCAATAAACAATACAAGCTTTCTCCATCCTTCCATCTCCAGACACTTCTTGGTCAAAACAGTGTTTACGAAAATGGGCTTCAAGAAGAAGGGCTGAGTAGCTGGATTGTTGGGAGGAAAAAGGCAATTAACATGTGTGTGGTTCTTTTTTTTAATTTTTATTTTAGGAACATGCACCAGCAAACGAGACAGCTGCATGGAGACCCATACAGTTGTTCCTTTAACTCTGCAGTATCATCAGTGTATGAAGGTTAATTTGCCAGTTGTTGTAAAGGACGCCAAGCAATTCTGAGTGTCTGCTTGGATAACTTACTTTCCCATGTATTTCTGGTTTTCTAAGTGCCATTTTGGCAATGCTGCCAAGCAATATGAGAAAAAAAGAGTAAACAAATTAGAATGCAGCAATAATTTTGTGCAAATCTTATTGTCAGCCACAAAGTAATCCATTTTGCGTGTGTTGGTTTCTGCATATGCTATAAAGAAGCACACGGTCTAGGGTAGCCACAACTGCCTAACAAAGTAGAAACGGTGAAATAATATGAAACTACTATGACTAATAAATGCATGCAAAAATGTTTATTTTCCAGATCTTAAAAAGTCCTTGCTGTATGGAGATAATTTTAAATAATGTTTCTCAAGGGAAAGGCAGAGGGCACTGATATATATTGAGTTACTGCTATGTGCCAAATTCAGGACTAGGTTCTTTGCATATTTAAACTCATTAGAGACTCACAGCAGCGCTGTGAGATAGGTATGATTAGCCTCATTTTAAAGACAAGTAGACTAAGGCTCAGAGAAGTCAAATATCTTGACCAGGATCACACAGCTAGGAAACAGCAGAGTTGGGATTCCAATTGATACCTGTCTGTCTGTATATACCTTATCTTTTATGTATTTTGACAACATAGCTCATGTGTCATTACATAGCAATTCACTGCATCATTATTTTAGTTCTTTTCATCTATAAAATTTCCAAAACAAGTACAAAGTAAAAGATTATATATGTCAGGGTTCAAGTTCATGAACTGGCTGTCATCACAGCCAACAAATTAATAAACTGTACCCCAGTTGACACTTCTGCTCTTAACCTTACTGATTTATTTAATGGCTTCTGTCTTCACCAAGGGCTTCTTAGCATATAAAAAATGCCCCACCCCCTATAACCAGTCAGTAACCTTGAGAATGAAAGAGTAATGTTTCTCATGGGCCCTGAGTTTTTGATACGTGATTTTGCATATACATTCCAACTCAAATTATTGCTGCAAAATGGTTCTTTGCTCCTTTTTCATACTTCATAAGCTGTACTGTCTGACTGGCACACAGAAAACCAGAGGTGTATAGTAATTATTCTGGTTCCTTCCCTTATCAGCTGTGCGACAAATTACTTAACATTATTAGTCTGTTTCCTCATCTATAAAATGGGGATAATACTAGTGCCTACTTCACAGGTTTTAATAATTAATGGGATAAGGAAGGCAAAGTCATTAGCACAGTGGCTGGTAGATAATAAACACTCGAGATGAACTATTAGTATTTATGTAGCTTCAGCTACTAGAAATCAGTGTGCACAGTTGTTTAAAAACCTGGACTTTGGAGTCAGACTACACCAGTTTGAGTCCTAGCTTCACAATTTGATATCTGTGGGACTTTGGTCATGTTATTTAACATTTCTAAGAGTCAATTTCTTAAATGTAATGTGGGACAATAGTATTACTTTCCTTTTTCACTACTGAGAGCATTAAAAGAGATAACGCACACAAAGTATCCAGTATGTAGTTAATATTCACTTAGTGTTATTTCCCCTTCTTCTCTCCAAATGTACAACCAATCACATTTACAAACGCATTAAAGGTTATTGCTGTGATAACCTTTAGTGAGGACAATGACCATATATTGACTTTTTGAAAAAAATTAGATACAGGAAATTCTACCACCGATGTAATATACTAATGCTTTGACATATACTAATTTCCCATGAAGATCAATGAGCAAGGACATTATTAACAACAAGATCTTTAAGGCCAAAGGAAGATGATACAATTGCAAGGGATATTTCATAATGATTAAAAACTTGTAAACATGATATCCATCAGTATAGAACTATTCAATGTGGATAGAACAAGATAAAAAGATCCCTGGATCTTAATCCTGTCATTTTCATCATTTTACCACATAAGTTTGAGTGATCCTTTTAAACTCTGTCTCAGTTTTCTTTCTCACCAAATCAGGAAAATAAAATATGTCTTGCCTACTTTACAGGGTTGTTGTGAAGCAACAATGTGGGAGAACATTTGGTAAAGTATAAATGTGAGACAAAAGCATGGGCCCTTTATTACACGTGATTCTGGTTATTTATTTCTGTGGCATCCTTACCTTCTCTGCGGGAGAACTGTGTTCAGAGGCAGCCAATGTTCTGCCTCCCCCGTATCTGTTCAGAAACCATTACCTCACTACTTTGAAGAAAACCCCAGCTTTTAAAAATTTAGTATTCAAAGGAAGACGCATTTAATAGAAAAACTTATCCTTGATATATTTTAAGACAAAAACTACACTCTCTTTGATGGATTTATGGATTTTGACTAGCTGGGCAGAGAGCTTGTATGAAAGGTACTTATTCTTTGGATCAGAGTAGGGTTTTAATGCCTCTCAAACCAGCTGTCCAGGACCATAGGCGATTATTTTCCCTTTAAACATATCACCTGCTCCAAATGCACTAGTAGGATAACCAAAGCTCAGAGAAGCATTTCTCCTGCTCTTGGCTGAAACCAAAACATCCTCTGTGTAAAGGGACAGAAGCAAGAAATATTTCTGCTTTAGCTCAAATCTGGGCTTATAAACTGAGAAGGATCTCGAGGGGTCTAGAGAAAAGATTATGAAACATATCCCCTTGCTAGCCAGGCAGCTGGGGACAAATCTGGGAGATAACTATTTTCTACAGTTACTGTCTTCTTTTAAGAATAATAGGGTAGGATGGCCTGGTGGCAAAGACTAACTCCTGGGTTCCAGGATTAGTTCTGCCACTTGGTAGGTATACGACCTTGGGCAAACCACTCCAAACCTTTCTAAAGCCCTAGTTTCCTCATCTGTAAAATGGAGGATAATATCAGACTCAAAAGAGTGATTTGATGATTATGTAATTCACATGAATAACTTAGCTCCATACCAGGGTTCAGAAAAATCTTAACAGATTTTAACTGTTCTCACTTTTTTATTATCATCATCATCATTATTTTCACTATTATTATATAATTAGGAGGTTCTCAGTTTTGAATTTGGGTTTGTACCTGGTTAATCTCACAGAAACAAAAGTGTTATTAAATATGCCTTTTTCCTACATCATACCTTTTAGCACATGCATCTCTTTGGAGTCCTTTTGGAGGTGTTCCATCTCTGACCCTCACACATCACCCTTTTCATTTCACCAAACATTACTTATTTGGGGCATGAAGTAATTCATCATGCCTAGGCACTGCCTGGAGTCAGCTAGTAAGGGGTTGGATTAGACGACCTCTCGGCTTCCTTCCATCCCTGAGAATCTATGATTCTATGAGTCAGTGTTCAGGAAAAAAATGAAGGGCTGTTTAGTGATGAGTGACAGTTCTGTCCTAAAAGAACAAAGAACTTACTCACTATGCCAGAAGCCATGTTGAAGATCACAGGATCATGAATTATAACTCTACTACCCTCTGGCAGGACAGGAAAGGAATCTCATAGACAAATTGCACTGGGAGAGATTATGGATTAAAGGCTCCAATATTCATGACTTCCAACCAGCCAGCCAGCACATAAGACCATATCAAGTGCCAAAGGCCACCCCTGCACATGTGAAAAAAAATAATGGAAGTATCCCCAAAGAGAAGCGGGAGAATGAAATTCTGGCCAAGACAGTGTTTCTGAATCTTTCTCGTTTTCTGGCTACAGCTATGATAAAGAGTTCAAGAAACAATAGAAGCCATCATCTGTAAACTTGTGGCTTTGAAGAAAAAAACCATAATGATGGAATTTAAATGCTACCCTGTCTTATTCCATTTACCATCAACTGGGGGTTGCCCAGCAGGAGAAATGAGATCATTTCCCTCTGAGTGGCTAGCCAAGCTTGCCCACATTCATTCTTCTTCCCACATCATGTTTTAGCAGGCATCAACACGTCAGCAGCTTCTGAAATGTGCCAGATCTAGGGAAGCAAGGCATTGTCACTACTGCACTAAAGAACTCCCCACCTCTGCAGTGGACTCACACCAGCCACATTTTCTCTTGTTTGCCTGTCAAATGGTGGGAGGAGGTTAAAGAGGCCCCTCTGGTTTACTGCCTGAAACACAGCTTGGTTAACCTTTGGGGACTGTAGCCCACCAGCCAGCCTTCCTGAGGCCATTTGAAACACTCCATTTCTTCTTTGCATTACTTTTAAACACCTTTTCTCTTGACTTTGTTTCTTAGGTGGCTGTGAGCCTAGAGAAGCTGGTGATCTTGGGACGAGAGAGGAGGAAGCTTCTCAGATTTAATAAACAGTTGTCTTTTTTATAAAAATGAAAAGCATGTTTATTGTTTTTTAGATTATACAAGTTAATGCAGGACTAGATTCTCATTGTAAAAATTCACACACTGAATAATCTAGAGGGCAATGTGAGTCCCTTCATTCTGATCTTATTCTCCACCCCAGATGGAACTGCTGATAACTGTTCTATATATAACTCTCCAGACCTTTTTATACTTATCTACATATCTGTACATAAACTATATACACCAAACAGATAAGTCTAGGTTTTTGGTATGAGAAGTCTATTCAATGCCACTGCAGTCTTCCCCCAATGTATCTTTGCCAGTTCCACCAATGAACCATTCAGCTGAATTCAGGAGAGGGTGAAAGAGTCCTTATACATTTGACCCTTAAACAACTCGGGTTTGAACCGCAAGGCTCCACTTACACGCGGACTTTTTTTTTTAATAGTAAATACCACAGTCTGGTGGATGCGAAACAGTGCTTATGAAGGAACCGCAGATACTGTCTGACTATAAATTATACGCAGATTTTCAACTCGGCAGAGGGTCAGGTCCCTAACCCCGGCATTGTTCAAGGGTCACCTGTACTAGTACGCATGTATTTGGATATCTCTATCAGACTTCATTCCAAGAGCAAAGACTATTGTTTCTGGATTATCCATTAAACATAGTATCTACTCCTTTCTTTCCAGCAGGATACACTAAGCTGTGCTGTCTTTTGCACCTTAGGGTGAATGGAGACTCTGGAAATGGTTTCACAGCACTGAGCCAATGATCTGGGGCCACATTCAGTACAGACAGGTTGGACACAAATTGATTTTGAACTGTAGGGGCCTTTAGGGCCCTTTTGGGATTCAGAAGGAGGAGTGGGAGAGTTGAGATGAGAATCCAGGTTTCTTGACTCCTAGTTTATGTTCTTGCTACATGACCACCTTGACCCACTAAAGTTAGTTTTACCTTCATCACAATATAAATAGGAGGGCGAGTGGAGGGAGACACGGGTATGGGAGACCTAAGTGGTAGGGAAGCAGGCACCATCAAAAGAAGAGAAAGGGACAGCCAAGAGGAAGGGCAGCCAGAAGTTTTAGAATCCCAGGTCCTTCAGAGTTTCACATAAGACCATCCATACCTACTGGACCATGTTCAGATTCTCACCTTCCCATTTGAAGCCCTGAATCGAGTTTGTTTAACCTATTCAACCCTTCTGATTGATGATGTTAAAATTAGTATCTCATACCCAAGTATCTCTTGCCAGTCAACTACCTCTAAGTAGTGGATTTTTTTGGCTTATTTAATTGTCAACTCTAAGCCAAATTCATCAAATTCCCACCCTCCAAATGCACCCCATCCCCCCAAAAACAAATAAACAAAACAAAAAAAACTTAGCTCCTCTGAACAGCTAAGTTTGTAAACTTAGGGTCATCAATGAGATTTATTTTATTTATCACCCATATCTGGCCAGTCCCCAAGCCCTGTCTGATTTCCCCATGAAAGATTTCCTTTATCTGTGCAGCTTCTCCATCTTCACTGCCATTGCTCTTCTCCTGGTCCATATGACCTGGATCACTGCCATATCCTCCTCACTGGCATCCCACCCTCCATTCTCACCGCTTTCCAATCCAGCTCTACTTATTCTCATCAGACACATCTTCCTTAAACTTGCCTTTCCTTATGTTGTTCTCCAGCTCAAAAATCTTAAACAATTCTCTATTTCGTGTCACATTTAATCTGGCATGTCAAGTGGAAAAGGATGTCAGCTTATTCTGTGTTATTATCAATAGGAGAAGTAGGGCCAGTGGGCAAAAGTTATAGGAAGGTTTATTTCAGCTGATCAAAGGAAATCCCTCTAAACAATAAGAGCTGTTGCACAATGAAGCCATTGCTCAAGTACTGAGCTTCCTGGCCCTGGGGAGATGTATAATCAAGAGCTGGGAACTACCTGTCAAGGATGTTGTAAAAAGGATTCCTGCATTAAGAGGTAGGAAAACACTGTTGACAGTAAAGATGGTGATAACTGACCATTTTTGAACATTGGCTCCATGCCAGACACTCTCAACTCTGTGGTTGACACCATTTTAATCCCCTTTTTACAGTTGGCTCTACTTTAGTGATTAAATGCATAGAGTAAGAGCAAGGGACACATCTTGGCTCTGGAACTTACTGGATGAATGATTTTGCACAAGATGCATAACCTCTTTTGACGTCATTCTTCTCATCTGTACAATGGAGGGAGTACTAGTACTCACTTCAGTGGGACGTTGTGAGGATTATGTTGTAAGATAACAGGAAAAGCACTATTTGACACATAGTAAATAGTCAACAGTCACGATTTTTCTCGTCTCCATTAGATGATATACTTTTTGAGGAAAGTGGCTCTATTTCTTCTATATCTCCCATCTCAACTAGCTCAAACTGACCAGGTAGTACGTCTTCATTCACTATGGACTTGTGGCCAATGATGTGCTGACTGCTCCCCAAAGTTCCTCCATGACACTTAGCACCTTGCTTCATCACTAACAGCGTACTCCTATTGACCATCTTTTTCAGTCAACCCAGGGTCAGCTTTCTCCCCCTTTTCCCTTCTGAGAACACCACTTTCATTGGTTTCTCTGGGACAGTACGTAGCCCATCATGATGAACCGGTGCCCATTTCTCTACCTGCTATTTTGAAGGTACAGAGGTACTTGTGCTTCCTTTTTTCTCTAATCCGAGTTACCAGTGAAAACATATTCACTGGCAACCTCACCAGGTTGTGAACCAGACCTCCATTATACGGATATTCTGCCACACTGAATGCCTCCCATACTGAACCTCACAAGTTCTGGTCCCAAAGCATTTCCTTAGTACAGCTCATTGTTCACGTTGTTTGAGAAAGTTGCACGAAATAACCTGACAAAGAGATAACTGTCTGTTGGGAGGCTCTTTTTTTAGAGCCCTTTGATATCATCATCATTTTGGTTTTTAAGCTTTACATGAAAGGGGTGGGGAGGGGGAGACTTTCCTTTTCAGCATGAATAAATTGGTAGCTGTCCTAGAGAGCACGCTTCTGAAGCCAGGTGCCGCCACTTAGCTTAATGTTTCATGATGTGTCACCCAGCAAATTATGAGTTGTTTGAATTGATTTCCTCCAAACAGCTGAGCTACAGCTTTTGTTCTATTGATGTTCGTCTCAATTCCTGAATGTGTGTTGCTTCCAGACAGAAAAAAATATATCGCATGTCTTGTAAAGAAATGTCATTAACTCAAGAGCCTAGCCTATAATTAGAAGGTTTGAGGGTATGCTTTTTTCATCCAGTGGAGCTACTCTTGACGGTTTAAACTCTTTTGCCAGTTCTTAACTCTTCTCTACCTCCTTTGAATATAATACATCATGCCATTACCCTCATATCTGTAAAACCAGGTTACATTGAGTTTCAAAAATCAGGATTTATTTTTACATTTAATCATACAAATATTGACTGAGTACTTACTATGTGTCTCAGTTAAGACCTTTAGGAATTAGAAGCACCATGGATATTGACCTGGCTCTCAGAGAGTTTCTAATCTTTCTGGAGATTCAAGACAAACATTTATAAAACAAAGACCATCCTGTCTCTAGCCAAATATAATTATATTGAATTACATTTGAATTATTACATCGAATATAGTCAAATGCCCCCCAAATAATGTTGGCCTGCAGAGGTTGCTTGCTTTGCTAGTGAATAGGGCAACTGGTGTGAAGTGGGCTCTTTCCCTTCCATAAGAGAATAGGGGGTTGGGGGTGGAGGGATAGGCTGGGAGTTTGGGATTGACATGTATACACTGCTATATTTAAAACAGAAAACCAACAAGGACCTACTGTGTAGACCAGGGAACTCTGCTCAATATTCTGTAATAACCTAAGTGGGAAAAGAATTTGTAAAAGAATAGATACGTGTATATGTATAACTGAATTACTTTGCTGTACACCTGAAACTAACACAACATTGTTAATCAACTGTACTCCCATATAAAATAAAACTTTTTAAAAAAACTAAAAAAAAAAACCTAAAGAAGAAAAGAGCGTAGGGATTGCTCTGAGCTAGCTGGCCCTCTGCCTCTCTTACAGTGCTCCGTTCGGTTGCGTGTGGCTAGGTAAGAGGAATTGTACACCAACCTCACCCCAGACACAGAACATACACACACTTATCTAGGCGTTGGAGGTTATGAATATGCATTTTTCTCCTATTATTTCATTAGCATCTTTGACCCTTTCTCAATTGGAGTGTTAAGATTTGGAATGGGTTTTAGGATAGAAAGAGAAGTAAAATGGCCTTTTGGCCCCCTCCCCTTTTTGGGGTTGTTTTGTTTTTTCACAGAAAGGCAAGCTTTATTCCAAAGCAACCTCAAAAGTGACAGTCATTAGCACCACAATTACAAACCAGTAGAAAAGAATAAACACTTATACGTACATATTTGATAAGATATCAACAGGAGTCACATCAATTCCTGTTATTTCTCCCACTCCCCATTCAGCTCCTTTTCTGTTCGAAGATGAAAAGGTAGACTTGAAACTGCTCATGTCTTTTTAACTCAAACATGCATCAATTTCAAGAAAGGAGGCATCTGGTGGTAATTGTTACAGGGAATCAGCTACATTATTAAAATAAATGTCTTCATTACTATGACAGTTAATAATTTAGTAGGTTTCTTGATTTTTTTTTTAATCTTCTTAAACCAGCTACAGAAGTTTCTCATGTTGAATGTAATGGACATGGTAAAAGCTCCATTACTTAAGAGACATACTTTCAATTATTAGTCACAATTGCCATGTGGAGGGATTGATCCCTTGTTTTCAGAAGCACTGGCTGGGTGGGTATCTGTACTACAGGCCAAGAAAGTGGGAATCTGGACAGCATACTCTGGTACCGTGTGCATCGGGCAGCTGGGCACTTGTTTTCTTTTTACTTATAAGTCTACCTTACTCCACATACAGAGCTGCTAGATAGTCTCCGGATTGATTTCTGCCTTGCCCTGAAACCGCTCCTGCAGAAATGCCACTGTTATTTCCGTACAGCCTGGTGATTTAAGCATTACTGGTTCCTCTCACCAAAGGCCATTCAATGCCATATTAATCCATTCCAAATCCTCAACAGACAACAAATCTTAGGGGATGCAAAGAAGAAATATCAATGAGAACTGGAATGTGTCAGCAAAGACTGCTTGGAAGAGAAGAGGAGGACTTAAAACATCGGTAGGATTTGGCTGAAGAGAAGGGGTGGGCAGGGCAGCCTGCAAATGTGCCAGAATGGGTCAATGTGTTTGAAATGTAAAAGTTCATGCTTATTGCTAGGATACTACAGAGACTTGGGGCTCCTGTTCTGTTGATACTGAAGTCCAGCCAAGGAAAAGCAAAACTGTGTGTTTTCAACAGCTGAATTTTAACTTATTACTAAAACAGAAGATGCAGACAGAAGTGACAGCATTTAGAAAAGAGAGAATCATGCCCAGGGTTTTTGTTTAAGGGTGCATCCTGCACAAAAGTGTTGGGTGGATGGGCAAGAGGTAGGGAAACACAACTAGCACAGGCGCTTCCGGAAACTGTGCTGTTTTGTAATTGATCCGCTTGCTAAGAGGGGACTCTTTTTTTTTTTCCCCTCAATTTGTCTGCCTACAGGAAGTGCCACTTTGTAATTTGCCAGAAGTGTTACATGTGCCAACAGTGGCCCTCGCAACGCTATAGACTTGTAGAAGATTGCTTTAGACAGATTAATCTTGCCTGTCTACAGGCAGGAAAATAAACCATCAGTAATTCTGTTCCCTATTAAAACTTTTCTGTAGAAGATTCTGTGGCTTTATTGGGTAACACATTTCAGCCTTTTAATATTTTTCTCCTCCTTTCATTCTGCTGCGACTAATAATAACAATCACAATAGTTAATAACTTATGCCATATTGGTAGAAAAATTAAAGCCAAAATGAAAACTAGGGAACATCCAACGAAAGTCAGTTATGGTCCCAGTAACTGGTTCATATTTAGCAGTTGTACCTCTTATAGAAAGAAGGAAAATTCAAATGGTACTACTTCTAGGAGCTTGTCAGGTCATACGATGTCAAATCTAAGCAGTGGAATATTTATTGCTGTAATGAGATTCAGAAGATTTGATTTCCAGTGTCAGTATTTACTAAGTTTTTTTTTTAAGGTCTACAAAAATACTTTATTTAAATATGGCTGTGACAGAGAATCATCTTAAAACGACATAATTTTTTTTAAACTGAGCATACAAATTTAGGATCAAAATAACCTTAATTAAAATTTATTTGATAAACAACAAGGATTTACTGTATAACACAGTGAACTATATTCAATATCTTGTAATAAACTATAATGGAAAATAGTCGAAAAAAGAATATAGATATATACATATACATCTATATGTGTATATATATATATATATATATATATATATACATGTATAACATCTTTGAAGCATGCTGTTTCTTTATTCTGGGATTCACACTAACAATTAATCCCGTGGTAATAATAATGTTCCCCATTTGTAATGCTTTTCTTGTGCTAAGTACATTACATGTATCCTCTCATTTTATCCGAGTCCTATGAAGTAGGTGGTTTCATCTTTTTTTTTTTTTAATTTTTATTGGAGTATATTTGCTTTACAATGTCATGTTAGTTTCTACTATACAGCAAAGTGAATCAGCTATAGGTAGTATTTACTAAGTTTTGATCTTGGGCAACTCACTTTCTTTTTCTGTGCCTAAGTTTACATGCTATAAAATGCTCCTTCCGACTCCAGAATTCTCTAATTCTATTTTATTATTATACCCAATTCACTTGATGCCATAAAATAAAATAGAAATAATCACCTGGTCTAACTATCCTTCAATATATGAAATAAATGCATCCCTGGATTTTTTTTTTTTTTGGTAGAGTGACCTTGAAAAAAAGGAATTCTGCTTTATTACTATCTTACATCCTATAGCTGAAGATGTATTCCTGGGACATGACTTTTTTAAAAGCCACATCCCGAGACTTGGAAAAAAGAGCAGCTTTGTTTATAGCCTAGGTGCTTAAAAATCCCAGATAGTTTGGCCATCATACCGGTTTCCCCTTCTGAAACTTCCATTATATTATCAGAGGTGCACATGATGGACCATTCCCCATCCTCTCACCCATAAAGCCCTCAATTATTGTTCTTTGGCCTTGTTCAGGTGGAACTTTCCTCTGGTCAATAGTATTATCACTGTGGATGTCCTCAGTGCAAGCAAAATTTGGCAATTCCCACTCCTTTTCCAATAAAACCAGGAAGGAAGAAACAGAAGAAAGTAAGGGAAGGAGGGAGAATAACTGCAAATCTTTGTCCTGGGTTTCTCCTTTTCGCATTGTAACTGCCCCTCAGATCTCACCTGAGGCCATAGGAACCACATATTCCCACTGCTATTCTGGAGTTTGTTTTTAGCTATACTTTTGATGGTACCATTAGGTAGGGGGGCTTTGAAGCACTTTGAATGAGCAGTTCTTCAATTAATGTATTTTACATTTATTCCCTACTTTATAAATTATGCTATGGAAAAATGTGGTATTGGAGTTTTCTTATAATGAGGCCTAATTGCACCATCTGGGGTACAGTGATAGTAAATTACTTGTTCAAGGTCAAGGAAGGTATGATTTGTCCAAAGAAAAGCCAGAAATAGAAGCAAGGTCTGCTGACTTTCAGCTTAGTTTAGCATTCAATAAACCACATTCTCTTTCCTCTGCACATTTTATCTTCAGTGGTTTGCCATGGGCACAGATATTAGACAGCCTACAAACCTAAACAGTCATAAAATGGTCAGAGATAGTAAAACAGGTTCCACAGGGAACAAAACGTTTATGTCATTGTCAGTAACAGAGCACAGCTATCAAGTTCACGTTCACAGTAGAGGCAGTCTACTTTTACCCTTCCTCGGGTGTCTTTTTCTAACAGAGAGCATGATTTTTTTGTTTGTTTCAGTCAAAAACATATTTTGAATGAAAAAGTCAGTGTCTTCTGGGGCCTCCCTGGTGGCGCGGTGGTTAAGAATCTACCTGCCAATGCAAGGGACACGGGTTCGATCCCTGGTCTGGGAAGATCGCACATGCCGCGGAGCAACTAAGCCCGTGTGCCACAACTACTGAGCCTGTGCTCTAGAGCCCGCGAGCCACAACAGCTGAGCCCACGTGCCACAACCACTGAAGCCTGCATGCCTAGAGCCCCTGCTCCACAAGAGAAGCCACTGCAATGAGAAGCCCACGCACCGCAACAAAGAGTAGCTCCCGCTCGCCACAACTAGAGAAAGCCCGCGCGCAGCTACGAAGACCCAACACAGCCAAAAATAAATAAAATTAAATCTTAAAAAAAAAAAGTCGTAGTGCCTTTATATTTGTGCCTGCAGTTGAGGTAATGAAGTATGGAGTTCATTTTTGAATGTTTTGAATGGCAGTGTCTCCTTGAAATTATTTTTGCTGGGAATTCAAATGAACATTCTTTCAAAATAGTCACACTGTTGTAATTGGCAAACCTCAGAGACGGTATCTTGGGAGGGAAACAACATGCAGTTGGATAGGAATATAAAATTCATAGACTTGCAACCTGAATTATCCATTTCATCTACCGTATTTTCATGTTAAAACCATCTCCAGATGGAAAGGCAAGATCTTTAAATCTTTAATTGTGAAAAACATCCATTAATGTTAGACACTGGAAGACCATTTTTTAAAAATTACAATTTCATTACATCTTTATGTGCCTGTATCTTATTACCTGTTTATTCAAAATATGTCTCATTGTTTTTATCATAAAACATACTTGACTATTTTTAAAGTTTCTTTAAAAATCTTTTGGAGGAAATAATGGGTTTGTCCCCCACAGGATCATGGCATACTTCTCAGTTGTGGCTCCAGGCCTCAAGTCTATTTAAGGATGCTTGGATTACTAAACCCTAAAATTGCTGCCTAACTCCTGATCAACTTTGGAGATTTTAAGCAATTGATTTCAAAAACTGGACTTATGCCTCATCTTTTAACAACAAATTCACCCTTCTGGGAATAATGTCTTTTAATGATAGAGAGAAGTCTTTCAGTTATAAAGGGTAGTGGAAATGAGGTTTACTTCTTAGAATCACTGGCTGTATACAGAAAGATGAACTCTCCGAAAAGAACTTGATTCTAATATGTTCAGTCTTTGCAAATGCTTTTATGTTTTTTTACAAAATGCCATCATTTTCTCAAAAAATAACTTTCTCCTAACCCCTGGAAATATGCCCAGGGGTGATTGCCTGGGTCAGGCTAAGACAACCTAGAGACCAAGTGCTGCTGTGAGTTTTTCTAATCATGCAGGGCTGTAGGAAGAGAGTATGGTTACCTCCACTCAAAGTCAAGTAATGTGGACACACAAAGTGAGTGCAATTTCACTGGAAAGTTAAATAGAGGGAGTTTTGTTTTTTTCCAGATTAATTTTCCTAACCCAGAGTTCATGAATCGAAATGGGATGTGATATTTCCACCACAGCTCTAGTGTGTCAAAGACCATGAGACTGTTGTTTCCTCATGCTTCAGAGGAAACATGCTTCAGTTCATATCAAACTTAGAAAACAACTTATTCTCAATAATGTGCTCAGTTTTCTTCCTTGGAAACTGAATTCAGTGGATAAGCTTCTTGCTTCCAAATTTTATTTTTGATGATTTGTGTCTTCCGTTTCTAATAACACATTTCATCCCAAAGCACCAAATATTTTCGGTCTGCCAGTCATCATAATATTAACTATGTAAAAAGAAAAAAGGTGCAGCCTGGTCAAATACTTCACCCAGTTTCAACAATTTTAGAAAGGTTGATATAAGAAAGAGTTATGCTACTTGGAAGTATTTCTCAAAGTTTTACTCATTTGGGGCTGCTAGCAGATCAAAAGAAAATTTGTTGAATTTAGCAAATAAATTGTGCTTGCATTTACTCTGATGATCCGTGAACCAAATTCAGTAGGGCTATGATATTTAATGATTCACTGATGAGACAGTTTAATGACAAAGTTGAGAAGAGATATGCCAACAAAACAAGTACTAGATTGTTAATTATCACTAGATATTAGCTGGAGGTTGCTGACATTAGGTTATTTCTACATACGTTGTCGAAGTGTATAAGATAATGCATATTCTTCTTTTTTGATTTTTTCCTTACAGGTCAAAATTACAACCAGATTTCATTTACATATTTTCCTACTTCCTCTTCTCTGCCATCTTTTTTTTTTTTTTTTTTTTTTTTTAAACATCTTTATTGAAGTATAATTGCTTTACAATGGTGTGCTAGCTTCTGCTTTACAACAAAGTGAATCAGTTACACATATACATATGTTGCCATATCTCTTCCCTCTTGCATCTCCCTCCCTCCCACCCTCCCTATCCCACCCCTCTAGGTGGTCACAAAGCACCGAGCTGATCTCCCTGTGCTATGCGGCTGTTTCCCACTAGTTATCTATTTTACATTTGGTAGTGTATATATGTCCATGACACTCTCTCACCCTGTCACATCTCACCCCTCCCCCTCTCTGCCATCTTTAAATGCCCGTATTGGGCAGAACTTCTTCCTCAGGTATTTCAACCCACCCTTATTATCACATCCAACAAATAGCCATTAAGCATCTCTATGGGCCAGACACTGTGTTTGGTGCTTTACATGCATTAGCTCATTTAATCTTTGCAACAAACCTGCATAGGATGTTCTACAATTATCCTTATTGTGCAGTTGAGGAAACTGAGTTACAAGGAACTTAAGCAATAGGCCCAAGGTCACATAACCAGTAAGCGGCAGAGAAGGTTTTAAACCCAGATCTGACTATTTTAAAGACAGCTCTTTCCATCATTGCAGTGTTTCTCTTCTCTTACCTACTGTGATACCACAATTTGCACTATGCAATTTTATTGCCAACTGTTTTAAAATCATCCTCTGTAATTAGTCTTATCTCCCTACCTACATGCTAATCAAATTGAGGAGGGGCACCATATTGAGGGGGGCTAGAAATATAGCAGAGACTCAGTCATGTGTGATTTGATTTTTGTCTTTAACATTCCTTTATAAAATAGTTACTAATGTTTCTAATTGTAAAAGTTCCTGTTGTTTTCTTTTGCTGACTTGTTAAGGAGTATTAATTCTTTATGTAAAAGGTTCTTTTTCCATTTCCTTGTGATTAAGGCCACAGTCATTCAACTGGGCCTTCTTAGCTTTCCCATTGACATAGGAGGTAATGCTAGTGAAGGAAACACTTTGATAAATAATTACAATACCTCTGTTTTGGGAAGGGAAATCTTTTCTCCATGAAAAATGAATTATCAATCATAGACTGTTTAAGCTGAAGGGATCTGCGAGACCATTACATACTTTATCTGTACCTATTTCATGGTTCTTATGCCTGTCTACCTTGTATTTCAGTCCTTTGGGTACATAACTTTGCTTTCTAGATTTATAATCTTCTCAAGGACAGAAACTCATGTCTGGTTCATGTTTCTATTCCTTAAAGTGTCTTGTACCATGCCTATCATGTATTCAACAACCATCAAAGGTTTGTGAAATGAATGAATCAAATCCACCATCCCTTTGTTTGATAGATGTGCAGATAGATTCATAGCGAGTATTTATATGCCTCTAAGATCATACTGTTAGTTGTCAGCAAAACCAAGTCTAGAACCCTCTGATTGCTAAGCCAATGATTTTTCCATGACATCTTGTTTCCCATCAGGTTAAAAATGAGTATGGGATTTCTCTGAGTGAGCATAATCCATCATTTGCCTTCAGCTAAAACTCCTGTTGACTCCCTATGGATCCATTGGGAATATACCCACTGTGGGAACTAGTACAAAGAACAAACACAAAGAACAAAGAGAAGGGAGAGTTACTTGTTCCTTTTAATATTCTTGGCCAGGATGGGTTGTATATTTAGTAGTGATAAGACAGATTTAAGCTTAAATACTGAGAGACAAGTCAAATCATAACAGTGTAGGTGTTTGGGACACATATTAAGGAATTAGGTCAGTCTCTGACAAAGCTTGACTTAACTCTATGTGAATGTGTGTAAAATTATAGATAATATGAAATACTATTCTGAAAATTAATGGTTAGAAAGATTAAATCAAATAACTAATAACAAAAGCCTTTAGCAAATGCAGAAACGTCTTCTGTAAATTTGATTATGGGCATTAAATGAAAATATTTTAATATTATAAGAAGTGATCATCATCAGTAAGAAACACTTACTGAGTGCCTAATTTGTGCTTGGATACAGGAATTGAAAGACAAGAAGCTAGAGTCCCTGCCCTTATGAATTTATAATCTAGTGTCAGGAACAAGACATGTCCATAAACAGATAACTACAAAGGAGGACAAAAGGGGTGACTGTGAAGTCAGTATAAAAATTTGGCCTTTAATCTTGGTCAGTGGGGAACATTAAATGTTTTTGAACAGATTTGTGATGTATGTACATAAAGTGATGTTATAGGAATATTAATCTGACATAGGTGTGCAATGATTGAAGGACAAGAGAAAATAGGTATAGGAATACCAATTTAGAGACTATTGTAATAATCCATATGAGAGGTGATGAGAATGCAGACTAAGGTGAGAATGAAGGCTATATAAGTAAAGAGCAGACCTGGGAGACATTATTAAGACAGAATCTACGTGACTTGATGACTCCATGGATCTCGAGAGGGAGATGTTTAAGTTGATTCCAAAGAGAGGCGTTAGTTCTTTATAATTGGCTTTATTATATTTGTTACCCTGATTGATTTGAATCTCCTGTAAGGCAGAGACTTTCACTCATTATCTTTAGACTCCAATGTCCCAGCACAAGTTAGGAATGTTGCTCATGTATTTTGGCTTTCACAGTAAGAAGTCCTTATTACAAAGAAAGGAAAATGGAGGACTTTATGGTGATAAAAGACCTTAAATGGAACTTGAACTCTCAGCAGTGTGAAGCACAGTGCTGAGTATGTAGTAAATGCTTAACAAGCACTCGAACTGAATTTAACTACTGGTGTGGTAAAAAGATTAAAGTTCTGTTGATTTTATTTCTAGCTCAACCAAGAAATAGTCATATGACCTTGGGAAAGTCACTCAACCTTCCTATAGCTCCACACCCTATTGGCATTAAGGACATGTAATAATCCTAATTCTCATAGTCTGTGACTTGATTCTAAATTTGACTTCTTCACCAAATACTTTTCTGCACCTATGTATATGCTTCACTTCCAGCTCCTACCCCACTTAGGACCTGGATCTGCAGTGAGCTACCCAGACTGGATTTCCCCTCTATTTCCCCACGCTCCAAAACACTCTCCTGTCTCTTAATTTGGCACCATCTCTCATCCTCCCACCTCTTTAGTTAAAATTCTTTTTTCCTCATTGCTAATCTCAACTGGGTGTTAAATGTAGAGCAACCTGATCCAACAATGTCATACTAAGATATGAAAGACTGATCACCAGGAAGGTCCTCTAAGATTCATGAACTTTACAAAAGGCATATTATTATCCTGAGATTTCAGGCAAGAGGACAGAATAAAATAATGAAGTTTAAGAGAGAGAAATTTAGCAAGATAGGCTCTTTAATCATATTATATAAACCTGGCCCTGTCATACAGATGGGCTCAGATTCAGGAGTATAGATTTTTATACAAATCATGGAGAGCAGAGTAGAAAGTGCACAATTTTTTTAATGTTCATTTTAGGCCACCTCCCTGCCCAATTTTCATTTGTCCCACTGCCTGACTTCCATCAACAGTTTAACAAATATTTATTTAGCACCTACTTTATGTTGGTAGTGGTGTTTTAAATATGGGCAGACTACGGTCTCTGCTCTCAAGGACCTTACAATGTATTATGAATGACAGACATCTAAACAGGTAAGTACGTAGACATATATTGGTGGACATTTCACCCAACTTGGGGGGTTCAGGGAAGGCTTTCTAGAGCTCAAATTTTTTTTTAAAGTTCTATAAACCAGGGCCAGCGCATATCTTCATACCAATGTGTACAATCAGGATTTCTGAAATGTACATCCTGGACACAAGGCATAGATGATTTACTTTTCCAAACCATACTGTTGCATGTAACTTGCTGATGATTATTTTTAAAACGGTGTATAGGGCTTCCCTGGTGGCGCAGTGGTTAAGAATCCGCCTGCCAATGCAGGAGACACGGGTTCGATCCCTGGCCCAGGAAGATCCCACATGCCACGGAGCAGCTAAGCCCGTGAGCCACAACTACTGAAGCCCGCGCACCTAGAGCCCATGCTCTGCAACAAGAGAAGCCACCGCAATGAGAAGCCCGCGCACCGCAACAAAGAGTAGCCCCCGCTCGCCGCAACTAGAGGAAGCCCATGCACAGCAACGAAGACCCAACACAGCCAAAAATAAAAGTAAACAAATAAATAAATAAATTTATTTTTTTTAAAATGGTGTATATCACCAAAGCCAGTTACTTCATTGTATAACCATGAAGTATGAAAGGATATGCCTTTATTCTCTGTTTCACTGGGTGTTTTTAAGAACCTGGCTCTGATAAATAGTTCTGTCCTATTCAGTTTGTCTCCAAAAGGCAAAACTATTAATTTCCATTAATTCCAGCCTTCTTTTCTGGCCTCCTATAAACCCTGGCTTTAGTTCATTCAAACTGTACATTTGTCGAAGAATTAAAGAGATTTTATGGTCTAGTAGAAAAATCCTGAAAGCCTTTTTATTTGGTGGTTGTCTCCCAGTTAGGTGCAAAATAATCAGAATGAAAACGTATTTCATGATGTCCTTCTGTTTAAGTGATTAAACTGAACTTTGTCTGTATAAAAGCTACTCAAAGTTCAACTGAGCTGTGATTTTAAGAAAAGCCTTCGGTGTTCTTGGAGGCTGCAAAATACATGAAAAAAAATCCTCCAAGTTCAATGTACTCTGCAAGGGACTATCCAATTCCAAGGGTAAAATGTGGGAGCTGCATGTGTACAAAAAGCACAGTAGCCAAAGCAGTTCCTGCAGCCGCCATCGCCCTCTAGCCTAGCAGGCCTTGGGTCCAGGCCAAACAGACACTCATTGGGGAATAAATGGTCTGATCTGCGAACAGTTTGCACTATGTAACTGAACCTGTTGAAAGAGAAAGCCGGGAATGGACTTATCCTTCTTACATCATTTTCATGAAACTGCCAGTTACTGAAAGATTTCTATGTGCAAGTATGTTCTTTAGATGCACATATGCACCTAATCAAAGACACAAGCCTTTGGACCTCCATATTGATACCACTGCTCCTAGCCTCTTGAATTTTTTAAGTGCTAACTGGCTATAATTGGTACCAGACAGTTAGGAATATAAGTATTTTATATTTGTCAGTGTTTCTCTTTGCACTTCAACCCAGGCTACTTGCTGGTACCTTGACACCTTGTTGGCTGTCTGTCTGTCACATGAGCAGCAAAGGTACAGGTGAATATACCATGAAATGACTTGGGGGCACTGAAGTAGATGTGCCTGTGAGTGTGAGTGACAGTACAGACAGCAGGGAGCAAAGCTTCTGGTAGGTGGGCTGACTCAGGCTGGAATGAAACTGCTTTCCCTGTGAGACATGATGTGTTCCAGAAACTTCTAGATTCTGGACACAGTGCTAGACCCTCCCTGTCTCCCACCATCCCGTCTCAAAAATTCTCTTCTCTTGCTTTCCATCCTCAACCACCACTCTCACCCAAAATATATTCACATCATCGGTCTCTGTCTTTATCAACTTCTCTCTTTCTCTCTCTTTCTTCCAACCTCTCTCTCTATTCCTCCCACTTCCCTCCAACTCACACAAACCCCTATACCCTAGGGTCTCCAGACATCTAATACACTTCCTATAAATCTACCAACTTTGAAACTCTGCCAAAATCCCCAAATATTACCCATCAGCAAATTCTGGAAAGCCAGTCTCTGGATATAACATCTATAACCAACCACCATGCCATACTGGGCAGCTGACTGAGGCTGTGTCCCCATAGGCCATCGTCATACTCTTAGAGGAGCCTCAGTGTCCTGGTATCTCCATCATCACCATAATCGTCCTTTATCGTGTATGAGATGGAAAAGCTAAATGAGGAATAACAGCATCGCACCACAGTGTTTTGAATGCGCGCTTTGTTATCATCTACCGACACTGACCAGATTTGTATTCAATTCCATTGAATAATTTTTTAAGAGGGAGAAAAAGTATTGTGTTTGGTGATCAAATGTCTCTTTGCCCTGTGGTGCTGCCACTTGAAGCCCCATATCTCATCAGGATTCATCTTTTAGTCTGGAAAAGGGACTTAGCAGACTGCCACAATAGTGCCATCTATGGCTCTTCAGAGGCACAGCCATGAAAACCATGGAAATGACTGATTCTCGGCACAAGCCATTCTTTATTAATTGCAGCTCAGCGATGACCCGGGAAAATTGTACTTAACAATAACACTATTACTGCTTACTAGATGCCAGCACTGTTCTAAGTGGTGTACATGTGTTATTTCATTTAATCTTTACAACAACCCTATGAAATATATAGTGATTTTATCTCCATTTTATCAATGAGGAAACTGAGGCATGGAAAGGTTACATGACTTGTCCAAGGTCACACAGCTAATAATTGGAAGAGGGAGGATTCAAACCCAGGCAGTTTGGCTCCAGAGTAAAGAATCTACCAGCTGTGCTAAAAAATACCTGAGGCTCATGTACATCTATTCTATTTACCTAGAGCTGCCCCTATGCCACGTTTGCAAAGTCCCTTTCTTTGACCATTGGCCACATGTCTCAGGGACCAGTTTCCAAGATATCATTATCTTCAAGGATTCCTTTGATGTTCATTTGACTCCACTTTCATGTGGAAAATGGATTTTGGAGGGAGAGAGTTGGGGAAGCAAGTGTCCTTTGCCAAAGACAACATCTACTCTCTTCTACCCCCTCATCTCATGGTCCTCTTAAGAATAGCCCTGTTAGTTTTCTTCTATTCCTAGGTGAACTTTTAATTAAAAGATTATCTATAGAGATTTAAATGAAATATCTGAACAGCTCAGGGCTTATGGATTCACTGTCCTTTGAGGTACAGCCCAAAGACCTTTTATATCAGAAACATTTGGAGACCTTGTTAAAAATGCAGATTCTGGACACCTATCCCAGACCTACTTTACTTCTGACAGTAAAATCTGTAAACCTGCATTTATGAAATGCTTCCCAGGTGATTCTGATGCACCTGAAAATTTCAGAACCAATACCCCAAACCAGCATGGTTTGGCATATAAAAGGAGTAATAGCCTCAGGAACTGATGACCTAGTGGATCTGGCTCTACAACTAACTTCCTGTGTGACTTTGAGCACATCAATTAATTTCTTTGGGCCTCAGTGTTCTCATCTGTAAAAAGGGGCATCTCTTCTTTCCATCCTTTCAAAGTTGTATAGGTCAAATATAAATGTGTGTGAAAGTTCTTTGGAGTTTTATAAAAGTAACACACATTATTATTATTATGGGTGGGGTCAGGGAGAAAACACTGGAGAAAGAATGCTGTTGGCAAGGACTGAAGGGAGGAGAATTCAGTTTCTTTCTTTTTCCCATCAGAGTCCAGACAATGGATTATAGTATTGTGGAATTTCAAGGTTCTTTCCAACTCACAACTTCCCCCCTCCTTCATGTGTTCACAGTTTACTGTTAACGGCGAAGAAGGCTCCTCCCTTCCAAAACATTCCTTCAGGTAAGAAACCTATCTGAGCAGGTTGAGTCAATAAGTCACTGGATCTTTCCCCTTAGTTATTAGGGGCAAATGTAATTAAATAATAGTTATCTGCATATTTGCAGAGATGGAGAAACAAAGCAGATATATTTGTGTTCATTCATAATTAGGCTCAGAACGGTACATACCTGTCATCTTAAAAGACACAGAAAATATTGTTCATTCTTCATGTGTAATGAGTCCAAACAGTTGTTTCGTTTCTGATATAAATGGGTGATCTATTTATTTTCAAGGTGAATTACCCTACTTAGGCCCCCTTCCTTACCATCCACTCTCTGAAGTTTTAGTCAAAGAATTTCAACACTTCTAAGATTCAAATTGGATCTAGGGTTTTGTCCAAACATCTGGCTTTCAATTTCTGAATGCCTAGGTCATTCCTGCCTTTTGGAAAAGAATGTCTGCCCATCCTCGTCCATTCCCACTGAGTGCTCCATCTCAGTGACTTTCTTCTCTGCTATTTTGACTTTCCGACCAGGAAATGGATTTCATTAACTTTAGCTTGCAGAGCGGAGGCTGTACCTGAGGTGACCCCCAAAGTCATTCAAATATTTCATCCAAAGGCAGGCAAATGCTGTGTGGGAAATCACAAAGAGGACGAAAAAGAGAGAGAGGGAGAGAAGAAATGAAATCAGGCTTTGATGAGCAGTTCAGCCAGGCCAGCCCCTTGGAAAGGTGCCAGCATGGGTAAAGCAGCAGCAGCTCTGGGTTTCGCAGGCAGTCTGGAATGCACTGCAATACAGCCCAGCCTCCCTCTCGTTAGAGGCCTAGCGTTTGATGATTCAGCTGCTTCCCGGCTGCCAGGAGAGATTTGGCCAACTGTTTGAAAAACACTGTCTGCCCCAGACCACACTTGTTTTTATTCTCTGCCTGTTGTCAGGGGCCTCTTCTGAAATGGAACACCTCAGGAAATCAGACCCAAACTCGGAGGAGTTTATGCTGCCTCTGATACCCCCTTTTCAAAGGCAATTAAACCAAAATAGGGATTGTTTGTAGCAAAGTGCTTTCCTAGTGATGTTGAAAGCAGACAATGTATTATCAGGAAATGATCTCTCATTAGATCTTCTTCAGATCAAATGAAAAACAGTGTGCCAGCAGACTCATCAGACATTAAAGGCACAGCTGAATGTGCCACTACTGAACTCCCCATATATCAGTTTGTTCAAAGATGCAGGTTAAAGGGTAATGGAGACATGCATTTGGGGAAGGAATTGAGCAAGAGCCTCCGCTGAAGGCTGGACTCTTGAACTCTACTGTTTGCTTCTGAGAAGTCCCCTAGAGCTACAGGTCCAACTTTCTAACAAAGGAAGCTGATCCTCAAAGTGGATTGGGCTGCCTCATTCAGAAATGAATATATTACCTTCAATACAGCTTAGCGATTAAGAGGATGGTCTTTGGCGTTGGACTGCCAGAATGTGTAGCCCAGGCTACATCACTTATTAGTTCTGTGAATGTAAGAAATTTAGTTCTCCATGCCTCACTTTTCTTATCTGTAAAATAATAGTACCTTCTTTATGAGGTTGTGAGATTTAGAGGATAAATGAGTTGATACATGTAGAGAGTTTAGAATAGGGCCTAACATATGATAAGCCCTCAATAACAGCGTTAACTATTAATGTTATTAAGGCCCTGAAAGTATTCAAGCCAATACCTCTCATGTACTGTGTAGCACAGTGATTGAGAACACACCTTTTTAAAGTAAGACTGTCTTGGGTTTGGGACTTCCCTGGTGGTCCAGTGGCTAAGACTCTGTGCTCCCAATGCAGGGAGTCCGGGTTCGATCCCTGGTCAGGGAACTAGATCCCACGTGCCACAACTAAAGATCCTGCATGCCACAATTAAAGATCCTGCATGCCACAGTTAAAGATCCTGCATGCCACAATTAAAGATCCTGCATGCCGCAACTAAGACCCGGAGCAGCCAAATTAATTAATTAATTAATTTTAAAAAGACAGTCTTGGGTTTGAATCCTAGTTCTACCACTTCCTAGCTGGACTTGGGTAAGTTATCTAACCTCTGTAAGCCTCAGTTTCCCCATCTGTAAAATGGGGATAATAATTGTAGCTACTTCATAGAGTTATTGTGATGATTAATAAATGATGTAAAATGCTTATTGCAGTGACTGGCCCATAGTAAGTGCTCAATAAATGATAATCGTATAATATGCCAAAGACTCTGGCTCTAGAAAGCCCACACCTTTTTTTTCTAGTCTTGGCTCTATTTAAATATTAGATAATATTTTAAAGATTCACTCTCTGCTAAGAGGTCCTTATATTCAAGATAAAATAGCGATGGTGTCTTAATTAGCTCCTTGCTTAGGAGGAAACAGAGTTATCCAAGCCAGTAGGAAATGAAAAATCAAACTCCTCGCTCCTCAACCCTTAGATGCTTTAATGATCTCAACGGTCACTTGAGCCAGTCAGCTGAAAAGGGAACCAGCTGGAAGCAAAACCAGGGTAAATTGGCAATTACCAAACTCCTTCATTGTATGAAAATGGCCTGGTTATTTGTCAGACTTTTAGACAACTCAGGATCTCTCAATCTCTCCTTTATTCCTCTTGAATGGTGAAAACCTGGGTGAGAAGGATGGCGAGGGAGAGAAACAAATCCCTGGCCCTCAAAACCTCACCTGTGGCCTGGCATGGAAAGTGGGCTTGCCTTTCCAGAGAAGACAGTGTGACTTTGCTGAGAAAAGAAGCCAGCCCAAACAGTTGCAATGATTCTTTACTTCGCTCACGCTCCAGCATGTTCCTCAGCTGTGAAACATCATGCTTTAGAAGAAAAAACACGATGCTTCCTTTCTCTCGCACTTACTGTGTGAACATGCAGAAGGTCCCATGTTCTTCCCTGTTCTTCAAATACACTGAATTTGCGGAAGACAGCATTGCTTTAGCTCCATCTTGGGGCATGAAAAGAAACTAGATCTAAACTGACAGATTCTCAAAGAATGATTTAATGTATCACTGGAGAACTTGTCTCTGCAGTATTGTAACCTGACTTTTTGACTGAATCTACAGAATTGTACATGTAAATCCTGGCAAGGAACACCCTTGCATGTGGCTATGATTCTGCAAAGTCCAAACCACTTCTCTCCTTTCTCTTCCTTGATTTCTAGAGTGGTTTCAAAGTAGCTTCAGGGGAATTCCTGATGTCTGAGTAAATATGCCGTCCTCAGGCCCTTCTCAACCCTCTTGCCTCCACCCCTTTCATCTTGAGCATCTTCACCAGGTCTGAGAAGATAGAGACACAGACAGTTAAAACCTTTTGGAAGTTTTGCCTTGCTTCCTACAGACACAGTCATGAAGAACCACTATTTTTAATTTTCAAGAAGGAAACAAACATATATGCAGGAGCCATTTTCTATTACTGTATAAGAACAGTAAAATACTATAAAGTGGGTTCTCAGCATTTTAACAATAAAAAGCAGTGAACAATACTTTAATAGTCACTATAAAGAGCAGCCCACTGGACTGTAATTCTTAATAGTTATTTATTGGGCACAACAGAATATAGAACAGACTGTTCTGGTTGAGAGATTTCTATAAGAGTCAATTCCAAAAACCAATCTGGGGTGCAAAGTAAAGCTTGCTGGGCTGTAGTAGAACAGCAGAAGCAGGTCCTGTTGGCAGTGGTTTAAGGGAGAGCAAGGCTGGATAGAGGCTTTATAGATGGTCACACTAGTCCACATGGAGTGGGAGAAGAGGCGATTTGTTCTCAAAGGTGAAGTGTCTTCTCTCTCAGCTCTTGTGGGTCCAAAACCTTGAGAGTCAACTTACTCAAGGACGACTGAGTTCCAGATGACTGGCTTATACCATTCCAAATCTGAACTGTACCAAAATCCAAGCCTGAACTGCCTGTTTTTTTGCATAGCGTATCTCCTTGGTCAGGAGATCTATTCAGAGAAACAACTTACTGGATAGATTTTATGTCACAGTACAATTTAATGATGTAAAATCAGAATAAAGAAACCATGGTAGCTCTAAGAGGTCTTGGTCTTGTCATCTCCCTAATGGAACAACCTCTACTGCCTAAATATTCCTTGCCAGAGCTGTGCCCAGTTATCTGAAGTCAGAACATCCTGTCCCTGGAGAGTGCTGGAGATACTTGATGCAAAGAGACGTATAGTAACCAAGCAAAGGGGGATCCCTTTTTGAGCTTATGCCTACCTCGACTTGAGAAGTAGGCAAAGATGAAAGGACCAGTAGGGACTTGTGAGAGAGCAACAGCTTTATAAGAGGAGCTGGAAGTGTCCAGCCCATCTCAGTACTGGGTATGCAATAGGTCTTTCTTTGACTTTAGGTGGAGTGGTCAATGAGTTGACGTACTAATTAATTCCTTTCTAAACCATTTCCACCCCAACCACATTTTATTCATCATTTCTTATCACCCCTCTTTCTTCCTCAGGTATTTATTAACGATAGAATTAGGTGCTATTTTAGTTACTCATTTGTGAATCCAGAGGTCTGTAAGCATCTTTTTGTCTTACTATTTCCGACTCTGTTTATGTCTTTTTAAGCCAATGCACACCCTAGGTCTGAAATTGGCTCTTTTCCAAGAGACATCAATCTTTTTACATCACAGAAGGACCTTTTCCTCAAGACTATTCAAGTGAACACACTTGTACTGTATTGCAGCTTCTCAAGATGTCTAACGTACTCTCCCAACGTTCCTTAGAACAGTTAGTATGGCCACCTCGATACTACGGAAATGTGAATTTCAAATCATTGGAGTATAAAATTTATTACACCAAAACACTAAGACTTTAAAACAGCATTATCAAATAAGGAGCCCAAATAAAATTATTAAGTCAGAAAGACAAACATAATTTATCTAATTCACATGAGGGATGAACTAGATTCTTCTGCTTAAGTAGCCAGATGTGATGGAAAGAGAACTAAAAGTAGAAGTGGAAAGGGAAAGAGACATCAATATAATTCATTACCTATCCATTATGTTCCATGTCCTTTAATTTATTCATTTCCACGTGAAGGCTGATATTTGGCTGGGTAGCAATTATGCATCAGTATGGTCAAGCCAATTGTTTTCAGCAGGTGTTGCTCTGATTGGTCAGTGCCCATGCTCTACCAGTTGTTAAATACTTGGACTATCATTTAAGACCACACCAAGCCTACAAGATAGGTATTAGTCATACAAAGTAGTTATTTTTGTCTATATTTCAAATAAAGTCTCAGGAAAACTAAGAGAATCTACAGCAAACAGTGGAGCTTTATGTGAATTATCTCATTTACTCCTTTTTGAATGCCACTTATGAGGTATTGTCCCAGTTTTACAGATGAGGAAGCTGAGGCTCAGAGAGATTAAGTAAACTGCCCCCAGGCTGCACAGGTGGAAGAGCAAGAGCTCCAATTCAAGCCTAGATCTATCTGACTCAGAGGTCCATTCATTTCATTATACCACACTGCCTTCAAAGGTCTTTTCCTAAATTGCCACTGAGCCAGCTCTATGTCCATAGGTAAAATGTTCTGGGTTCCTAGTTTTGCATTGTTGGTCTCGGTGATCTCTAAGTTTCCTTCCAGTTATAAGCATGTATGCAAAGGTCGAAGTTACGGTCTTTGTTTAAGGATTCAACAGGCATTTGTGTATACTCTAGTCATTCGGATGTAGAGAGTGCTTCCATTAGATAGTCAGTTGCATCATTTTCCTTGACAAGTTCTCTCTTGTACAAAGAGAGGAGAATCAGCTCAACAACTCTGGCTGGGTATGTACAAGTTTGGCCTGCAGGAATTAAGCTTATCGAACTTCCCAGAATGCCAAAGACCTTTCTGGCTTCAGTGTTTATGGTGCACACCATCCCTTCTGAAGAACTTTTCTCTGTTTTTTTTTCTCACTAGAACCAAATCTTGAGAAGTCTTGTAATATAGTGGAATGGAGACTGGATAAGCAATCAACACGAGAAGACCTGGGTTCCGGTCACAGTTCTTCTATTACCTAGCTGCGGATGCTCAGGCAAGGGTTTCCCCTTCTCTTGATCTTTCATTCTTTAACCCCCATAGGGTTACTTTGGATATCAAATGAGAGAATGATGTCAAAGTGGTTTTTAAGCTATTTTCCTTCAGAAATACATTATGGCATTCAACATTTGACTAGTTGCAGAATTCCTTTAAAACCACAGAATTGTAGCATGGAAATAGGTCTTAGATATCTACTTCAGTGATTAGAAAAATATTTTATAAGTAAAACTCTTATTTCAATAGAAACCTTATTATAAACAGCAATAAATAAAAGCAGGATTTAGCAGCTCTAGTTAAGCAAAGGTGCATGTTCTCAATTCTGCTCTTCTTGACCCTCATAAAGTCCCATGAGACCCCTGCTCAAAAACCTAGGTTCCCACAGAAACTCCATTTGAAAATCATTTATATGATCCACACCCTCATGTTCAGATGGGCCTGAGATCCAGAGAAGGAAAGGGACTTGCCTAGTGCCATCCAACTCTTAGGAGGGAAAGCTGGGACTAGAAAGCAAACAACACACATACAATATGGCAATGTATTTCAATCAGAACATAAGCAAGGCTATTATATCGGACATAAAGTATCTGAATTAGGGTAAATACACTTTAAGTAGGTTGTTTAGATTCAGATATTTTGATGTGAAAATATTTTGGCCATAAGAACAAACAAGTGAACAAAAACCTTTCAGCTTAAATAAAATATTGTCGAGCAGTTTTCCCAAGGCTTACTTCATCCCAAACCCTAGTTGTATCAAATAGCTGGTCAAAATGGAAATAGAAAATGTTAGGTTCTCATTTTTTGAAGTCAGTTTCATATTTTATTAATTTTCTATGAACTTTATCAAAGTAAGCTCAAAGTATAATAATATATGCACACAGTAATAAATCAAGGCATGCAGAAGAATTTGTGATGAAAAGCAAGTCTCCCTTGGGCTTCCCTGGTGGCGCAGTGGTTAAGAATCTGCCTGCCAATGCAGGGGACATGGGTTCGAGCCCTGGTCTGGGAAGATCCTACATGCCGTGGAGCAACTAAGCCCATGCGCCACAACTATTGAGCCTGCGCTCTAGAGCCCGCGAGCCACAACTATTGAAGCCCGTGCGCCTAGAGCCCATGTTCCACAACAAGAGAAGCCACCACAATGAGAAGTCCATGCACTGCAACGAAGAGTAGCTCCCGCTCGCGGCAACTAGAGAAAGCCTGCATGCAGCAACGAAGGCCCAATGCAGCCAAAAATAAATAAATAAAATAAATAAATTTATTAAAAAAAAAAAAGCCAGTCTCCCTTCCCATTCCCCAGTGCCACTCCCCAGAAGCAACTTATTTAACAGTTTCCATTTGTATTTCCTGGATGGAGCCAAGTTCACAGCATTCATTACGTGCTGGAATAGAAGGACTTAAAAGCGACAGTCACCAGCTATATTTACCATAGTGTTCTTCCTGTTTATACCTCTCTCTGGTCCCCCAAGATTGAGATCCTTGAGGTTGAAGCTGTGGTCCTCTGTAATACCCGAAGAAGAGCCCCACCTTAATCCTTGGGAGGCAACGGTTGAACTAAGCCCTGGACTGTCTTATTTATTCTTAGATTCTGAGGACTTAGCACATAGTTCTCAATAAATGTTGAGAATTTAATTGATTAATTGATGAGTTAACCAGCAAAGGTCTTAAGAAAATAGTACACTATCACTTCACTGAAGTATGTGCCTCAATTCCATGACTGCAGCACTGTTGGCAACCACTGGGAGTGACCAAGACAGAGTAGTCATATATTATCATTCCTATGGCCCTAAGCAACTAGCCTGTAAGGAAAGACATAGAAACCTGTGTGTGGAGGTAGGTATTGACACTGACCTTGGCTAAATCCAGAAATCAATCAACAAGTAATGACTGCTATAACAACATTCATTTATTGAGTGTCTAACACAGCACATATAGGATCTGGGATAAGCATTTTATGTGTGTTATTGAGTCCTATCCACAACTCTATGAGATAGGTACTATTGTTATTCCTATCACTGATGAGGAAACTAGATGCAGACAAAGAATGGATCCTGAGCAAGGTAATACAGTTAGTATAAGTGATGGAGGGTGGAGGGTGGGTTCAAGTCTAGACAGTTGGAATCCGGAGCCTATGTTCTTTATGTTTTAAAAGCACATACCATAGTGTCTTTCACATAGTGGATGATAAATATATGTTAATTCTCTTCTGGTCTTACTGGAAACAGGAAATATTTGGACAATTATAAGTCAGGGAGGTAAAGAAAGGGGAGGAACTCAAACACTTAAACACAGAATCAGATCATATTGAGGGGAATACATGTTGTTAATATTACTATTTTTAGTCACCTTCCCCACTTGCCACTCCCCTTAGCATCCCCCTCCACTCTTGAAAGTCATCCAGTTTGATCGTCAAGTCAGTGTCTTGGAGTTGGCTGCCTTCCTGCCATAGGACTTCATCCAAATCTACACCCACACAAGCCATGTGTCTACTCCCTCCTGTATCTTATTAAAGGCCATGCTGATGATCCAAAGAGAATGGTAAAATTATGTTTGGAGAGAAGACTGCCTGGATACACTTGGCTAGGGCAGAACTTGCCTGTCTGCAGAAGTTTTCTGAGTCTCCTTCCAGTAAAACAGTGAATTCTGCTTCCTATCCTCTCAGGATATAATCTGTAATGAAGCTGCATTTTGTTGCACTTTATACTCTCTAATGAACTTTTGCAGATGTTATTGCATGTGATCCTCACAAGAGCAAGAACACAGAACACAGAACATTCATTCAGTAAGTATCTAATTCATCCTACTATGTGCCAGGCCTATCATCATATCCTGCTTGTATCCACCATAGGACTTAACACAATTTAACTATAGATTTATTTACTTATTGTCTGTTTTCCCTACTTGCATCACAAGCTTCAAGAGGGTTGAGATTTTGTCATGTTCCTCTACTGAAGCCTCACACATAGCACAGTGGGAAAGAGTTCACGTTCTGGTAAAGGGAAACAGACAAGTACACACATAAGCATGATAAACTAGTGCTGATGCCTTGGAAAAAGTCTGTTTAGAGTAGGGGCCTAACAACAAGAGGAACAAATTCTATTTCTATGCCAGAAAAAGCTTCCCTGATGGGGTTACACTTGAGCTGAATGTTGAAAGATTATAAGGAAACCATGATGGGTAAATATCCCCCCAAAGAGAAAGCAACATAGACAGTAGCTTGGAGAGATAAAACAGCACACCGCATTATAGGAACTGTAAGTATTTTGGTAATTTCTAGAGCAAGTGAGAGTGAAGTGAAGGGTGTGAGTTGGTGAGAGATGAGCTTGAAGAAGTCAGCAGGAGAGAGATTAGCAAGAGGACCCTAAATGCTCTACTACCCAATTTGAACTTTTTTCCATTCACAATAACAGCTACCATTTGTTGACTACTTCCAGTCACAATAATAGCTACTACTGATTGACTACTAACTTTGAGCTGAGTAGTTTTCACATTTTTTTAAAAAAACTCTTTGTTATGAAAAATTTCACACATATATGAAATAGCATGATATAATGAACTTCCATGTACCCATTACCCAGCTTCAACAATTATCAGCTCATGCCAGTCTCTCTGGTTATCTGTTACTGCATAAAAAACTACCCTCCACACCTAGTGCCATAAAATAACACCCATTTTATTATATCCCATGATTTGGGGGGCCAGGAACTTGGGCAGGGCAATTCTGCCCTTTATAGCACTGACTGAGGCCACTTGGTAGTACTCACTGGTGGATTTGCTGATCTGGAGGGTCCAAGACAGCTTCACTCCTATGTTTGGTGGCTTGATGGGAATGGCTGGAAGGCTGAGATGAGCTAGAATGTGGACTGGAGTATGTAAATGTAGCCTCTCTGGTATGGCTATCTCAGGGTAGTCAGACTTCCTGCTGGTTTCTCCCTGAGCAAGTATCTCAAAAGAACTAGGTGAAAGCTTCATCACCTCTTCTGACTTTACCTTAGAAGTCACACAGCATCACTTCTGCCATGTTGGTTATCAGTGAGTTATAAGGTTATAAGCGCTAAGATTCAAGGGAAGTAGAATTAGATTCAATCTCTTAAAGGTTGCCTCTGGCAACCACCAATCTGCTTTCTGTTTCTACGGTTTTACCTATTCTGGATAGTTCATATAAAGGAATCACGCGACCTTTTGTGTCTGGCTTCTTTCACTTAGCATAATGTTTTCAAGATTCATCCATCTTGTAGGTGTATCAAGTCATTTATTTCTTGTTATGGCTGAATAAAATTCCATTGTATGGGTATACCGTACATTTTGCTTATCCATTCATCAGTTGATGGACATTTGAGTGGTTTTTTTCCCACTTTTTGGTTATTATGAATAATGCGACTATGAATGTTCCTGTATAATTTTTTGGTAACCTTTTGTGTCTGGCTTCTTTCACTTAGCATAATGTTTTCAAGATTCAATGAGTGTTTGTTTAGGCTCTCATTTTAAAGTGGGGAGGTGTCAAGGACACATGTAGAAGAGCATGTGGGTTGGGAGATATTGTTGCAGCCATATTTTGAAAACACAATCTGCCACTCCAGTCTTGTTTCATTTCTATCCCCGCCACACCCTCCCCACTGTCATGGACTATTCAGAACTAAATCCCAGACATCACATTTTCATCTGCAAAAATTTCTGCGTATATGGACTAAGTTAATCCTCACCCGGCCCCTATGAGGTTAGACATTTTTATTGCCATTTTATGAATGGAGAAACTGAGACCAAGAGAAGTTTGAATCACTTGTCAAAAATCACAAAACTTGTAGGTGGTTCAAGCAAGACATGCCTATTTCATAATAGGGAGGAATTTAATATAGGGAAGTAATATAATCAGCTTAGCCTATTGAAAAGATCTTCCTAGTTGCAATGTGGAGGTGGATTGGAAAGGGCCACCCACAGCTGAGACAGAGAAACCAGCTAAAAAGCTCTAATTAGTTTAGGTCACTGCTTCTCATATTTTAATGTACGTGTGAGTACCTAAAGATCGTGTTAAAATGCAGGTTCTGTTTTGGTAGATTTGGAGTGTAGCCCAAGATTCTGCATTTCTAGCAAGCTGCTGCTTGGCTGCAGACCATATTTTGAGTAGCAAGGGCATCATAGGCTAAGGATGATAAAAGTGTTGAACTAGGGAGGTGATACTGGATCACTTCCAGTAGCAGAGGTAGCAGAGAAAAGAAAATAGAATCTACAGAGATTGTTTATCAACAGGTATACCATCCTCATTTTCCAACTGATTAATAGGGAGGGTTAAGGTAGCTCAAAAATCATATACTTAGTTAGCAACTAAAATTATGACCAGAACCCAACCCTGCTGACTTCTCATCACATTTATTTGGCCACCCAAGGGAAGCCACACAATACAGGTACAAAGCATTAGTGTTCCAAGTAAAATCAAACAATGAAGGTCTTTTACCAATGCATTACACACAAAATTGCTCCATTTAAAACTTATCTCCCTTAAAATGATGTATTTAACTATATTAATTGAAAATACAGCAGCATTTATGGTGTTTAGTTAAGAGTACTATGATATCCAGGAGTTATGTTACTGGGTCACTGGGCACTTCTATCCTGAATTTGATTGAGGGAAGACTTTATAGAGGGGTGAGATTTAACCTGGATATCACAGGATGGGAAGGATCTAGACAGGATGAAAACAATGAAAATAATTTGTTATATATATACTTAAAGAGAAGTAGTATGATACAGCAAAACACAAACAAACAAGCATAAAATCTACACTGGGCTGAAGGTTGGGGCCTAGGCCTAGTTTCACTCAGCTCTGCCACTGGTCACGGGGAAGTTGTTTAAGCCCTTAGTCTCAGATTTCTTTCTCCAAGAAAGAAAAAACTAGGGGCTTCCCTGGTGGCGCAGTGGTTAGGAATCTGCCTGCCAATGCAGGGGACACGGGTTCGAGCCCTGGTCTGGGAAGATCCCACATGCCGCAGAGCGGCTAGGCCCGTGAGCCACGACCACTGAGCCTGCGCCTGGAGCCCGTGCTCCGCAACAGGAGAGGCCGCGACAGTGAGAGGCCCGCGCACCGCGATGAAGAGTGGCCCCCACTCGCCGCAACTGGAGAAAGCCCTAGCACAGAAACGAAGACCCAACACAGCCAAAAATAAATAAATAAATAAATTTATTAAAAAAAAAAGAAAAAACTAGATTTTATGACTTTATAACATTGAAATTCTGTGACTATTCAAATTCCTCTGGGGATAACCAAGTTTTAAAAGGGGACAAGTGTTTAATGTACCTCAGTTACCTGGCAAAGGGAAGTAATTTTGAGGAGCATTAGTTAGAGCTGCAGGAATGGGAGAGTAATAGTTCAGAGGTCTTAAAATTACTCTTTGAAAGCAGCTGCCACAGAAGGCTGGTCTTGACTACAGCTACCAAGTGTGGCTCTGGGAAATGTAAAATTATGCCATCATTCCTCTTCAGGATAGTTGTTTAAATAGCCTGAAGATCATCTGTCTGAATTAAATTGGGAAACTGTGCTGTAAGGATAAAATGTTTTCCAGCTTCAAACAAATGTTCATTTTCTGAAGTATCCAAACACTACAGAACTTCTTTAACCGTAAAGGTGCCTCCCTCCCCCCTATTTCCTTTTTCTCTCTCTCTGTCTCTGTCTCTCTTTTTCTCTGGGGTTTGCAAGTTAGTGAAAGGCTATTTTTTAACTACAAGTTGAATGCTGCCATCTGCTGGTTGAGGGGGCAACACTCAGCTGGAGCAAGGAAATTTTTCTGCCAGATTTACAACCAAAAAAACACACACAACTACAGGCACCAGATATACAAACCAAAAACAACTTAAACATTTTTATGACTTATTATTTTACCCACGAATGTATTTTTTTTGATATAGGTAAAATGTGATTATTTTAGAAAATTTGTAAAATCTGGAAAAATGGATGTAGGAAAACACCAATTTCCTGTAGTTCCCAAATTCTAACACATGATAACGCATTTTTGCCAACTTTGTTTAATGCATTTTTTACACTATTCTGGTTTTCATTCAAAATGCATTTTTTTTCATGATGCTGACTTTCATTCAACAAATATTTATTAGCACCTTCTATATACCAAGTTATTTTGTTAGGCACTGGAGTGAGGAAAAAAAAGAAAGTCCTTGCCCTGTCCCTTGTGCTTACATTTAAAGGTAAGGGCGACAATAAACAAATGAAGATATAATTAAATGTTAGATAACGATAAATTGTGTGAAGAAAAAGCAAATATGATAAGGGGACAGAGTGATTGCAGTGTTATTTTAGAAAGGTAGTCATGGAAGGTCCCTCTGAGGTGGTGGAAGAAGTGACTTTTGAACAGGAACCTGAATGACCAGAGGGAGGAAGCCACGCAAATGTCTAGGGGGAAGAGTCTTCTAGGGGGAAAAGTGTTCTAGGCTGATGGAAAGGCAAGTGCAAATGCTCTGAGGAGGAGCATATCTACACTGTTAGAGGCATAACAAGGAAGCGAGTGTGGCTGGAACGGTGTGTGGGAGAAGAAAACTGGAAGGAAGGAAGATAAGAGCATAGCCAGGGATCACATCACAAAGAGGTGAAATCATGCATAGACAGCTTTGTAGTGTTTTCCCTCATTTAAGCCCATTTATCGTAACAGAGCTGCAGTTTGAAGAATGGGCAGAATCCACAGTCAGCAAAGGAGCGAAAGAACATCCCACAAGAGACAGTAATATTGAAGCAAAGACCTGAATGCTAAAGAGGTTAAGAGTATGGGCCCTGCAACTTGAGAGATCTGGGTTCAAATGCAGCTCTGCCACTTCTAGTTCTACCATAATTCCCCCTTCCTCAACCAATAGACTGTAATCAGTTGGTACATCCCAGGCTCCATCTCTCAGAAACCTGAGATCAGATGAAGGTGGCTGCATTAATAGAGCTCTGTAGATGCAGCCCAGCAGAGGGTCCTCCAACATCTACTATTATATGCTGGATAGAGTATTAGAGTGGACATGTAGTAGAGGGGAGAGAGGGAGGGTGTTCGACATATGTAGAAAGTAAAAAGCAGAAAGACTGAAACAGATGGAGAGAGGGAGATGGGGGTAGGCTCTATAATTTCACCTGTTCTTCAGTAGGAACTTTAGTTACCACTAAGGAGTGGTATACTGTACAACCTGAAACTTTAGCATGCATCACAGATTGCTGGGGCCCACACCCAGAGTTTCTGATTTAATTGGTCTGGGGTGAGGCATGAAAATTTGCAAGTTCCTAGGCGATGTTGATGATCAGCTGGTTTGAGGACCTCACTTAGAAAGTTAATACTATGGTTGGTGCCAAATGGGGCAAAAATGGAAAATTCAGTCAGCCTGTTTCTTTGTTCATGCACTGACAAATAGCTAGAGTGTTATTCTCTTAGCATTGATCAAACTGGTTGTTTATGCTCCTGTACTTCAATGTTGCTCAAGGTAGAGAGGGAGAGAGTTGTGAGTTATACAGCTGCTGTTTAATATAGAGACCATTTGGTTCTTAGAAAACATTGCTAGGTTCATTGGCTTATGCTATTTCTCTTTACCCATTATTATTCATCATTAAGCAAGACACTGAAAACAGTATATATCTAGCCCATATTCTCTGTTGATAAGGGTATGAGAAGACAAGCCTTTTCCTATTCTGTACATATTCTGTACAGCAATTTATCAATATGTATAACATTCTAAATAAGTACTATTTTGTTTAGCAATTCTACTTCTAGAAAATGATCATATGGAACGAATTGGGATATATTGCAAAGATATAGGTACATGGATGCTCATCACAAGTTTAATTTATAAAAATTCAAACTAGAAACAGCCTAAATGTCTAGCAATTGGGAACTGGACCGACACTGTGGAAAGCTTTACTGTGGAAGAAATCTTAGTGTCAAGAAAAGAAACATGGAGGTAGATATTACAGCTGTTACATGTATTTTGGGTATTTTGTGTTTTCTAAAATTTCTTCAATGAACATGTATTGTTTTTGTGATCAGAAGAAACATTCTTTCTCCAAATCACTTAATACAAATTACATTACAAAGGTTGTACTTTGTCATTCTCTCTATTCAAAATTAGGAATTTGCAGCAAAACTACAGCAAAGTATACACACTTTAAATCAAACTGATGATTGTTTTGTTTCCCAACATAATGTCATTAGTAAGAGAATCTTTACCATCTGCTAATTTGGTTCAGAAAGCAATGCTATAAATGAGCCAGATTAGAACCCAACTTCTTCTATATTTCTATACTGTATTTCATTTTCCTTGCCCAAACAACTATTAAATACGAAGACAGACTTTATGAAATTAAGCTAAAACCCACCAACATAATTATAAATACCAAATAATTATAAACCAATTTTTCAGTGTACTATATAGCAATAGGCTTAACTGGACACAGATGGGGTTCAAATTACACTTTGATAATCTGTACCAAGATCATTATTACTTTGGACCCAAGTATCAATGAACAGGAAAAAGGTCACATTTTTATTTAAACTTTATTAACTTTAATGTGTTCACAAAAAATGACAGTAGAACAGTTTAAAGTTCTTACAAATGCTTGTCAAAAGTAAAAGAATAAATTCCTAGAAAAATGTAAAAGCTCAGGTACAAATTTAGCATTTTAAAAATCAAAGAGTAGAATTTAATCTTACTGACTGACTTTTGAGGCACAGAATATTTAGTTATAAAAGATATCAATTACCTTGCTCTACTGTCAAAATAGTCTACTTAGGAGTCATATGTGGGTTCTAGAGCTCAAAGAATAAATCAAACCAAAGCAAGAAATTCTCTAATGTCAAAAAGACATGTAATTCTGAAAAAATAGCTGTTTTCCTAAAATCTCTCACTGTAAATCACCTTCCTTCTTGCTCACCTTTGTTCTTTTATGCAAACAAAGCTAAACATTTTTTCTTTTATGTAAACACTTAGTTTTGACAGATTACTCACATCAAAGCTTACCTAAGGAAAAATACATCAACAAAAGCAATAAAAAGTTAAATGTTGAAAAAATATGTATGCTCTTGCATAAAATTCACTACAATATCTGTTAACAGCAAATCTTTAAGAGGAAAAAACTTTTTAGTCTTCAAAAATGACAACTGTTCCTGGTCTTTTCTTCCTTTTCAGCACAGAGAATCTCTCATTGAGTGAAAGCCTAGTCTGTGAAGGAGAGAAAAGCTGTATGACCTCAGAACGTTAACAATGTTACAAAATACTCATGAAACTTGGTTACTAAAAGTAGACGGGATGGTTGGAGAAGACTGGGAGTGACAAAAGGAAGAGTGAATTTGAAGAAACTGCACAGAGCTCTTTTCTGTGATCCCGGAAGCAGGAAGTAGTTTGATCTATGGTATATCACTGAGGTCACCTCTTGGTTCTTACAGGCTAAACAGTGGCATCAAAGAGCTTTAATTGAAGAGGTAGGGAAGAAAGCATACTATTACCCCACAGAATAAGTGGGTAAGCTTCCACAGAGGAATGAGGGTCAGGTTTACTTCTATGGGGTGGAGATTAAATGCCTCAACTATGCCCAGGAATTTGGTAATCTGCCTTGTGAAGATACCCCTATGCCCAAGTGATTTCCAATTGGTGTTATTTAGTCTATAACCAGATAAAATATCTCAAAGATCTCCCAAGACTTAACTTCTAGTTTCATCCTTTTATAGACTGCCACTGAGCCTAAGTTTCTTTCTCCATCTTCAAGAAATATCCTTTTCAACACCACCCCAAAACCTAAATCAGAAACCAGATTGATACTGCTCTGAGGCCCAAGTGAGCTATATCCATTACTCTATACTGCCTATTTTCCATTTATAGGTCATATACTTTTACGCAAATCACAATTAATCTGAATGTGTATGGAATAGGATGCTCTGGTTAATTCAACCTGTTGCTAACTGAAGGCTGGCAGATAACTCTTTTGGTTTCAACCCCCACTGTGAAAATCACTAAAAATACATTAGTATATTATTTTGCTTTAGTACGTAGTCTGGTAAACATGGTTGTCTTCTTGGCAAGCGAGAACCATGTTGAGCCTGAAGGCCACCACAGATGTAAACACATAGTACATTGAGCTAAATCCATGTGTAACTTGAAGTTCATTTAAAAAATAAGTAATTGAGGTTGGCATTTCGTTGACCTCTGTGTCTTTTACGAAGATGGAATACAGGGAAGAAATTTCTTGTGTATTGGGGGCTCCAAATAGGCTCTGGTTAAACACATTTTTTCCTATACATAAAAGATACCCTTGTATATACCTAAAAGAGACATGAATTCTTTACCATCTCATGAACAACATTATCATGCAACTCTATTATATTTACCTGATTACCGATTTCGTCAAAGTTACATTTCAGGTATATTCCTTTGAGCTGGTGCTGAGAACTCTTGGTTGTAGTATACTTAGTCTTTAGGAATGAAACTGTAACCTCATGTCTCATGCGTCTGTCAATTAAGCATAATGTTTCAATTAAAATATATTTGACAGCCATTAATTAGCTGAGTAATGTTAAGCCATTCAATTTAACGTCTCTAGGTGTCATTTTCACCAGCTATAAAATTAAAGTATATTCAAGAATCTTCAAGGTTCCTTTTAATAGTATTAAGATTACAAGTACTGAATCTGGACTACAGCATTCAAGAGGATCACATGTAGGCATTAATCTAGCCTTTTTCATATTGTCACTTCAAAACCACTAGATGAGGTTTTCTGCTGTTTAAATGCCAAAGCAGTTTTACTATTATTTAAGTACGGTCATGCCTATAGGCATTTTGGAACAAAAGTAGTCAGTGCCTCCATATACAGAGAAAATGGATTAGTAGTTACCTTGGGCAGGGGGGCAGAAAGGGAAGGGAGTGAAGGGGGAGTAACTATTAATGGGTACAAAGAGTTTCTTTTGGGGATAATGAAAATGTTCTAAAATTAGATTATGGTGATGGTGCTACAATTCTGTTAATATACTAAAAGCCAATGAATTGTATACTTTGAATGGCTGCTAGTGGGTGTGGTTTCTGCTTTGTATTATTATAACAGCTGTTCATGTAAATAAACAGTACAGAAGTTTTTGGTTTTGGTTTTTAATGGATGGCTAAATAGTTCAAGGGGAAATGTTTACCACATGTAATGTCTTAGTTCGTTTGGGCTGATATCACAAAATACATAGCCTGGGGGGGGGTGGTTATAAACAACAGAAATTTATTCCTCACAGTTCTGGAGGCTGGGAAGTCCAAGATCAGGGTGCCAGCACGGTCAGGTTCTGATGAATGCCCTCTTCCAGATCGCAGACTGCCAGCTTCTAGCTGTCTCCTCACAGGGCGGAGTGGGCAAGGGAGCTCTGTGGGGGTCTCTTTTATAAAAGCACTCATCCCATTGGCTCCACTCTTATGACCTATTCACCTCCCAAAGGCCCTACCTTCTAACACCAACACATATGAATTTTGGAGGGACACAAACATTCAAACCATGGCATGTAGTCACATTCTATCAGAGGTAGAGAACAAAAGCCCAAATGCTATGTGGTTATCTTGATAGTGTCAGCTAAGTTGCTGTGATCAGTGGCCTTAAATAAGTCAAGTATTTTTTCACTGTTGCTTTTTTTTCTGGTTATAAATACTGCTCCTACTAGGACCCAACTGGACCAAAAATAGTGTTTGATTTGGAAAAAAGAGAGAGAGTGCTCTGAGTAATTAAATAAATATTGGTTTCCTAATTAACTTTTAATCATAATTTCTCTTTCCTTTTCTTTACTTTTTGGATAGCATATCATAGAATGTGTACATGTTTTTTGACTTATTGAACAAAATATATTGCATTCTTAATTTTAAAACCAGGTAAGTGTAACATTCTGGATGTGGTAGGCAGAATTCTAAAAATGGCCCCCAAAGAGTTCTCTCAGGACTGTGAATATGATAGCACATGCATGAATATATTACCTTATCTGGCAAAAGAGATCTTATAATTTGTAAAATTACTAATAAATTGACTTTAGGTAGATTATGCTAGATTATCTGGGTTGGCCTAATCTAATCACATAACAAAAACAAAAGAGGGGGCAAAAGAGGAAGTCGGAATAATTCAAAGAGTGAACCAAACATGACATGCTGTTGGTGGTTTGAAGATGGAGGAGGCCCCACATGAAAGGGAATTCAGGCTGCCTCTAGAAGCAGAGGGGCTGCTGGCTGACAGCAGCAAGGAAATAGAAACCTCATTCCCACAACCTCAAGGAAATGAATTTCCCCAACAACTAGAATAAGCTTGGAAGCGGATTCTTCCCCAGAGCCTCCACATAAGAGAGCAAGCCAGGGCCACAACCTTGTTTTCACCTTCATAAGACCTCAGGTAGAAAACCAGCCAAGCATACCTGGATATCTGAACTATAGAACTGTGAGATAATAAATGGGTGCTGTTTTAATCTGCTGTTTGTGGTAATTTATTTAAGCAGTAGTAGAAAACTCATACTCTAGGCTTTTAAAGAATTTAACCTCATCTTTACTTGTACTTGTCGAGAGACAGTATCGTAGAATAGAAAGCCCACAGGTTTTGCAGCCACACAAGCCAAATTTGAACGTATTATTCAAAATTTGAATTATATTATTAGTTGTATGACTTCAAGAAAATCAATACACTCTATTGAGCTTATTTTATTCATCTGTAATATGGAAATGTTCATACCTACTTCACAGGATTGTTGGGGATTAAATTAAATCACAAATGTAAAAGTGCTTAGCACAGTGCCTAGCACATAACAGGCACTCAGTAAATGCTAGCTATTATTATTAATCTGCTTCTATGTCCACAGCTCTTTCAACCCTTCCACAGATGCCTTTGGTTAGACCCATTTTAAAGGGAGTGTAATAGCATTCTTCCCTTCCCTGCTGTAGTTCTGAAAGGATACACAAATGCTCCTGATAATCAATCACTGGCCAAAGTCCTCCATGATTAAAGGTAAGATCATTTGGAATATTGAAATTTACTTAATATATATTATTATTAAAGAGAAGAAGGATTTTAATCTTAAGATTGAAAATGAGGAATGGCACCAAATTCTTCCAGGTGACAATTCTTGCATGCCTTAAGTAGAAAGGACACAACATCAAGACATTTATACTCACCATAGGAAAATGATGCAGGGGAATCTCAAACCTAAAGATAAAATCGAGCCAGAATTTTCTGGTTCTACGTTAGGATTGTTTACAGAAATTTTATGGATTGTTCAGAATCAGATTCTAGAGGCTCCTACTAGAAGTTATATTTATTCATTTTTGTTTCATTTTTCTCCTAAAACTAATTAAATTTAGTAGTACAGACGTCTGTCTGCAATTACCTTCCACGTCTTCGAAAATTTTCATAGGTGATGTGATCATTTTCCGGTGATATCTAAATGGGAAAGGTTGAAACCAATCATGCCAAAGCATTCCTTACTCAGCATAGGTGCTTATTTTCTATACTTTAAATTGACTAACATTTCAGTGACAATAGTCTTTTTGCTTGATCCTCAGTCTAACATTCAATTTCAGATTTTTCTCCCCTATTCACAGATGCAAGAATGTCAAAGACAGTGGACCCTTAGAGATCAAGCAGTCCAACCCCCTTACATAACAAATAAAACAGAGATTCAGAAAGATCAAATGACTTCTAGTAGTGACCCAGAAGAAAACTCTCAAGATCTAGATATAGCCTGGATACACACACTACTTGTCTGCATCAAGGAGAAACATAATGACTGTAGATAAAATCCACAAGGTGTCCTTATAATCTTTACATAATAGACTTGTGACCTTGAGAAAGTCTCACTTCTACCCCAACACACTTCTCAAGTGAAAGTTAGGATTTTTTTTCAATAATTAACTTAAATCCCTTATTCCTATAATTACTTTGTGACAACATAGTTTACACCTACGTGTGGTCAATGAGAAAAACCAAAGCATAATCAAAACATTCCATTCAAATGTTAATTGGCCCAGGTCACTCCATAACTAAACTGGTTTCAGTGCATCCAGTTATATATAGCTGGTATTTGGTGGTCCAGCTGTTTTTATATGAAGTCCTAACCACAGTTACAGTTTGGAGGTGGATTTGGTATTAAGAGCCTTACAAATAATACAGCAGCCAAGAAATCTGTACAGCCAGTAGATTATAAAAGCAGAATAACACATGGAGGTATTCTTAAAAGTTAATGTTTACAGAGCAAATATTTTCTTGTTAGAAAGTTCATGTTTAGGTTGGAAGCAGATATTCATGTTTACAAGTAAACATGCTACTGAAGGCAGCCTTGAATTCAAGACGCATGTGTGTCTAATGACAATGACTCCATGAGTTAAACAGAGCCTCACATACCCTTACCCCATACTCTACTGACAACACTAGTTAACAGGGTGCTTGCCAAGAACTTAAGAAAGATAAGAATGCCACTAGAATGGATGTATAATGTATATGGAAACCAGTAGTAATCATGGCAGATTATCCAAGAGCTTAAACTAGGTGGTAGAGAAGCCAAAGTTGGAGAAGTGAGAATAGGACCCATGGAAATACAGAAAAAAAGGGTAGGAATTAGAACTGGAAACTACTGGGAGAGATATTAGCTAATGTGATTATTTCTAAAATAAGTTGGTCAATGCCATTTCCTTCCTTAAAGTCTCTCAGTAGTTCTGCATTGCGCTCTGTATAGAATCCCTACTCTAGCATGGCCCATGCTCCATGATCTGGCTCCTGACTCTACCTCTCCACTCTCACCCCTCAACAGTTCTGCCCACACACTCTACACTTGAGCTCAATGAGTTTCAAACTAATTTTTAAACTGAAAGAATCCCTAGTTCCAACAAAATCTTACTTGGTATCCCAATATGTAAAATACTGAAAAGCAAAACTGCCTTCTTTGGCTCCTGAGGCACCTCTTCACAACCCCTAGAACTCTGAAGTACACAGTTTAAAAACCACTGCAGTCTGGCCAAACTAAGCTAATTGCAGCTTACAAAATATGCCATGCTTTCTTTCACTCCTATACCTTTACACATGATGTTTCCTCTGACTGGAATGCCTTTTCCACCTTTTCTGCTTTGCTTACTCCTACTCAGCCTCTAGGACTCAACTCAAACACTATCTCCTCTAGGATGCTCCTTGACTTCCCTAGCTGGTGTGGGATTCTCTCCCCCATGCTGCCATAGTACCTTGGGCATACCTCTAAGTATTTATACTATGCTCCTCTCCCTCTCTCTCTCTCTCTCTCTCTCTCCCTTCCTTCCGTTCTTTCTTACTTTCTTAGTAAAGATTCTTTCTCAAGTACATAGCACATTTCTGGCAAATAATAAGAGCTCAATAACTGCCGAATGAATAACTGAAATACTACAAAGAACTAGAGGAAGAAGGGGACTGAGAAAAGGCCATTGAATTTGACAAGAAAGTAATAAATTTTTGATAGTAAAATTTAATAGAAAGGTAGGAACTGAAGTCAGATTCAAGAAATGAATGGACAAATAGAAACACCTGTGAGGTTTTAACTGTATCTGGAAGCCTGTTAGAGGTTTTGTTCCTATTTAAAGAATATTCATATTTGCCCCTATATTCCAGTGGGGATTTCTCACTTCACATTGAAAATCCCTTCAATAATGAATGAGTGTGTATACATACATATATATGTATGTGTGTATATATATTTTTATATATATATATATAAACTGAATCACATAAAATTAATTAGAATGTAAGAACTTTTACGGTTATCATGTTAATATTGCCACAATGAACACTGAAGGAATGATTATAATGAATAATTTTATATAATCATCATCATAGTAATGATAAAATAATAAGAATTCCAATGTATAGAATGCTTACCACAATCCTGTTTCTAGCCTAAAATGTTTACATATATTTCAATTAATCATCACAACAACCTACGAGGTCAATATTGTTCCCATTTTGTAGCTGAGAAAACAGGCTCAAAGGAACTTGCCCAAGGTTCCTCAGCCACCATGTTTCATCAAATCTAAGATACCATGATTGTAACATGTACTGTTATTTTATGTACCACTAAAAAGATTTTAAGTTTTCAATTTAACTATACCATTAAATGCAGGACATTTCCTGATTTCAGAGATATTGAAAACTGAAAAAAAAAGCATGTCTGAGAATTGATCAAATATGAAATTAAGTGGTAGAAACATGATTCTATCCAAGTGTGAATCCAAAGCCCCTGTCATTAACTACTAGACCATAATACTTAGATTTCTTTAACCATCTCATAGATATCTTTCATTCTAACCTCATTTACAGGGGAACAAAACTAAGATTTACAGCAGGGGAGGTGACTTGCTCATGGTCATACACACAGCTAGTAAGTGGATTAGCCAGGCAGGTAAGCCAACTCTCTGAGACCCAGACTAGACCTCTTTACAGTATATCACATTACTATTTAAGCTAGCCTGTCTTTTCCTGCAGGTAGAAGTATTGGGAGAAATACCAGAGTGTCATGTGTAGGGATAAGTATTAGGTGTTTCATGTAGGAGCTACATCTACTCAATTTCATCTAAATACTTATGTCAAACACACATGTTCTGTATTAAAGATGGAAGTTTCCAGCAAAATGGACTTAATTGGCTTACTCAATATACTATTTACTTCATTTCTTGTAATTGCTGTTCATAGATCTTCAGTAAATAAATAGTAAAATAAAGACAATGTCCTGAGGATTCAACGGTTGTAAAAGATTGTTTAAAATACTACGTACGTGCTACTAATAAGTTTTATTTGTATCATTCTTTCTCAGTTTTGTCTAGTGCCCACTTAGAAGCTAAATAATATAAGGTAGGATGGGGGGTAATGGAAGAGGAGCAGGAAACGTTTTTGTGCAAGCAATTATCCAAAAGGCTGGAAACACTTGACTCATGAAGACATGTATGACATATGTGGCTTCTTCCTACATTTGATGTTGGTAAACAGGTTTTAAAATATATTAATCATCAATATAAGTAGATGCCAACAAAGACGCAGGAAGAAAGCCTATTCAAATGAAAATCTGTAAAACCACACAGTTTCTCTGCTATAACTTTGAAAGTGCTGATACTTACACTTCGACTCATGTTCATTGTATCATTTCTTTGCTGCATCTGTTTCCGTAAGTATTCACTCCTTTTTTTCTTTGCAAAAGTCCTGATATGAATCATAAATGGTGATACTTTAAAAAGCAATCATTTATTTTGAAAAATCCAAAGATCTGATTTGTCGATTATAATCAGATTTGAATTTACTTCAAGAATTACTTGGAATGATGTAGTGGTAATGAGATATATCAGTTATCACTCTATAATTGGAGTTTAAATGGCAAGCACTCCAAAACTAAGCACCTCATTTCCTCTGAAGCTATTTTCTATGTTTAGAAAAGCTTTCATCAGGTAGACAGCCCAGCTAATGCAAAGATATACAGATTTTGCCACTCATTTCTTGTAAGCTACTTAGCGGAGGTTACAAAAAAGTTTTTATTTTGTTAAGCTTCACTATTTACATATTACTCTAGCCAAGGAAGACATCTGACTGTGGATATAATTACCAAATCAGGAAAAAGGAGCAAAAGCTGAAATTGTTATCAGGTATCTTGGGGGCATCAAAAATACAAATTCACACCTTGTTTACAATAATAAATCCTCTTTAGAATTTTAAAGAATCATACTGGCTTTTCAAAATTGAAAAAAGTCATTGTAAGTCCCCATAAATAAACAATATTCCGAATATGCTACCATATTTTATTCCAGATGCTTGCCTAGTTACCTGTCTTTTGTTCAGACCACATTGGGCTTCTACACCGGTGATTTATTTTTTTTTTTAAGGTAGAAATGCCTTAAAAATTAAGGCAGAAGTTTAGCATTTCTGGTTTGTCTTTGTCTTCTGGTGAAGCTAGCCTGAGTGGTGCATAAGCCAACTCCAGGTCTTAAGGATATTATTAAACCTAACTGGTCAACCTATATATATATATATATGTATATATATATACATATATATACATATATATATATACGTATATATATATATATTAGAATGGAAAGTTATGGAGTAGAAGAATTAATCTCTAAGGGATCAATTATCAAAGTATATTAATTTCCTGTACTTTATGTGTTCTTTAGTAAGAGTTCTACATTTGATAACTTTAACCAAGCAAGAATTATTTACTTGTGCTAAGGATACAAAAAAAATTATAATAATAGAAGATAAAGGAGAAAAATCTGAACAGAATTGTTCATTATATTTTAAAATGCACTTGTAAAATGACAGAATATGTCATTGGAAAACAGTAAGTGGAATTTCAGTGCCTTAGTGGAAGTGTTATACCACTTGACAAACAAAAATGGATGTGTAAAATGAAGCAAAACATGAAAATCCCTGATAAATGTAGAAATAATTGCTTATCATCAGTGTTAAACATATGTTAATTTTTTTATAGCAAACTGTATACTGCTAATATAAGTAGGGTGGGGTCTTTAGCATTAAAACGGTGCCTACATCAGACATTGTCTATATACACAATAACCCACATATACATTTTGGAAATAATTTTTTTAGCTGAAAACTGCAACTCTATGCAGTTAATATGAGCTAAAGTATTAGACTAGACATTTATAGGCAATGCAAAATGAAGGCAATCACTGAGAAATTTAAATTAAAAATAATGTTTTTACTCAATTACCTAGCCAATTACAATAAAAATGTCTTGAGGTTTTTAAAACTCAAACAATCTGCAATACTGTTAAATTTCTCTGGTTCTTTTGTTAGGGCGGACAGACCTAGCCTAACAGTTTTATAAGGCAATAGTGAATATACACAATATTCAAAATATATTTAGGTTAGGGTTGCAACTATGCATAAGCTAGACCTCTCCTATGTTCTGATTTGTGGAAAGCAGAAAAGTTCGGCTGCCCGAAGATACACCTATTATTTGTCTGCTGAGGGCTCCCTGAAGACTCTTTAGAAAGGAGGTAGAGGAGGGAAACAGAGGAATTCATTATCAGAGATTATATATTATCAATCTAGCATAGTTCGTTGTTAGATTAGCTACCCTAGCAGGTTGGAAAGTTCAAAGAGAATGGGACACTGCGTCAATATATTTTGATTGTGGGAAAGGCTCAGTAGGAAAGATTGAGTACATTGGAGCTCTTCCAGGGAAGCTGACCTAGATGGAACAACTTAATTAGGGTAATTGGGAAACTGGATGATAGCTAGAGGGCATCAGTAAGTTGAAAAAATATTGATGCCATGAATACATCACCTCTACTCTATTAATATCTTTGTCCCAGTTCAATTCTGTTTCAACAAATACATATTTAGCCATTAAAATATAGATATATAAAGCATGCCTTTACATTTCCACATCACTCAACACATCAATAGTTAAGTATTCATTATATTTTTACCTGTTAAATTCACACTCAATTTCTACTGCTGAGTATCTTTGATATCTCCCTGATTGGTCATGAGATCTCTCTGATTGACCATGAAATCTCCCTGATAGGACATTAGATCTCTTTGAACAGTCATGAGATCTCTCTGAGTGACCATGGAATCTCTTAGAGTGGTCACACGATCTCTCTGACTGGCCATGAGATCTTTCTGTATAGCTACGAGATCTCTCTAATTGGCCATGAGATCTCTTTGATTGACCATGAAATCTCTCTGATCGGCCACGAGATCTTTCTGATTGACCATGAGATCTCTCTGATTGGCCACGAGATCTTTCTGATTGACCAGGAGATCTCTCTGATTGGCCACGAGAACTTTCTGATTGGCCACGAGATCTTTCTGATTGACCACGAGATCTCTCTGCTTGGCCACGAGATCTTTCTGATTGATGATGAGATCTCTCAGCTTGGCCACGAGATCTTTCTGACTGACCATGACATCTCTTTTCTTGGCCACGAGATCTTTCTGATTGACCATGAGATCTCTCTTCTTGGCCATGAGATCTTTCTGATTGATGATGAGATCTCTCTGCTTGGCCACGAGATCTTTCTGATTGACCATGAGATCTCTTTTCTTGGCCACGAGATTTTTCTGATTGACCATGAGATCTCTCTTCTTGGCCACGAGACCTCTTTGAGTGGCCTCGAGATCTCTCTGAATAGTGTGGATTTTCTTCTGATTGGCCTTGAGATCCTTCCGATTGATGTTGGTTCCTCTCTGATTGGCCTTGATTCATCACTGCTTGGGCTTTAGAATTTTCATTGCACTTCTCCTGCAAAGAACCGCAATTTTGAAAGACAAATGAAACATATACCCTATTGATTTCATTAACTCATAATGATATTTTGTTAAGACCATTTCTATGGGCAACTCTTTTTTTAGAATTCCACTGCCCCTACCTTTAAAGACTAAACAGTTTTCAGAACTAATATGTAGAAAGCTCTGATCTCTCATGGCATTGGCACAAAGAATATTATGCATATAAAACTTTAATAAAATGTTTTAAATATGGAAAATTAATTGCTTTGTGAATTTGAATATATTCCAAGGTCATACTCTACCTACCATTTTCTGGATCTATGTTTTACCTAAAGAAACAACCAATTCTGTGACTTTATAGTTGAGAGACAGAATATTTAATATTTTGTAGCACAAATCCTTAGAACCACAAGAAAGTGTTCAAAATCATACTATTTATTCTTCACCTGTTCAGGATCAGGTGAAAAAGAAACTATCAACTAACACAATATTGTAAATCAACTATACTTCAATTAAAAAAAACTTACAATAAATTATCTATCTCCTCTATATAAATTAATACTTAATTCTAGAGAGAAAGACAAATAAGTGAGGGGATAGGTAGCTATAAAGAAAGCAGAAGGTAGGCTTAATACTGTTAAAGTAAACTGGCCTGACAACAACTCAGTCTTTCTACCTTTTCACTTTTTAAATCAAAAGGGCAGTGGAGTGAATCAGTCAAATGGAAATAATGAAACCCTTGACAAATCTCTATGATGCTACATAAATGTAAGTGGACAAAGTCATATGGACCATGCTAAGAAAACAAGCTTTCCAGTAGCAAATAGTGCCTGGCAAACAAAACATGCCCTAGCTCTGACATTGTGACTTTGTAGTATAACACTACCAGAAGCTGAATGCAACTATTAAAAGGCAGGGGAGGTATTGGCATAAAGAATATTATTCACATAAAACTTTAGTAAAATAAAAAATATGACAAATCTGCTGCTTTGTTAAAGCATAAAGCCATAGTCACACTCCAGATTTTCCACTGTAAAACATAAATAAGGAGATTGGGTGGAATGCACATGTACATTTCCTTTTCTAAGTGACTAGTGTTGGGAACACAGTGGGTCAGCAGGAAGGACTGAGACCTATCTCCTAAAGACCCATATGCACCCAGGTACCTTTCCAAAGGAACTTGTAGTCTTTTTACAAATGTTTATATAAAAAATAATTTCATCAAATTGGATACCACAGATTTCTACCTTTAGAAAACAACAGAAATTATCAAAAACAGAAACTTTCCTTATAAACAACAGAAACTATCAAAAAGAGTTGTGTTGAATAAATACAATTGTGTTTTACTGATATTAGGATTAAATCTTGTGAAATACAAAACTAGCTTATTAGAATTTCAAAGCATGATTGAAAGCTGTAATTGTTATTCAATTTATTGGTAGAATAATTATGTTTAAATTTTAATACATTTCTTTATTGCAGAGTATTTATTTCCAGTGAGTTCTGCTATAATGACAGTCTCAAATGTCTGAAAAGTATGAGAAATAGAAAGATGCTTTCAATTTGAAAATACTATTTTACAATATTCTTAGTTCATTTATGCATTTCATACTGTAATGTAAGCTCATGTCTTTCTTTCCAAATTTTATCAAAAACTTTCTCACCTTACAGATTAAATACCATCTCCTCCATCAAACTTTCACAAATCCCCTTAATCAGAATGAATTGCTGCATCCCCACAATATATAACTTATACCCTATTAGAACATGTATTGTAAACTGCCTGGCATTAAATTTCTTTCTTATCTTTTTTTCCCACCACCACATATAATATTTGAAGCAGGGCTGTTCTGGTACCTTGCATAGTGCCTAGAATAGACATTTAATTAATATTTGCTAAATCAATCCTCTAAATATTTGAATATGCAACATGTTCTCCTTCCCCCAAAATTTGCATTTATATAATTTGGCAAAAATGGTTTAAGCTCCCAGAACCAACATTTTTTACTAAATGATCACATAACACTTTAAGAAGAATCACTTTATAGGGCAAGCTGAAACCATAGTATCAATGTTAACTTATGAATCTGGATATGAGCACCTCTCAAATTTCTGTCCAGTGACTGGCTCATCTATACAAGTTTAGAGGCGATGGATTTACCACCATAAAATGTACAACTATAGTAAGACCCATCTGTTGGTTCCAGAGTTTATGTCATACGCTAATGTCATCTGACTTCTAGTTTTTACAGTTCATTCACAAGTCTACTAAAACTGTTTTTATACTAAAACTTAAGATCAACGACTCTTATTATATGAGGACAAAAATGAGAATGATTATACAAGACAAATCATGAAACCAATCATCTCTTTTGGCATTTTATAAATTCAAAATTTCTAGCAGTGATTGAAAATAGCAAAAATAAATGTTTATTAAAACAGTTACAGGGGCTTCCCTGGTGGCGCGGTGGTTAAGAATCCACCTGCCAATGCAGGGGACATAGGTTCGAGCCCTGGTCTGGGAAGATCCCACATGCCGCAGAGCAACTAAGCCCGTGCGCCACAACTACTGAGCCTGTGCTCTAGAGCCCGCGAGCCACAACTACTGAGCCCATGTGCCACAACTGCTGAAGCCCGCGCGCCTACAGCCCGTGCTCCGCAACGAGAGAATCCACTGCAATGAGAAGCCCGCTCACTGCAACAAAGAGTAGCCCCCGCTCACCACAACTAGAGAAAGCCCGCGCGCAGCAACGAAGACCCCACACAGCCAAAAATAAATAAATAAAATAACTTAATTAAAAAAAAACAGTTACAGAGGAAAAATCAATTAACAAATATTGAAGTTAAATTATGCTTCAGGCAGCATGGGGGAGTACTAAGAAACAATCCCCGCTCTTAACAGAATTTTAAATAATCCTTAATATTAAGCAATATATTAAATTTAGGACCTTCATATTGGTTAATTCTTGGTATTTATTTACCTGCTTCTTTAAAGGCTGTCTGTTTAAAGAGCTTTGTCCAGACGCGAATCCAAAAGGTTCTTGGTTTGGCTTTTTATCATTTCTTTCCTCAACGTTGTTTCTGAATCTTGAGTATCCTTTAAAAAATAATTATTTTCTGTATTTTCAGTCAGTAAATTCAACATATCTTTCAGAAGTAATACCTGTGATCTCATTGTTTTCAAGCTAGGCACTGGTATTTGCAAAACTTTTGATATTTCATTAATCTGATATCACCTGAGAGTCTCAGTGAACTCTAGAACAGTCTTTGCCATACTATTTCTGTTTGTATACCTTAATATAGTAGTCTTCTCTGTATACAGCACCTCAAATTTGGTTTCATATGCCACCAAAGTTGGACATATTATCTGAAATTCATTGAAAGAATACTCTAATAGAAAAAAGAGAGATGCAGAGAAACTGTCTGTTTTGTATTAATCATGTGAATATTTGCCTCAATCATCTGCTTTGATTTGGGTGTAAAGACAGCTTAAGGAATGATCAGAGAATATAGTTCTCCAAAGGCTCATGAAGATCAATTTTACGTTTAGTCAGAAACATGAGATTGGCCCCCTCACCATTCTTAGCAGCTTTGCCCCTATAATAACCACCATCCCTCCTTTTCTCAGAACCTGCTAAGCCACTGAAGGATTCAAACAAAGACTGTGAGGAACATGGGTAGGCAGCTGGAAGGGGCTCAGAGTACACACAATGTCAAGATGGTTCCAACCTGTTCACTAGACCATGGAGATCGTTAATTGTTGAAAAGACTTCTCTACTATGGCAATGCACGGCATGTTCACATTAAAATATGCACACTGCACTGACCAATGTGATTAGGGGTACAAAGGGCTTTCTTCATGTTCTTCTGCACTCTCTTTGCCCTACAGCATTTATTTTTTCAAAATGTGGATGCCATGGTGCTCAGGCTATTAACCATACTCTTAACCCTTCTGTGTTGCCTCCTTAAAGTGGAACTGGACCATCTAGACAGGCTTGGGAACAAGTACAAAACATTTCTCATTCTTATCCTGCTCTCTCTTAAGGAAGTAACTCATATAAATTTAAAAAAATTTTTTTCATTTGTCATGGCATAAATTTTTACCAATCCTGTATGCATACATTTCCAAGAAAGATAAAACTAGCAACACAACGCAACTTTAGAACACATTCCAAGTTCGTGAATTTGCTTCCCCAGTTACTCACAAATATTTCAGACTCTTTTTACCACGTGTGATTTTTTGTATACTTTACCTCTCTGCTGGCGATGCTTATCAGCATTTGATTGCTGTATTGAAACTGAGGTACTTGTTTTATTGTTCTGTGTCTCATTCTTTCTTTCTTCAGTGTTTACACCTATCTTTCTACATATTATAATGTCATCTGTATTAGAAAACACAGAAAAAAATAAAGACAATGGAAAAAGCTGAATTACAACAATGTGTCTCAAGAGAATAATCTATATTCTTACCTCATCGTATTTCAGAATATTTAAAAAATTGGTAGCCCTGAAAAATAACACTATAATAATAATGAACTTGTAAAACCATAACAAAGATCAAACAATGCAGACATTTTAGGGTTAGTTTCCTGGAACAATGAAGAGAAAAATTCCTGTTAAACAGATTTATAGTAACTTCATTTATGCAAAAATAAAATACTCTCAGAATATAGTAGCTTAAGGGGGAAATCATTTAAATGATTTTACTAAACGTTATTTTAGTTTCAGAGAAACGTAGAGCAGTAGTGTCAGCCCTATATGTAAGATGACACTTTTGTAAGACTATATGTAAGAGCTAGATAATTAGTTGCATTTATTTTCTTGAAAAGTAAGAAAGAAAACAAGGGAAATGGACATTCACATGAGATACCAAAGAGGTGAGGAACCAAGATTAGTGTAATAGTAGGAAGCAATCACACTTTACTTTGCAGTCAGGCATGTTCTTATGCACTCATGTGGAGAGCACTTACATGGCACGATTTGAAGGATGAGAGACAGGTACAACCTGCTCTAAAGTATCTCTCCTAACCTCTGGGATGGAAACGTCTAAAGGTTGGATGTTCTATCAGTGGATCAAAGCTTACTTAGGTCAAGGTATCTTTAGAAATTAGCACAAGTTAGGCATTTGGAAGGACCCAGAGAAACTAGAAGAAAGAGGGGGAGCTGAGAAGGGTGCAAAGAGGTAACGGATACCAAAGATTAACCACTCCTTTATTATTTTGCTTAGTACTAGTCCTACCTCAGGTCTCCAAAAACCTGATTCTGATTTTCTTTGAAATAGTTGACACCTCCAAAGGTAAAAATCAGGGTAAAGCCCAACAATCAACTATCATTTCTTGACAATCCTATTTTAAGCCTTTGTTCTGTCTGCCTCTCAGCAGCCATTGGCTGTAATATTTCCTGCAGATATAGTCTTTAATTTTCTGTTCCTTGTATTCTTTTTTTTTTAATTTATTTATTTTTTATTTATTTGTTTTTGGCCAAGTTGGGTCTTCGTTGATGCGCATGGGCTTTCTCTAGTTGCAGCGAGCGGGGTCTACTCTTCATTGCGGTGCTTGGGCTTCTCATTGCGGTGGCTTCTCTTGTTGCAGAGCAAGGGCTCTAGGCACACGGGCTTCAGTAGTTGTGGCACGTGGGCTCAACAGTTGTGGCTCGAGGGCTCTAGAGCGCAGGCTCAGTAGTTGTGGCGCACGGGCTTAGTTGCTCCATGGCATGTGGGATCTTCCCAGAGCAGGGATCGAACCCGTGTCCCCTGCATTGGCAGGCGGATTCTTAACCCCTGTGCCACCAGGGAAGTCCCTGTTCCTTGTATTCTTTATGCATTCCCTTTTCTTTTTAATTTTTCCTCTGTTGTTTCTCCTGTATTCTACATTTAAAATCTGTACAAACCTCTGTATAGACTTTTTTCTCATTACAGTACAGTCGACCCTTTAACAACATGAGGGTGAGGGGTGCTGACCCTCCCTACAGTTGAAAATCTGCATATAACTTATAGCCGTCCCTCCCTATACATGGTTCTTCTGTATCCATGGTTCCTTCATATCTGCGGTTCCGCATCTGTGGATTCAATCAACCAGAGATGGTGGAGACTATAGTATTTACCATTAAAACAAATCCAGGTATAAGTTGTGAACAAAGAATGTTGCCTGCCATATCAGTAAACAAAGGATGTTGCTGCCAACAAGCCGTCAGCTACTGCAGCCCCCCTGTGCACCCTGAGGGGATCCAGGATAGAAAAAAAACCCCAGATACTGGCCCTAGATAGTTAAGGTGCATATCAAAGGAATGAGCCCAGACTCTTGCATCTTCCCATATATAGAAAAGCACTAAGTTCATTAACTGCAGATGGCTGGTTTTCTTTAATTAACTTTATTATCTTTTGATTAATTTAATTATCTTAATTAGATAATTTAATTAATTATCTTTTGAGGTTCCGACTGCCCGGTTTTTCCATATATCCAGGCTCCTCCCTTACCTCTTTGTTACCGAGTCCAAGCTCGTTCTGCTTCCCGCACAACAGGCCAAAAAATCGGGAGACAAGGTGCTGAGGCAAGGAATAGCGACTTTATTCGGAAAGCCGGCAGACCAAGAAGATGGCAGACTAGGGTCCCCAAAAAACCATCTTATCTGGATCTGAATGCCAGTTTCTTTTATAGAACAGAGAGGGAGAGGAGGTGAGGAAGTAAAGTAAAAAAGCCATTTATCTTGCAAAATAGGAGGGGATGTGTTAATTTCTTCTTTTCTGCAGCCATTCACAGGTGGGCAGGGTCAGAATGTCTCTCGGTTGAACAAAGGGCTTTTAGTTTAACAGTCAGGCAGAGGGGCAGGGTTCCCTATGGCAGGCCATTATGTATGCTTACAGCTATAGACAGTGATTATAATAACAAAAGCAACGAAAAGCAAAGGTTAAAGTATAAGAAAAAGTATAAGAAACAGATTCGACATGGAGTCAGAATTGGCTCTTCCCTGTTACATCTTCAGAGCAGTCCCTCAGAGCTATCTGAGAGGCTGTCTTCTGGGCTTAAGTCCTCAGAAAGTCTGCCAAATTAAACATAATTCTCAACTTTTAGGTTGTGGGTTTTTTTTTCAGTCAACAAAGTAGACTCGCATAGTTCAAACCCGTGTTGTTCAAGGGTCAACTGTATAAGGGAGTGCACTATCAGAACATTTTACAGGACACCACAGGAAGATTTTTGAATCTCCAACCCTTCTCCCTCATCAGCCCTGAAACAATCACTACCCAGCCTACAGAGACCCAATGAGATAGGTGACTTCCCATATAGGAAAGCAAAACTTCCAGAGAGGAGAAAATGAAGCACTGGTATCTTTCACAATGAAGTAAGTGCTTTCACATGAGGGAGTGCTCTGCCTTGTGGCACTCAAACACAATTTGCAGTGCCTTTAAACTTTTCCTGTCCTCAGAGTGACCAAAAATAACATCAAGCTCTGTCTTAGAATTGCATAAGGATTAAACAAAATAGAAAATTTCTCAAGGCTCATGCCGACCTACAGCTACAGTTGAGAAATATTTATCCAATGCTTTATGACAGGGATGGCTCAATGGGTAAACCATGTGGATTAATAATAACACTTTTAAGGGAGTTCACTGGTGGCCTGTTGATTAGGATTCCGGGCTTTCACTGCCTTGGCCCATGTTCATCCCTGGTTGGAGAACTGAGATCCCACAAGCTGCACAGTATGGCCAAAAAATTAAAAACAAAAATAACACCTTTAAATTGAATAATACTTTAAAGTTTACAGAGCATTTCCACATAAAAGCTCTTGGCACAGTACCTGGCATATATGAGACACTCAATAAATAAGATAATAAATTGAACAAACAATTATTAAGTGTCTGATATATACTGTGCCCCCACACTTAAAGGTCAGCAGAGACTAGCCTCACTTTTAAAGAAGAAAACAGGAATTTCCTGGTGGTCCAGTGGTTAGGACTCTGCACTCTCACTGCCGAGGGCTCAGGTTCAGTCCCTGGTAGGGGAACCAAGATCCCACAAACCATGTGGCGTGGCCAAAAAGAAGAAGAAAACAGACTCAGGAAGATTGCATGACTTACTTGAGGGCAGAAAATTATTCTGTTAACAAGCTAGAACAGATTCTAGTACAAGACCCTTGCCACTACATTACACTTCCTCCTTTGAAAGCTCAGCTATTCCCCAGAATTAAAACAGCAGCACTGAGGCTAGTGACCATTCATTTGAATGTGGTATTCCTACTAAAATAGCATTTTCCTTTCAATTCTATTTGAAATTAATTGCACAAAGTCAAGTTTAGCATTCAATTAGTGTAATAGCAACCTCTAATCCAGTATTCAAGCACCCATTTTGCCCTGTCCCCCTGATTCCTTCAGCCTAAGATTTGGTATGCAACCATTTGGTATGCTTGTTTTGAACCACAGAGTGCTATACAGGAAAACTATGGCATGGCTTTAAATCCTGTCTGTGGCCTTATTTGCCCAAAAGGACTTCAGCCATTTGAGCTTTGAATCAAACCACCCTGCAACTCACATAATTCTTTTAAACTCATGAGTGAAGTATATAAAATGGCTCTGGAAATACCTAGAGTCCTCTTCCCCTAAATTCAAATCCTTCTCCATTAGTTTAGCTTACACATAACATTATAAAGACTTCAGTTTTAAGGTCATCCAGAGAGTGCTACATTAATCCCACAGGATTTTTTGAATCCTTTCCTTTTGAATATATTACTGTATGGAAGCATTTTCCCGTCTCAGTTTGACTCAATCCAAATGTCATATAACTCCCTAGTAATATGAATGAACAAACGTCAGAGAAAGAGTAGCGAATAGCAGTAGTATTACAGAAAGCAAAACGTTGTACATTTCATACAAGATGGGATTTTTATAAAAATGTCATTCGCAAATAGGCTTTACAGAGATTGTCAAAGTTCAACAAATGTGTATAAGTTTCATATCTGCTACCTGGCCAACAGCATCAAGATATTTTGACTCATGGTAACTGTTTTAGAAGAGAGAAGGTAGAAATATGCTCTGGTATCCATCCAAATCTACAATAAGGAGACTCTCTGAGTCAATAATACATTATTTTCCCACTTATTTAGCCATACCTTAAGGCCATTCATTGCCCTAGACTACAAAGGATTTTGTTATGGTGTTGACATTTAAATTTTCTTAAAAATGGTCACTGCTTTCACCTAATTTAGACTCATAAGTGATAGTACTGGCTTCTCTTTAAAATATAAGCAGCCTGTAATATGGGTTCGGGTTTAATGACTACACCCACAGCTGCTATATAAAATTCATTTAACTAATAAGAAATTCAATTTTCTCTTTGTTATTTTTCCATTTTTGTTATACTTACCCCACAATTGAATTTCACATCAATTGTGCAAAAAGGTCACTTGTACAAGGGAAGATAAGCACACCAAAGTAGGGTACAGGAAAACAAGCTACACAATAGACAGCAGAAATTTGTCCTGACAGTCTGTAACACAGGTAAATGAAACTCTGTTTAAAAGATGAAAAGGGGACTTCCCTGGTGGTGCAGTGGTTAAGAATCCGCCTGCCAATGCAGGGGACACGGGTTCGAGCCCTGGTCCGGGAAGATCCCACATGCTGTGGAGCAACTAAGCCCACGAGCCACAACTACTGAGCCCACATGCCACAACAGCTGAAGCCCGTGCACCTAGAGCCCGAGCTCTGCAACGAGAAGCCACCGCAATGAGAAGCCCGTGCACTGCAACAAAGAGTAGCCCCTGCTCGCCGCAAATAGAGAAAGCCCGCGCGCAGCAACAAAGACCCAATGCAGCCAAAAATAAATTAAATTAAATTAAAAAAAAAAAAAAAAGAAATTGCTGTTTCCAGCTATTGAGTCAGAACATTGGCTCCATCTTTAAAAAAAAAAAAAAAAAAAGATGAAAAGGATGTCACTGGTATATCTTAACCTTGAAAATAATCATCCACACACTAACTACTGTACTTTTTGCCTTAGTCTCCTGTAGATAGAAGTGGTGAACAGGGAGGTGCAGTTCTCATTAAGTTCCTGCTGTTGCCAGTTCCAATTCTGGTATTATTTTTGCCTTTTATTTCTAAAAAAAAACCACTATAATACCTTTTGGGAATGTTTATTAGAGACAAAAAGGAAAATGAATTTGTAGCGCCTTTTCCTATTTTATTACAATGGAAGTAATATCCTTGCATTCAATGTAAATAATATAATATTTTATATAATATATAAGTGTATAAATAATATCAAATTATATATGTAATATACAAATAATATAAAATTGCTTTTCTAATGCATATGTGTAGTTATCCAAAGACAAAGATATATATATTGTTAAAAGTAATCTTTTCACTTTAATGAAAACTTTAATGGAAATTTATTGGAAAAGTATAGATTTCTCACCAACTTACAGAAACAACATGTATTTGCTCTTTATGATGTATTTTTCTTGGCTTCAAACTGGAAGAGCCTTAAATGACTAACCAAAAGTTTTGCCTGTTCCCACTGAAAAGATCAAAACCTGGACTCATTTGTTTGAAATGGTATAAATATGGTTATGGAGAACCAATGTTTAAGAGCATGAACCAGTGACCTCTTAAGATTTTTTTACAACCCTAAAATTATGAAATTTTACTATCATATGCAGCCTCCAACTAACTTACCATATTCAATTCGACATCTTTCCTCGGCCTTCCAACCATGATTTGAGCCTATCTTTTCCAAATTACATTCTCCAGTATCCTCCTTGCTCTAATCATCTACTGAAATGACAGTGCCTCCTAAATCCGTTGAATCTGCTATTGTCCAAGTTAAACCAAACAAACACCTCCCTCAGTCTCCCAAAGCTTGACATTATCTACTGTTTAAACCCCATCCCACAACCAAATGATTTTCAACCTCTCTCAAGTCGGCTACGTCTCTAAAGTTTGATATCCAAATCCAGAGAGAGAGAGTAGGTAACTACTCCAGCTTCCCAAATTGCTAGCTACCCAAAAGTGAGGCTAGGCTGTAGGTCCACTTTCTGAAGGACATATAGCAAACATTTACTCAACTTTTTCCACATGTTTGTGCACATTACCTGTAGTATCTCATTTAATCCTCAACAACTCTATGATGCAGATACTACTCAACTGAGGAAACTCAGGCTCCAAGAGATAAAGAAACTTGCACAAGGTCAAACAACCACTAAATCTGGGGGACCAGGCTGCTCTGCAACTGTGACCCCTAATTCTCTGAATTTTGAGAGAAACTCATTGCTTTGGCTATTTATCAGCTTATATTTTTACCTCTATAAGCATCTGTTAAACACCAATCAATGAAATCAACACAAAGAAAAATGCAGAAACCATTTGGGTTTACCTAAGTGCTATAAATTGCCCTCAGTTCTGGGATTTTCCCCCCACTCAGAGTCCCTGTGACAGGGCGGGGCCTAGAATAAGGCAAGTGAAGCACTTACCTCAGGCATAAAATTTAAGGAGGCTCCAAAAAACTCAGTATGCAAGGTAAAAGTAATATTTAACACAATATTTTCAAAAATGAAAATCAATGCAAGAACAATCCCTGATGAACAAAATATCAACAACAAAAAAAGACCAGATCAGACCCTGTACTTGAACAACTTTGCCTTACTTGCCTCACTCCAATTCCTTTATTTACAAAAGAAAAAAACTGTTTACCAAAATAGGTGACCTGCCAGAGGGTTGTACCTTGGTTTTTAAAAATATTTTACTAAATATTATTTATCTTGGGGGGTAGGGTAAATTGGGAGATTGGGATTGACATATACACACTACTATATATGAGTTAGATAACTAATAAGAACCTACTGTATAGCACAGGGAACTCTACTCAGTATTCTGTAATGACCTATATGGGAATAGGATCTAAAAAAGAGTGAATATATGTATATGTATAACTGATTCACTTTGCTATTCAACAGAAACTAACACAACATTGTAAATCAACTATACTCCAATAAACATTAATTTTAAAAATATTATTTATCTTGATCACTGAAATTTTGGTGCCTCTTTAAATTCTGCACCCTTGGCAAGTGCCTCACTTGCCTGACCATAGTCCCAGCCCTCCCCAGTGACCAAATACTATTTTTTAAAAGTCATTTTAATGCCACAAAATGTTTAGGAACTCATGTTGGAGCTGGGGGTGGGGAGCAAGCAGTAGTGTGGAATCCACAAGGTCTATGTCTTAGAAGAGTAAAGCCTGTTGATACTGATCATGAAATAGATTGTTAGAAACATGTGAAAGCAGAAAAAAAGAAAAACAAGAAAATTTCTTAGGTACTATTCATGGCCATTCCCCCTCAGAAGCAAAGGGGGAGGGTAGGAAACTTCCTCAACCTCATAAAAGGCATCTATGAAAAACCCACAGCTAAAATGATGATTAATGGTAAAAGACTGAAAGCTTTGCCTCTGAGATCAGAAACAAGTTTCCCCTAAGATCAGAAACAAGTTAAGGACATTTGCTCTCACCACATCTATTTAACATTTCATTGGAAATTGTAGCCAGGACAATTAGTCAAGAAAAAGAAATAAAAGGCAACCAGATCTGAAATAAAGAAGTAAAACTATCCCTATTCTCAGATGCCATGATCACGTATAGAGAAAATCCTAAGGATACACACATACACACACACATATTAGAGCTAATAAACAAGTTCAGCAAGGTTGCAGAATACAAGATTCATACACAAAAATAAATTCTATTTCTATACCCTAGCAATGAACTACCCAAAAATGGTTAAGAAAGCAATCCCACCAAGAAGACCATTTAATAGGAGAAAGAATAGTCTTTTTAACAAATGAACTGGATATTCACATGCAAAAGAATTTAAAATAAGTTCGATCCTACCTCATTCTATCTGCAAAAATTTAACTCAAAATGAATCAAAGATGTGAATGTAAAAGTGCAAACTAGAAAACTCTTAGATGGAAACACAGGAGTAAATCTTCATCATTTCTTAGATATGATACCAAAGCATGAAAAACAGAAGAAAAAAATAAATTGTACTTCATCAAAATTAAAAACTTTTGTGCTTCAAAGGACACTGTCAAGAAAGTGAAAAAACAACCACAAAATATGAGAAACTACTTGTAAATCATGTATCTGAGAAGGTTCTAGTATCCACAACATATAAAGAACTCAACAATAAAAAGGCAATCCACTTTCATTTCAAAAGTCCACCCTCCCTGCTTTGCTCTCTCACCCTCCTTATTTCTATGGTTCATTCTGCCTGCTCCCTACCACTTCTGAGGTTTTCCTGGCTGCAATGCTCTGCTCATCTCTGAGGTCTGCCCTCCCCGTTTCCTCTTCCCCTCTCTTTCCTAAAGTCCACTCTCCCTGCTCCTTGCTCTCCCCACTTTTTTTTCTCCCCACTTCTAATGATTGCCCTTACTGCTGCTCCCTGTCTCATATTTTAGGTCTGAACCCCTGTCCTTGCTCCTCATTTCTGAAGTCTGTCCTTCATCTCTTTCCTCATTTATAAGATCAGCCCTGCCTGCTCCATGCCCTTCCATTTCTAAGTTCCGCCGTCCCTGCTCTGCTCTCCCACCCTCATCTCTAAGGTGAAACCTCTTCCTACTGCTCTTCCCATTTTCAAGTTCGGCCCTCCCTTGCTCCTCCCCTCCATATCAAGTCGGCCCTCACTGCCCTGCTCCTCCCCCTCTCATTTCTAAAGTCACTGATGCTGTGCTGCTCCTCTCCCCCCCGCCCCCCCCCCATGGCTAAGGTTTTCACCTCCTCTGCTCGGTGCTGCCCCACCCCCACCCACCGCCAACCCTGCCTCATTTAAGCAGTCCGTCCTCCCTCCCTCCCGCTGCCCATTTTTAAGTGGATGAGAGCGAGTAGAGGTCTGAGGTGCGACACTAGAGGGCACCAGCAGAAGGGAAAGGCGGTCTATGCTGAATCGGCACCAGTCAACAAGCAGGCAACCAAATAAACCATCCCTTTGCCCAGTCTGGCTGCTCAACCACCACTCCTCACAAATTAGCCTTAGCCTTGCTCCTCCAACCGCTGGAATCCAGTCCTTTGTGACACCCAGCGAAGAGTGAGGGACTGTGAAAGGGCGGGTAACTTGCTGTCATTCCTTAAGAGGGTAAAATATACGGACACAGCCGGCTTTTTATTTCCCACACCTGACCCCTTCCCGCAATCCCTACTCCGCGATTTCTGTCAGCTTTGGCCAGTTTCCCACCTAAGGGGTCAGGGCTGACCTGACACGGAAAATGGGAACAGAGAGGAGAGGCAGGGGCCAGCAGGTTGGACCGGTGCTTTATCTACATGGGGGCGGGTGCTGGCACAGAGGGGAAGCCTCCCCACCCAGGGGGTGTGCCTCACAGCGCCGCTTCCAGCCTGCCCTTCTCCAGTCAGCCCCGACTAGCGGGGGCTGGGGTCTGGGATCTACGTACCTAGAGACATGTCTAGAAAGTCCATCTCTCCTCTATTTTTGGTGTCTGTAAGCACCTTTCCACGAAATATTAGTTTGGAAACCAAAGCCATCTCCTCAGCGAGACGGCACCGCACTGTGATCTACTGTGGTGCCCCCTCACGGCTTTCTAAGGCAGGCGAAACTCGTCAGCCAATCACAGTCCTTTGCTTCGCTGTTGCTAAGGCCCAGGGGGTAGAGCTTGGAATCTACCCTCCCAGGTCTCCAATCAGGAAACTGGCTCACCAGAAAAAAAAAAAGAAGACCTGCCCATTTCTTTCCCGCGCTTTCTAAAAACTGTCTCTTCTCCTGTGCATCGACCGCTCAGTCAGACACTTTTTTTTTTTTTTCTGTGACGGCTTGATCCTTGCTTTTCATAGCTCTTAGAAGAACCCCATTTCTCCTCTTTGAGGTTGGCATTCCTCACGAATAAAACCTTATGTTTTTGACGTGATGGACTGGTTCCCTGTTTCTCTCAAATTTGAAGAGCTACCACAAATCTAGCAGTTTAGACTCATCCACAGGCATACAGTGCCACATACTTTTTCATGACTTCCCTAAAGGTGCATCCATGACATTCTTTAAGAAAAATGTAATTGTTGCTCTTATTGCCTAATACTGCTCAGTATACACTACTTTTAAATGTTAGAGGAACCCTGTGTCACTGGTTCTTCAGGGGAAATAAAAATCAAATTAATAATTTTCGAGAGCTGAAAACTTGTTCAAGTTGTTACAGAAACCACAACATAAATGTCAGAAGAGATTTAAAAATGTAAATTATTTAATTATTTGTTGTATTTAAGTCATTGCTTAGCACCAGGGTCCTAAAGATTAATAGGTCAGCCTTTTTCTCAAGGCATATACAGTTGCCTGAAAACAATAAATACATGCAAAATATTAATTTAGGTGCTATAATTCGGTCCATACAACAAATACTGAACTCCTTACTGTGTTAGGCTCTGGGGATACCGGTAGCTACAAAATATATATATGAGACAAAGGAGAAAATCCACCTTGTGTATCAGGAAAAAATCATTTAAGACCTGAAAAATTAGGGAATAATTTTAGCGGTGGGAAGGGTATTTCCTGGCAGAGGAAGCATCACTACCAGCACACTTTGGAAAGTGCAAGCCATTCCGTGTGGTGGGGTACTGAAAGATGAATCTGAAGAGATCAGCAGAGATTAGATTATGGAGGACTTTTATATTATGTGAAAAATTTGGAACAATTTTTTCCTATCAGATTTATTGAGTTGTAGAGTGATAAGGGAAGAGGATCAAAGACAGAACCCCAAGGAAATTACAAAGGAAATTGAACAGAAAATATCAGAGTTATGGGAAAAACCAGGAAAGTGGTATCCAGGAAATAAAGGGAGAATTCCAAGAGAAAGTTAGCGGTCCACTGGGTCAAGTGTTGCTGGAAGGTCAAATTAGCTAAGAACTGAATTCATTAAATTTAGCAATTAAGAGTTTTTTGGGGGGGCTTCCCTGGTGGCACAGTGGTTGAGAATCTGCCTGCCAATGCAGGGAACACGGGTTCGAGCCCTCGTCTGGGAAGATCCCACATGCCGCGGAGCAACTGGGCCCGTGAGCCACAACTACTGAGCCTGCGCATCTGGAGCTTGTGCTCCGCAACGAGAGGCCGCAATAGTGAGAGGCCCGCACACCGCGATGAAGAGTGGCCCCCGCTTGCCACAACTAGAGAAAGCCCTTGCACAGAAACGAAGACCCAACACAGCCATAAATAAAGAAATAAATAAATTTAAAAAGAGTTTTATTTTTTAACCTTCAGCAGAGTTCTAACAGACTATAAGTTGAGGATTGATCAATTAATTAATTAATTTTTATTTAACAAATATAGCATTTACTATCTGCCAGGCACTGTTCTAAGAGCTTTATTAGTCACTCATTTAATCTTCATGATAACCCTGTAACCGAGCAGGACCCCATGAGGACCTTGCCAGGGCAGGCCTTCCCCCATATCCTCTGCTTTAGCTCCTCTCTGAAGTACCTAGATAATAGTATTTGATGCACATTTCCTGAGTTGTTTTGCAGATGTAAACCCCCCCACCACCCCCCTCCGGCCCCCAACCCCCACCCCGCCCCCCACCCCACCCCCCACCCCCCCGCTCCCCCACCCCCCACCCCCCCACCCCTCCACCCCCACCCCCGCAACAAATGGAAGATGTTAACTACTTGATGACCATGAGCACATAGCCCCAGGCCTCCTGGAGCCTAAGGACTGATAATGTTAACCCCTGTGACACCACCCTGCTGCCTCACCATCAGCCAATCAGAGAACTGTGCACAAGCTGATCACATACCTGGCAACCCCACCCTCCCTCACCTGGCTTTTAAAAGTGCTTTGCTGAAACCCCTTCGGGGAGCTCGAGGCTTTTTAGGGCATGAGCCACCGCTTCTCCTTGCAGGGCCTTGCAATAAAACTGTCTCTGCTCTAAATTCCGAAGTTTCAGTTTGTTTGGCCTCACTGTGCGTTGGGCATATGAACTTGCATTGACAATCCTGGAGAGCCAGCCAGGAATCCTTGCCCATGGCAGGTCGACCCCAGCCTGGGGCAGCCCGTTCCCTGAGACCCCAGCAACTCCCGGAGCCCATTTCACTCTAGGGATCTCAGAGGGATGGTCCCCGACAGGTGCCGGCCACCCATGGCATGAGGCTGTTTGGAGCCAAGAAACGACTGGAGCTGCAGTCCACATTCAGTGTTGTTGGGTAAGTCACTCCAGTTTGTGCAGGCTGAGAATTCTCTCCCCTCCATATGGGCTGTTTCCCTTGTGGGAAGTGAGCTACTTTGCTGGAGGGTAAGTAGCTCTTGTGTGTACAACCGGGAACAATTTCCCCCCTCAATTTGGGCTTTCCCTCTATGGGACAAGCCAACTTGTTTTGCATTTGATTGGGGTACCCTGTTGGAGAGGGGAATTGTCAGACTCTACCCGATTTGGGAACTGGTTCATTTCGAGAGCCGGACCAATTTGTTAGGAGGCCTCCATTTGGGAGTGGAAGTGGAATTCTAGACTACACCTCCTCTGATTTTCTGTCTGTGTGACCGTAGCTTAGTTGCTGTTTGTGTTTTTGTGTGTATCATTTTGGGGTGAGCCACTCATGGTCCATTCTTTTTTGGGAGCCAGGCTGCTCTGGAGCCTCAATTTGGGAATGGAGGTGGAATATCTGGGCTATGCCTCATCTGATTCTTTGTTTGTGAGACCATATGTTTGTTGTTTGTATGTGTGTTAACACTTGCATTGGCCAGTTGAGATGCCCTTGGTGAATAATGGGACTCATGTGTGATGACACCAGGGTATCCTTCCCTATTGTGTTTGTTTCGCCTGCAGCAGAGCATTGGTTGGGATTTTCTTCCTTTTTGGGGCTAGGGAACTGTGACCCTAAAAGACTGATTTAAATTGCTGTTTGCTTGATATTTGATAACACCGGCTATGAATAATTAAGTATGGATGATCTGATCTCTGTTCCATCTTACAGTCCCCTGGGGTACTTTTGCAAAACTAAGAGATCTTTAGCTATGCTCCCTAAATGAAAGAAAATGCCTCAATACTCCCTGAGATCTGGAGGGCAAAGGTCCTAATGCCTCGGCTATTATATCAAAGTGGGTCTTTTGCAATTGCTTTTATCTTACAGGTGTATGTGTGTATATGTGAATGAGTGTCTCAGTACCCGAGTCCAAATCCCTTTTTCTCTTCCTGGTTTTGCTGAAAGAGGAGCGTATAAATGTGAGTGGGTGATATGTATTATTTATTGTATTTATTTATTACTGTTATTTATTTGTTTAAACTGAAGTGGATATTTGGGAACTGGAAAAAAGAAAGTTCCCTGAAAATAGCCCAAGATGGCTGGGTTTTGTATAAGTAGTTAGGAGAGGAATTCGCATTTCTCTTCCTGTGCCTTTGAGATGTAAATGATCTACCTGGGCTCTCTGGAGCTTATCTAATCAATCTGTGTTGCTTGGAACTGAAGAAAAAAGGGATTCAGGAATAACATTAAAAAAAAAAAAACCCTCAAAACTTCTGGGAATGCTCCCTCAGCCAAACTGTAATTCATAAGTTTCATAAGGGATCATCAAGAACAAATAGTAAAGCCTTAGTCATCTGAGCAAGCAATTTTAATGTATTCCAACTGTTCTTTGTAAGCTAGTAAGTTTATATTGTAATACCTGATTCATAACTGAGTTTTTTTAAGTGCAGCTATGAGATCTCTAGTATTGATCTCGGGTGGCCTCAGCCTGCAGCGGCTTGAAGCAAGGTTTCAGTTCCCAGACAGAGATTGAAGTCGGGTCGCAGCGGTGAGAGCACCAAATCCTAGACATTAGATCACAGGTCAGTGACAAGGCCCTGGTTCTTCCACTTTGCAGAAAAAGAGTTCCCACAAAGACGGAAAGTAGGGAAACAAGTAAAGTGTTTATTAGGAGGAAAAAGAGTACAGTACGTGTGGATAGGCACATGGGCAGGCTCAGAGAGAGAGTTGTGCCCTCATGGTAGTTTGAATCACTTTTATGGGGCATTTCTTCTGGGTTTCCTTTGAGCAGTCATCTTCCTTTGCCTGGTTTTGAGTCTGTATTTGGTATATCTCAGGGTCTTACCCTGTGTGCGTGTGCATCTTTTAGCCAAGATGGATTCTAGCGAAGAGGCCTATGGGTAGTTGATGTCACTTACTATGGGGTGGTGCCCCCTCCCTTTTTGACCTCCAAGGAGCCTTTCTGCACGTGTAGTTGGGGAAGTCTCCTTGACTTTGAGAATGAGGACTATGTGGTCCTTTATCTCTTATCTGGGCAGGGCCCAGCCTCCTCCATCATCCTGCTTTTACGGAGTTTCTGCTATTATGGAGTTTCTGTTCACAGGGGAGAAACTGTTCAGCCTGGGGCTCATCTATCTCCTGCCTCACTATTGTTTCTTTATATGTCTGTGTACACATTATACATATGAGATATCTCTATTTCTGGAAAGTATTACCAAAATTGAATTTATAAAGAGCTCTATTTAATTGATTTTAAGTGCTTGCAAATTAAATATTAAAAAAGCTAGACAAAATGAGCTTCAAGTTCACGTGAATGGGGAAATACTCTATTAAGTTAATACCTGGTATTAAGGTTAGTTTTTTTGTTGATCTGATCAATATAGCCCTGTCTTTAGAGTCATCAACATTAAGTATAATACTTTCACTGCACCTAGGTTTAACAGAAGTTAAATGAAATCTTGTTATATCTGTTTCAAATTTGTCAGCAAGAAAAATAACTTGGCTTGATGAAATTTTTATGAGTGAACTAAATGCAAATGGGGTAAGAGCTTTTAGGTAAACTCTATAGGAATAATTACTTTCTGAAAATTATCTAAAATAGTCTCTCCAGATTTTGGTAACTATTACTTGCCTCTTGGTTTTCACTAGAAATTAAGGTTTTTAAGGGTTGGGGATTCTAATTTAAATATGTAATTAAAGCTACTAAAAATTATAAAACATTTCACTATACAGCAGGAAAGTGGGGTATATATTTTGAGTAAAAAAGGAGTTTTATTCATGGTCAGGCTGAGATCAGCTTAAACTTAATTGGGTAGATGGATTTGTTATTAAAAGTAGACTGGTGCAGGACTAGACTTGGTTCCTCTCTGCTAAGAGAGCAAGTTTACTTAGAATGCTGCTTTTGGTGACAGATTGTGTGAACTTCCTTGCCTTTCAGTGATCTGTATTTGTTTTTAAATATTCACAGTGACCTATGATTCTATCTGACGAAATGTTTTTTAAAAAAACTTTTTGATATTTTTGATGAACTTCCTATCAAATTCTAATTAAAATTCTTTTGATTTCAGCTAGCTTTGGGATGCTCCAGAGGACCCCTGAGGCACTTCAGAAAAAATATATATACATATTAAACTGACTAGAATTGGTATGTATGCTAAATTACATGGAAAGCATTGTCAAATGAGTGATAAACCTCCTCAGATTATACGGTATGAATAAATGTTATTAATATAGACATTCTAGAAATTATATAAAGTTTCTGAAATTTGTATATATCCTGATATAATGTTATAATTTTAGTTGTTATCTTAAAATGTTGCATGTCACAACAACTTGGATAAGCTTCTTTGCTAAGAAGAATTGTAATCAGATCTTTAACCTTGTCTTTTTAAGACCTTTATCATTCATAGGCAGCTAAGCTGATGCTTTGCAGAACTGCCACATCTTTAAGAAGAGTCATAGAAAGGACGTTTTGACAAAAATAGGTTTCTGATAACTTTTAAATTATATTGCTAAACTAGGTAAGATATTTTAAAAGTCTAATGGAAACCTGATTTCATAAAACTGTTAGTAAAAAAGATTAATTATATAGGACTGAGTAAACTGATGAATATGGTTGTAGTTTTTTTATTTTGCCTGAAATATTACTGGCTTTTAATCTGTGTTTATCCAGATGTAAGGAAATCTTTCCCCCTAAGTATAGTTATGACACAGTCAGAAAGTTAAAATTAATAGATAGGTCCAACTACAAATTAGATAACAACATCGCTAAGGGGTTTAATATTCCCTGCCCAAGGTTGATCAATTCCATTCCACAATCCCCTGTGGAAACCCTTCATCACCCCCATACAGCAGGAAGTAGCCAAGAGTGGTCATCACCCCTTTCCCCACAAGATTGTGGAATGGACATTGATGGGAATAGTAATAGGGAAAAACAAATCTGACTCCGTATTAGACCTGTTTCTTTTACTTTAACCTTTGTATTCTATTGTTTTTGCTATAAGTTCATCACTAAAGGGATGTTGCTTATAGCTTAAAGTATACATAAGGCCTATCTCAGGGAATGCTGCCGCCCTGCTTGAATGTTAAACTAAAATACCCTTCTTCGGCTCACAGGGAACATCCTGACCCAGCCCACCTGTGAATGGCTGCAGGAAAGAAGAAATTAACACATCCCCTCCCAAGTCTGGCTGAAGCCAGGAGATATTTGCAACAACTTATAACCTATATTGTCTTTTTTGTTGTTTCTTGCGTTAAGAAATGTGTGACTGAGCCTCTGATAAAATGATAATATATAGTTCCATATGAGATCAATGATTGTAATCATGTAATTCTAGATATGGGAAGAATCAGCAAGAGGGAATATTTTCCTGGATCATAAGAGACTAATAAGATATATGATCCAGAGATTTTTGCACTGTTAATAAGGCTTAGTCCAGTGATAGCACATTGAGTGGCCTATCAATGAAATCTTCACCAGACCTGGGAATGAGCATTACTAGCACAGTGGGATGAAATGGTCATGAAATGCCCCCAAAACCATGGTCAAATTTATGACCATGAAGGGGCCCTGCTGGCTGAAAATTGGCACTTGCCATCTGCCTCTCCACTGCAGCTGCTGACCTTCAACACCCCCTGAAAGGAGTTCAGGGTGGAGATCAGGTATGAGGCACTCTGTGCTCTGGGAAAAACTGGCAGAACAAGCCTTCAGATAGTTAGATATTTTCAGAAGATTTTATGAGCCCAAATTCTTGCACCTTCTCATATCTAGAAAAGCATTAAAATCACTAATAGTGACATCTGCTTTGGCCACTGAGGAGAGAAATGCATTGGGAAGTAAAAATGGAGTAGCTGTGTCAGACTCAGATGCCACCAACCATTCTCAAAGCAGTGTCTGCTGGAATGTGGGTACCTCTGTCAAGTTTATGATTAACCTCCTTATCTGAACCTTTATTCCTTTTCTTGTTCAAAACTTGTTCTCCTCAAGATTGAGGAGTACCAAAGAAAAGGGGGGAATTGTAACCCAGCAGGACCCCATGGGCGCCTTCCCAGGACAGTCCTTCCCCCATATCCTCTGCTTTAGCTCCTCTCTGAAGTACCTAGATAATAGTATTTGATGCACATTTCCTGAGTTGTTTTGCAGATATAACCCACCCCCCCCAACAAATGGAAGATGTTAACTACTTGATGACCATGAGCACATAGCCCCAGGCCTCCTGGAGCCTAAGGACTGATAATGTTAACCCCTGTGACACCACCCTGCTGCCTCACCATCAGCCAATCAGAGAACTGTGCACAAGCTGATCACATACCTGGCAACCCCACCCTCCCTCACCTGGCTTTTAAAAGTGCTTTGCTGAAACCCCTTCGGGGAGCTCGGGGCTTTTTAGGGCATGAGCCACCGCTTCTCCTTGCAGGGCCTTGCAATAAACCTTTCTCTGCTCTAAATTCTGACGTTTCAGTTTGTTTGGCCTCGCTGTGTATCGGGCACATGAACTTGCGTTAACAATCCCATAAAGTAAGAACTAATATTATTTTTTTTTACAGGTAAGGAAATGAAGGCACAGAGGCATTACAAAATTTGCCCAAGGACACATAGCTAGTAAATACTGGAGCTACACTCAAACTCATGATTTTAACAGCTACTTCCACAAGGTGAAATAGAGTGCTTCTTGTTAATGGAAAAGATTTAGTTCAACATGTTTTAGGTTATGGGAAGGGAGGTAGGGAAAAGAGAAGCATTAAAAATAAAGGAAAAAGAATAGGAAATAATCAATGGACACATTTCCTATGCTAGAGGAGACAGAAAGAATGGAATTAAGAGTGCAATTGGAAAAACGAGTCTTGAATACGAGAAGAAATAAATGTATAATAAAGGTAAAATCTTAACGAATGAAAAACTTCCTGTGTATTACACAAGCTTTCTTAGGCCTCACCTTCAGCCTGTGGGTATTAATAAGACTTACATTAATAGCAATAACTCAAATTTCAATGGTTTCTCTTTCTGTATATTCTTGAAAAATATCCATCTCCCTGAAGAATGTTTCCCTTAATATTTCCTGGAGGTGGGGGGGGGGGGTCTTTCATAATGTAACCACAAACAATCCAGTTAGGTGCCATACATAATCTGCTATTTCTTTCTTTTTCTCTTCCTCTGGAGTCCTTTTCTTGATGTCTCAGTCTCCATCATCTCCTGCTACAAATGAGGAATTTGGAAACCTTAAGAAGTTAAAAACCACATGCTAAAGTGTAGAACTTCTGTCTCTTCTTCTGGGTCACATCTATTAGAGGGATACCAAAGTGATACTTCTAGAACCCCAATGTATTAAAGACTTTTACTGGAACATTTTTTTTCCAGTTTTTTTTGTTGTTGTTGGCAGTGCTGGTGGTGTTTTGTTTTGTTTTTGTTTTTAAATTTGCCCTCCCCGCTCTCTCTATGTTTCAGAATTGAGTCTAGTAGAAATTGGGCCAGGTGACAACGTGAGAGAGACCTCTCATAAAATTACTTTGCATAAAAATTGCTTCTGTCCGCTGACAAATAAGAATGTCATTTAAAAAGCAGAAACTAACACACCATTGTAAAGCAATTATACTCCAATAAAGATGTTAAAAAATAAATTAATTAATTAATTTTAAAAAATAAGAATGTCATTTAATAAGTCTGGCTTTGCGTAACTTTTTCTCTGCTTTCAGTCAAATAGGCTTAGGTTCAAACTAGGTCCCCTCCTACGTAAGGATAAATGTACAGTTCTGAATGTTGTTTCTCCAAATCAATTGTAGGACAATTGGGTATTTTTAGTCAAGGATCTTTTGGTTGGAAATAATAGAAGCCTATTTCAGCTAGGTTAAACAAAAAGGAAGATTTATTAGAAGAATCCAGTGGAGGTCAGCAGTATGAAGTATAGTTTATCCTCCAAAAAGATTGGAACTGGTTAATTTATTTGATATACCAGCAGTATTTGATGCATTTGATTGCTTTTTACTACTTGAAACGCTTTCTTCACTTGACTGCTAGGACACCATGCTTTCCTGGGTTTCCTCCTACCTTACTGACTGCTCCATTTCAGTTTTCTTTTCTGGTCCCTCCTCATCTCCCTGACCTGTAAACCACTGGTGTTCAAACTTTAGCATATATCAGAGTCACTTGGAAAACTTATTAAAATACAGCTTGCTGGGCTTCACCCCCCGAGTTTCTGATTCAGTAGGTCAGGAATAGGGTAGGAAAATGTGCATTTCTAACAAGTTCCCATGTGTTGCTGATGTTGCTGGTCTAGGGACCATACTCTGAGAACAACTGCTTCGAATGGTGGAGCCAGAGCCCAGTCCTTAGACAATTTCTCTATTTACATACACTGCCTCAGTGATTTCATCCAGTTTCATGGTTTTCAAAAGTAGCTATACAACTAATGTCTTCCAAATTTGAATCTCTAGCTCAGACCTCTCCACTGAAAGTTTGTATAACTGACTATCTACTTGACATCTCTACTCAAATATACAATGGTCATCAGAAATTTAATTTTTCAAGACCAAATTCTTTTTTTAAAAATTTTTTATTGAAGTATAGTTGATTTACAATGTTGTATTTGTACTACTGTACAGCAAAGTGACTCAGTTATACATATATATACATTCTTTTTCTTTTTAATATTTCATTCTTTTTTTATGGCTGTCACGTTAATTAATTAATTAATTAATTTATTAATTTATTTATTTATTTATGGCTGCGTTGGGTCTTCATTGCTGCTCACAGGCTTTCTCTAGTTGCAGTGAGTGGGGGCTACTCTTCGTTGCGGTGCGCAGGCTTCTCATTTCGGTGGCTTCTCTTGTTGCAGAGCACGGGCTCTAGGTGCATGGGCTTCAGTAGTTGTGGCACGTGGGCTCAGTAGTTGTGGCACATGGGCTTAGTTGCTCCGCAGCATGTGGGACCTTCCTGGACTAGGGCTCGAACCTATGTCCCCTGAATTGGCAGGTGGATTCTTAACCACTCTACCACCAGGGAAGCCCTACATTCTTGTTCATATTCTTTTCCATTATGGTTTATTTCAGGATATTGAATATAGTTCCCTGTGCTATAGAGTAGGACCTTGTTGTTTATCCATTCTATATATAATAGTTTTCATCTGCTAATCCCAAACTCCCAGTCTGTCTCTCTCCCACCCCTTCCCCCAAGACCAAATTCTTATCTTACTGAAACCAAGCAGGACCCTGTGGGGCCCTCCTGGGCACAAAAGCTTTTCTCTGTCCCTGTTTATTGCAGGAAAAAGGCTTCAGCCTCCTAGACCTTCTTGAATATCAAAGGGCAGATTCAAACAGTTGCTAATCAGGGAAGTAAGGGAATGCAGGAACAAAGGAGGAACAATAAAGAAACAATAGTGCAGCAGTTAAAGGAGGGTCCTGGTTTCTCCTCAAGGGATATCCATAACAATATCTTTGCCTTCTTCTGCAGGAACTAAGGCCCCCACCCAGGTGGAGGATGGTAACTTCGGGCTGAGCACAAGATTCCTGGAACACTGCCTTGTTACTTCTTCATCAACCAATCAGAAGAAAGTCACACATCCTGCAGCCCTCACCCTAAATTTTGCCTATAAAAACTTTTCCCTGAAAACCACCTGGGAGTTCGTGGTTTTTGAGCATAAGCCACCCATTCTCCTTGCTTGACCCTGGAATAAGCCTTTCTCTGCTCCGAACTCTGATGTTTTGGTTTGTTTGGCCAGAACACAAACTTACGTTTGGTAATATTACCTTACAAAACCTGCTCCTCCCATGTTCTGCCCCATTTCAATAAATGGCATCTCCAGTCTTCTATTTGCTCAGCACAAAAGTTTTGAAGTCATTTTTGACTATTTTCCTTCTATCACACCCTATATCCAGTCCATCTGCAAATCCTGTGAGCTCTACCTTCAAAATATATCCAGAATTTCATCACCACTTCTCACCACCTCTACTACCACCATCTTGATTCAAGCCATCATCATTTCTTGCCTGGATTATTGAAATAGCTTCCTAACTTATCTTCTTACTCTGACCTGGTTTATTGTGTCTAATCTCCACACAGAAGCTAAAATGAGGCTTTTAAAACATAAGTCACCTGTCCAGCAAATGAAGCTCCTTCCTATTTTGGGGGAAATCCTACCTTTAGATTCTTATTGAGAGGCAGATCCTGTCTCCCATTACAGCCGAAGAAAATTCTCAAGCAACTAGAGCAAAAAAATGACGTAGACTTGGCCTACATGGAATCTGGCATTAGTACAACAAAGAGAGTGTAGAATTCATTATGGTCACAATAGCCAGTTTCTAGGGGCAGCAACGGCAGTGGTGCAAATTTCAGTATCAGTGTATGGCAATGGTGGCCTCATCAGATTAATTTTGAGGTGTGATTTTAGTTGCAATTCTGATTTTCTAGCCTCTCGTGTTGACTGAAAAAAAACGCACAACCTAAATGTTGAGAATTATGTTTTATTCAGGGAAGGCAGCCTCTCATATAGTTCTGAGGGACTGTTCAAAAGAGATAAGGGAGGAGCCAGGATATATAGGAGTTTTTGCTGAAAAACACACATGTAGTTGGACATCAAAAGATTACTGCTGGGAATTCCCTGGCGTTCCAGTGGTTAGGATTCTGCACTTTCACTGCTGAGGGTGCGGGTTCAAACCTTGGTCAGGGAACTAAGATCCCGCAAACTGTGCAGCACAGCCAAAAAAAAAAAAAACAAAAAGACAATATCTGAGGTTTAAGCATTTTGGACATACATCTATACTTTAAAAAAAAGATTACTGCTAATCACAAAAAACAGACATCTCAAGTTAATGATTTTCTATATATGGGAAGACGCAAGAGTCTGGGCTCGTTGAAATTATTCCTTTGATATACATCTCAACTATCTAGGGCTAGTATCCTGTTTTTCTCCATCCTGAATTCCCCTCAGGGTGTGCCACTGGGGGGCGGCTGCGGCTGCTGATGGCTTTATGGCTGCAACATCCTTTGTTTACTGAAATGGCAGGCGACATTCTTAGTCCACCGTTGATTCCTGCCCTTTTTCTTGAGCCTAGTTCTTTAGAGTCCCTGGCTAGTCCTTGAACTACCCAACTGATGTTCAATAAATTCCTTCCATGCTTGAGGCAACCAGAGTTTGTCACATCCAATTAAGAACCCTGTTCCTACTGACATCAATAGAAATATCCAGTATAAGTGTTGTCAAACCCAGGTTCATGTGCCCAATGCACAGTGAGGCCAAACAAACAAAAAGGTTGGAGTTTGGAGCAGAGAAATGTTTATTGCAAGGGCCAAGCAATGAGTACAGGCAGCTCATGCTCTAAAGATGCAAACTCCCAGGGAAGAGTTTTTAAAGGCAAATCTGGGGGGAGGGCTGCAGAGTGTGTGACTTTCTTCTGATTGGTTGGTGGTGAGGTAACAGGGTGGTGTTCCAGGAATCTCAATCATCAGCCTTCTGGGTCCAACCAGTCTGGGGTCCACATGCTTGTGCTCAGCCTGAAGTTACCATTTTCCACCTGGGCGGGGGCCTTAGTTCCTGTAGAACAACTCAGAGATTGTTAAGTATAGCCCTTGAGGAGGAACCAGGACTTGCTCTTTTGCTGTACTGTTGTTTCTTGACTGCTTTTCTTCACTCCGTCACTTCCCTAGTTAGTAACTGAATCTGCCCTTTGGAACTCAGGGAAGGTCTAAGAGGCTGAAGCTTTTTCCCTGCAAACAAGAAAGGTGGGGGAATTCCCTGGCCCGGGTTCAATCCCCGGTTGGGGAACTAAAATCCCACAAGCCACACAGTGCAGCCAAAAAAAAAACACAGAAAGAAAGGGGGGATACAGAAAGAATTTTGTACCTGGGAGGGCTCCGTAAGGTCCTGCTCGGTTTCAATCTCCCCTTTTCTTTGATACTCCTCAATCTTGAGAGGAACAGGTGCGGGACAAGAAAGGGAATAGAGCTTTGGATAGAGAGGTTAATCATAGACTTGACAGGGGAACTCAGTTTCATAAGGGAAATAAACATCCATTATAAGGGAAAGTTTTCCTTTAGTATTGGCCACCATATATGAACTGATGAACTAGATTGAAACCAGGGAAAATCAACTAGATTTGTGAGGAGATTTAAATCATGTCATGTGAAGCAATATTGAAGAAATTGCGGATGTTTAGCCTATAGAGCAGAAATCTCAGAGGAGCGTAATTGTTTTGAAATAATCCTATGGAAGAGGGAGGAATTTATTATTCTGTCTAGTACTAGAGGGCAGCACTAACCCAAGTGGATGAAATTTACAGGAAAACCGATTTTTGCACTGTACAGAGATATTCTAATAATTAAACCACAATAATGGGACAAAACTACAACAACAGGATAAGTTGCCTTGAATTGAGGTATGGACACTGGAAATATTGAAGCAGAAGCTAGATTATTGACTACTTCAGTGGGTTAGAATCAGTGACCTGTGAGGTTCATTCTAAATCTGAGGTTAGAGTATAAGGAAAACAAACAGTGGTGACTCCTCTGCCCAATTATTTCAGTCATACAATCTAGAGACCAATATCAGTCTCTCGGGTTTTTAAAGTAGTAAGTAGGCATGATAAGAAAGGAACAAATAGGTAATCATTCCCATCTAGAGAGGTGATAGTAGCATAGAAGATTTTATGTACCTGGAGATTAAGCATTATATTTCAGTAAGAAATTAGGTATTAATTTACATACACTTAGCTATCCTTTCTTAGTCAGATTTTCCTGGCAGAGTACGATAAAAAATTACCTTGATTTAAAGGTTAAATTCTTTAGGGAAAGAACTCTGTTATACTGTTCTTAGCAGGTACTTTTAGGAATACAGTCATTCCAATTCTAGGTTATATCTTTTTTAACATGAACATAATTTATTGTTTGGTTGGTAATTAGTTGATCCTTGAGTAACCAAATATATGTCCCAGCAATATTTAAAGCAAGCTCCTATTGCTTCCTTTTTTAAAAAAAAAAAAAGTTATTTATTTATTTAATTTCTTTGGCTGCTGCAGGTCTTAGTTGCTGCATGCAGGATCTTCGTTGCAGCATGCAGGATCTTTAGTTGCAGCATGTGGGATCTTTTTTTTTTTTTTCAGTTGGGGCATGCAGGCTCTTAGTTGCGGCATGCAGGATCTAGTTCTCTGACCAGGGATCAAACCTGGGCCCCCTGCATTGGGAGCGTGGAGTCTTTTTTCTTTTAATATATTATTTTTTAAAATTAATTAATTTTATTTTATTTACTTTTGGCTGCGTTGGGTCTTCGTTGCAGCACGCGGGCTTTCTCTAGTTGCTGCGAGCGGGGGTTACTCTTCATTGCAGTGCGCAGGCTTCTCTTTGTGGTGGCTTCTCTTGTTGTGGAACACGGGCTCTAGGCACGCAGGCTTCAGTAGTTGTGGCACATGGGATTAGTTGCTCCACAGCATGTGGGATCTTCCCGGACCAGGGCTCAAACCCATGTCCCCTGCACTGGCAGGCAGATTCTTAACCACTGTGCCACCAGGGAAGCCGGAACATGGAGTCTTAACCACTGGACCACCAGGGAAGTCCCTCCTATTTCTTCCTTTAAAAAAAAAAAAAACTTTTAAAATTGTACATTTAAATTATCGATTTCATTCATATATGTAATTTGGAAAACAGAAAAAGTAAGTTGAAAAGAAAAGAAAAATAACTAAATATTCAAAGATAACTCTAAACATTTTGTATATTTCCTTCTAGCTATACTTTCACATAAAAGATTTTTGTGTAGGTAAAACTTACATAGTAAAAGACCATATATATATACATGGCGGAGAGCAGTTCAGGGTAAGGGAGCCCAGGAGAACTGCTCTGCCACGTGGCTTGCATTCTCAGGTTTTATGGTAATGGAGTTAATTTCCGGATTGTCTCTGGCCAATTATCTTGCTTGGCCCATATTTGGTCTAACTCAGGGTCCTTCCTGGTGGCACGTGCATCTCTCAGCCAAGATGGATTCCAGCAAGAGGGGTTCTGGGAGGTTGGCAGGACATATCATCTCCCTCCTCCTTTTGGTCCCTCCTGAATTCTCTGGGTAGTTTTTGGTTAGTTTTCAGCAGCAGCACCACATTCTTTATCGGGACCTCCTGTTGTGAGACAACTCAGTGAAGCAGTTGTCATCATGCCTGGCCAAGGCAGGCGGTCAACAGTTCCCTAACACACACACAGACACACACACACACACACACACACACACACACACATATAATGTTATTCCTTGCTTTCCCCCAAGATTGATAAGGGTTTGCTTATGTAACTAAAAAAAATCTTTACATGCATAGTTTTAAATGCCTGCCTAATGTTGTTGCTACTTAACCTCAGGGACACATCCTTAATTTTGTGATTATCACTACAGCCCTAGTAGTTAATATTCTCTTGGGGTAATTTTACCCATATTTTAAAAAACCATTTTATGAGAGGTTTTTGCTTATCATCTACTGATATGATCATGTGATTTTTCTTCTGTAGCCTGTTTGATGTGGTGGATTACATTAATTGATTTTTATTTTATTTATCTATTTTTGGCCACACCACGCAACATGTGGGATCTTAGTTTCCCGACCAGGGATTGAACCTGCACCCGCTGCAGTGGAAGCGCAGAGTCTTAACCACTGGACTGCCAGGGAAGTCCTACATTAATTGATTTTTAAATCATGTGCTTTAATAGAACACAATTCAAATGTTACCGAACATAAGTTTGTGTGCCTGAGGTACAGTGAGGCTAAACAAACTGAAACGACAGAGTTTGGAGCAGAGAAAGGTTTATTGCAGGGCCAAGCAAGGAGAACGTGTGGACTGTGCTCAAAAAATCCGAACTCCTTGATGGTTTTCGGGGAGAAGTTTTTATAGTCAAAATTTGCAGTGAGGGCTTCAGGGTGTGTGACTTTCATCTCATTGGTTGGTGGTGAGGTAACAGGGTGGTGCTCCAGGAGTCTTACCCTCATCCTGCAGTTGCCATCCTCCACCTGTATGGGGGCCTTAGTTCCTGCGGAAGAACTCAGAGATATTGTTATGCATACTCCTTAGGAGGAACCAGGACTGTACCCTAAGGCTGCACTATTGTTTCTTGATCTCTCCTCCTTTGTTTCTGCATCCCCCTTCCTTCCCTGATTAGCAACTGTTTGAATCTGCCCTTCGGAACTCAGGGAAGGTCAAGGAGGCTGAATGAAGCCTATTTCTTACAAACAAGAAATGGGGGACATGGAAAGGATTTGTACCAGGGAGGGCTCCACAGGGTCCTGCTCGGTTTCACAAACATCTTGCTTTGTTGGAATGATTTCTTTGAACTTAGTTGCTGAATTTTCTGCAAGAAAAAATACAGGTTATAATCTTGTACAAATTATGTTTTGTACATGTTGCTAAAATCTTGGCTCTCTGTGTCCCAATGCCAAACAGAAATACAGAGACAGAGTTATGGAGGAGAAAGAAAGAGGGGCTTTATTTCTTTGCTAGGCAAAGGGGGGACACAGTAGGCTAGCGCCTCAAGAACTGTGCCCCGCTCCCTGGAGAATAGGGAGAGGTCTTATAGTCAGGGCTATAAGGGGTATGCTATAAGGATCAAAGCAGTAACAGTCTTGCATTCTTCTTTCTTCTGCAAGAGTTTCAAAACGGTAGGGTTGCTGACAAGATTAGGGTGTGTGCAGGGTCTCAGGTAGTCTCTTAATCTTGACGAGCTTCTCTGGTCCCTTTAATCTTGCCTCAGGTGGTTTCGTGGCTGCTCCTCCCTTGATTAGCAACTGTTCGAATCTGCCCTTTGGAACTCAGGGAAGGTCATGGAGCTTGGAGCCTTGCCTACAAGAGATGGGGGACAAAAATGCCTCTGTGCCCAGGAACCCCTCAGGGCCTTGTTCGGCATCATAGATAGGTTTCAAACAGAAGGTTTCTGAGGAGACTTTCATTTAAAGGCTAATATTTCTAACAATTACTAATTATACAGTTAGATTTTTAAAAAAACGTTTTCTCATAACTACTCTTTTTTGCTACATATTAGGTAGCCTAGCAGGTTTTCAAATATTTAGGTATATGAGTATACAATCGTAGAAGGAGAGGATTACTTAACTTTTAAAGAAAATAATACAATTTTTACAGTAAACTCTTTGAATTTTTATCAAAGTTCATGTTCACAGTTTTCAAAATTGCACAATGAGTGTTTTCCTAGAAAGTAAATCATTTGTTATTTCCTGCTATGTTGCAATTCTAGGTTACAAGACTGGCTAATGATAGATAGCAAATAGAATAGAAATAAATGGGGCAAACATTTATTACTCTTATAGGTTTTTCTTTCTATTCCAGTTTCTAACTTCTGACATTTCACTGGGGGCATTAGTGGTGGGGGAATTTAAACTCTGAAAAACAAGAGAAATGAAATAATTTATGTAAATATATACAAGTAGAAGTTACAAAAGAATAGAACTCAACATTTACAGTTATACTAATTTTTTCCCACACAATTGAATTGCATATAACATATACTGAAATGTATAAAGAAATTTGAGGGGGGGGGCATTTTAGCCAAATTCAATTTGACATTTTCAAGTGTCAGTTGCACTTTTTGGAGTTGCATTTGAGAATGTTGAGTATCACTACCTTTAACTCAAAATGCTAAGCACAGCGAGAATACCTTTGAGGCTAAATACAAAACAAGGGGATTAGTTCATTCATTTATTCATTTAACATTTATTGACTACTTATTATCTCTCTTGTACTTTACTAAATTCTACCATGCAGATAGTGGAGACACAGTAGGGAGAGAGACAAGTACAAAAATTATAAAAATGACAGTGAATTGTGAAAAGTGATATAACACACTAATGAACAATGTGCTGTAGAATCACAGAGGATGGAATAACAGCTCTCTCTTAGGGTATGAAGGTGTAGAGAAACAATTACAAACACATATGCACTAGCAACAGAGCCCCCAAATACATGAAACAAAAACTGACAGAATTGAATTGCGAAATAGACAATTTGACAATAATAGTTGGAAATTTCAATACCACACTTTCAATAATCAATATAACATACACTTTAAGTGGGTGAATTTTATGGTATGTGAATTATGTCTCAACATATTCTGTTTTTTAAGGTGTAGAAAGGCTTTGGTAGGGAAGACTTCATAGGGCAAATGTGCATCTAAAAATAACTCAGTTTTTCTGATTTTGTAAAGGAACATTATCACATACATTTTATTTTTAAGTTTTTTTAAATTTATCTTTTATTGAAGTATAGTTGAATTACCATGTTGTGTTAGTTTTAGGTGTACAGCAAAGTGATTCAGATATATATATATATATATATATATATATATATATATATATATATATATATATATACATATATATATATATATATTTCTTTTTCAGATTCTTTTCCCAATAGGTTATTACAAAATATTGAGTACAGTTCCCTGTGCTATACAGTTGGTCCTTGTTGTTTATCTACTTTATATATAGAAGTGTGTATGTGTTACTCCCAAATTCCTAATTTGTTCTTCCCCCATCACATACATTTAAAAAATGATAAAAGTAATAAGTAATATATATTTATATGAGAAAAGTGTATTACACATAATTTTAAAAACCATCCCTTCTACCACCTAGTGGTATCTACTTTTTTAGACACTTGTTGACATTTAATATTCTTGTGTTTTTCGATGCATATATTTTTGTTTTAAAATAGGTAGTATTTTAGGGACTTCCCTGGTGGCACAGTCATTGGGAATCCGTCTGCCAATGCAAGGGACATGGGTTCGAGCCCTGGTCCAGGAAGATCCCACATGCCACGAGCAGCTAAGCTCATGCGCCACAACTACTGAACCTGTGCTCTAGAGGCCGCAAGCCACAACTACTGAGCCCACATACCACAACTACTGAAGCCTGCGTGCCTAGAGCCCGTGCTCTGCAACAAGAGAGGCCACCGCAATGAGAAGCCCGCGTGCAGCAATGAAGACCCAATGCAGCCATAAATAAATAAATAAAAATAAATTAATTAAAAAATAAAATAAAATAGGTAGTAAAGTAGCATAAAATATAATACAGTTTATCTCGTTTCTAAATCTAAACACCTTGATAATTTCTTAAGCCATTAAATATTCTTTTAAAGCTGTATAGTATTTCATTGCATATGTGTATCAGAATTTATTTAACCATTCCCCTTTGGTTGGTCACTTAGCTTCATTCCAATTTTATGCTGCACAAGGCATAATACTTTGATAAACAGAGGCATACAAAATTTTTGTGCACGTCTCTATTTATTTCATTAAAATAAATCCCCCCAACTAGGACAACTAGGTTGAAGGATATCCAATAATTTTAATGTCCTTCGGAATATTTTCACCAAAATATACTTAAAAGTATGAATTTTACAGGACTTCCCTGGTGGTCCAGTTGTTAAGACTTTGCCTTCCAATGCAAGGGTGCAGGTTCGATCCTTGGTCGGGGAGCTGGGATCCCACATGCCTTGAAGCCAAAAAACCAAGACATAAAACAGAAGCAATATTGTAACAAATTCAATAAAGACTTTAAAAATGGTCCACATCAAAAAAAATCTTTAAAAAAAAAGTATGAATTTTACAACAAATTTCTGTCAACATGACAAAGCTAAGACCATATTTGCATAAAAATTCTTTTATTTTTTTATTGCTCTTGAGGCTGACTTTTTATTTCATGTCTATTGGCTATTTGCTACTTCTCCTTTTGCAAAGTATGTTTATGTACCATACCTGTTTTTCGACTGGGATATTTATATGTTCTTGACTTTAGGAGCTCTCTAAAGGTTATGGATATTAACATTTGATCTATCACATTACTGCGAGTCCTTTTATGTTCATTTAATTGTCTACAGAATGATGGAGACTAATACATTATGTTCTCCGTTCCTTAAGTGTCACTTTCTTACATGAACACCACTTATCTGAGAAGTGGTAAGAAGATTATGATGGGTAGTCCGTGATCTTTCTGATACACATTAGAAACTATTTGGATTTGAATTAATCTTCACCTTTATTACATAGACTTTATACAATATCCAAATTGAAAATCACAACTATCTTCCTATCAGATCACCAGAACTTTATCACTTTCAACTAGTTTGCTTCCTAAAAGGACAACATTATTTTGTTTCCATGTCTTTAGGAGGATATATATTCATCAATTTAAATATGCAATGCTTTTTTATCTTAGCTAGGGTAATTGTTTAAAGATTGACATAATGGCATATCCTTTTTTTTTCTTAATTGAAGTATAGTTGATTTACTGGCATATACTTTACATGGAAGAGCAAAAATAAGATTTTAGAGATTATTCTATATTTCATTCTGTTTAATAAAACAGATTATAAAAACATTGATTTAGAAATGTAAACTGTTAAATTAATTATTATTATTATAGTAAAAATATTTAACATAAAATTTACCATCTGAAGCATTTTTCAGTACATAGCTCAATAGTGTTAAATGTATTCACATTGTTATTTTTTTCATCCTGCAAATCCGAAACACTATGCCCATCAAACAACTCCCCTTTTCCCTTTCCCCCCAGTCCCTGGTTATCACCTTTCTACTTTCTGTCTCTATGAATTTGATTACTTTAGGTACCTCACATAAGTGGAATCATACAGTACTTGTCTTTGTGTGACTGGCTTATTTCCCTTAGGTAATGTCCTCAAGGGTCATCCACGTTGCAGCATGTGACAGGATTTCCTTCCTTTTTAAGACAGAATGATAAGCCATTTTATGTATATACCATGGATGTATTTTGTTTATCCATTTATCTGTTGATGGACATTTGGGTTGCTTCCACCTCTTAGCTCTTATGAAAAGTGCTGCGATGGATGGGTGTGCAAATATTTCTTTGAGACTCTGCTTTTAATTCTTTTAGATATATACCTAAAAGTAGGATTGCTGGATCATATGGTAGTTTTATTTTTAATTTTTGGGGGAAACTCTGTACAGTTTTCCATAACAGATGCACCATTTTACAATCCTGCCAACAGTGCATAAGGGTTCCAATTTCTCCAAAACCTCACCAACACTTGTTATTTTTTGCTCGTTTTTGATAGCAGCATCCTACTGAGTGTGAGGTGATATCTCACTGTAGTTTTGATTTGCATTCCCCTGATGATGAGTGATGTTGACCATCTCCTGTGCCTTTTGACCATTTGTAAATAAGCTCCTTTATTTTTTAACTCACCATTTTCCAACTCAATAGAATTATTTTAAATTAATGTCTTTAATAATACATTAATTAATGTCTTTGATGGCATTGTTTTTCTCCTGGTATGCAGTAAAACCACAAAGTTTTTTCTACTAGTATGCAGTAATGCAACTTTCTGTAGTTAATTTGCAGATGGAATGTTTTTTGCATATCTAGTTTTAAAATTTATTTGTTTAAAATTTAAAATTTTTATTGTACATGATATAACCCCTTTGCAAGTAAACCATCTTTCACATTAGAAAATATATGTAAAATACATGGTGCAGTGCCTAGCATATAAAGAAATACAATAAATATTATTTTCCTATTAATTAGTACTTATCAATTTTATTTATTCTTGAGGATTTCTACAAAATATACCTAATTTTCCACATGAATATTTCCTATGCTTGAATGTTCAAAGTAGGGTTAGAAAAAGAAAGACTCTTGTCACAAATAAATATATAGAAATTATATATTGAAGAAAATAAAGTTATGTAGGGCAGAAAAAAGTTTTCCGTGGCCTTCTTAGGATCCCTGGCTGGGTCTGAAAATTAAACTGACAAAGACAAATAAACAGAAGTAAAGCATACCAATTTATTTAATGTAAGTTTTACATGACACAGGAGCTTTCATAAGGAAATAAAGACCTAAATACACAGTTAGACCTGAGTATTTTATGCTAGGTTTAATGAAGAGTGGACAGTCATGGAGGAATATGATAGATTAGGGAGTATGAGGTGTTAAAAGATAAACTGAGGTATATTAAACATTTTAAGAGTTTTCTGAGCATTTATCCATTCAAATCTGGCAACGCTGAACCTGAAGTGGTTAGGGGAACTCCACCAACAGGAGCTAGGGAAAAGATTTATAGAAAGAATCAAAAAAAGGAAATTATTTCATTTGCTATAGCTTAAAACCTGGTTGGCTATTTGTGATTGGTTGTTCTTAGCATTTTGATTTTGTAACCTTGAGGCATTTACAGGCTTAGATTTTGGTTTGCTTATGTAGGATGCCATGGCATTAGAGCCACCTCAATATAATGGCCTCTCTTTTTAATTAATTTAACAGTAGATAATTGTAGTAAAGTGAGGGAAATTTAGCAAGATCTGCTTGTTAAGATTCTTGTTGGCATCCCTTTGTCTTTGGAGAAAAGGATTGTTAGGGGAATCACTGACTGAAACTGCCCGCCCTGGCCAGGCACCATAGTAACCACCTGCATGAGTTATCTTACAACAGGAGGTCCTGGTAAGGAATGTGGAACTAACAAGCTGCCACCAACTGGAAGAATTCGGGAAAGGTCAAAAGGAGAGAGGAGACTCCAGTCCATATGTCCTACCAACCTCCCAGAATCCTTCTTGCTGGAATCCATCTTGGCTGAGCAGTGTGCATGCCACCAGGAAGGACCTTGAATCAGAATGATTGGCCAGAGACAACCCAGAAACTAACCCAATTACCATAAGGCCTGAGACGCGAGCCATGTGGCAGAGGAGTTCTCCTGTGTTCCCTTACCGTGCTCCTCTCTGCCCGGGTGCCCCTTCCCAATAAAGTCTCTTCCTTTGTCAGCATGTGTGTCTCCTCAGACAATTCATTTCTGAGTGTTAGACAAGAGCCCACTCTCGGGCCCTTGAAGGGGTCCCCCTTCCTACAACAGGATGGGTCCTTTCCTCTGGGTATAGGGAGGACACAGCCTCATATGAAGGTTTTATGACCTGTTTCAGGGGAGGGGCTGTGGCAGGGAGGGGTGGGGGTGGAGTTCAGAGTGACCTTCGTGTTTCTGCTGTTTTCTCAAACTCCTTCAGTTTAAAATATTCAATATGCAAAAAACCTAGAAACAATAAATGCTGGAGAGGGTGTGGAGAAAAGGGAACCCTCTTGCACTGGTTGTGGGAATGTAATTTGATACAGCCACTAAGGAGAACAGTATGTGGCTCCTTAAAACACTAAAAATAGAATTACCATATGACCCAGCAATCCCACTACTGGGCCTATACCCTGAGAAAACCATAATTCAAAAATCATATGTACCCCAATGTTCATTGCAGCACTATTTACAATAGCCAGGACATGGAAACAACCTAAATGTCCATCGACTGATGAATGGATAAAGAAAATGTGGTACATATATATAATGGAATATTACTCAGCCATAAAAAGGAATGAAATTGGGTCATTTGTAGAGATGTGGATGGACCTAGAGTCTGTCATACTGAGTGAAGTAAGTCAGAAAGAGAAAAACAAATATTGCATATTAACACATATATATGGAATCTAGAAAAATGGTCCTATTTGCAGGGCAGGAATAGAGATGCAGACATAGAGAATGGATGTGCTGACACGGCGGGGGAAGGGGAGGGTGGGACAAATTGGGAGATTAGGTTTGACATAAATACACTACCATTTTTAAAATAGATAGCTAGTGGGAACCTGCTGTATAGCACAGGGAGCTCAGCTCAGTGCTCTGTGATGACCTAGATGGGTGGGATGGGGTGGGGAGCGAGGTCCAAGAAGGAGGGGATGTATGTATACATATAACTGATTCACTTCTTTGTACAGCAGAAACTAACACAAGATTGTAAAGCAATTATACTCCAATAAAAAAAAAAATTCAATATGCCAAGGTGCCATATTTAGGGTAGTGTGTCCTGAATCCCACTGGTTACAAATATTCATTTACAAATACAAACTTACAAAATGGCCTCTTTGTAAATTAGTTCTGACATTGAGGTGTAACACATTTAAGACCTGTTTCTTGGCATTACCCATTTTCATGATGGCAAAGAAGCATTTTTTTAAACCCTGAAATTCAAGTCACAAAAAGCATCAACTTTTCTTTAGATGTCATAATGCTTTTTATACCAAAATACCAGAAAAATATATCCCATGGTGATAACTAAATATCACAAGTGAAGAGTATGGAAGTTTCATCTCATGTGTGACTTTGAAAATGCCCTTTTGCTAGGAATGTGGGAAAGCAATTCTGCCTCAAATGGTGCTACCGATAAATATCATATTGGCCATTTAAGTGTTTTTAGCAATGTTTTGTACTTGTAAAAGAAGTGACCTTTTAGTAAAAGATTTAAAATTAATCTTCTTCAAAATGGAGGCATTTTGAATATTATTAATTGCATTACAAAATAATGTAATTATATGCTATGAAGTAAACAGAAGTTCAAGAAATTATATATCTCTTATGGGCACTTATGTGTATTTGGATACTTCAAGCCTACAATTTTTTTTCCTTGCCTAAATTGATTTTGGTTATCTAACTCATTTTCTTCCAGTCTCTCTTTTGTTCTGTACCAAGTAGGCGCAGCTTAAAAATAGGAATAATAATTTTTAAAAGGTACAGAATTTTAAAATGGAAAAAGAGGGAATTCCATGGCAGTCTAGTGGTTAGGACTTGGCACTTTCACTGCTGAAGGCCTGGGTTCAATCCCTGGTTGCGGAACTAAGATCCCACAAGCTGCATGGTGTGGCCAACAACAACAACAACAACAACAACAACAAAAAAGGAAAAAGAGCCCTGCAGATGGTCCAGTCCAACCCTGTCATTTTAAAGACAAAGAAATCTAGCTCCAGAGAGGTTAGCTCTTTGTCTCACAACACACAGCTAGGAAGGAACTGGCAGAATAAGACTAGAGAACTAGTTCCTGAGTCACATTATACTGCCTATCAAGGTAACCTTTTGAGAGTGTTACTGAGTCCAAGCTCTCTCTGCTCGCGGCACAACAGGCCAATAAATTGGAGACAAGGTGTTGAGGCAAGGAATAACGACTTTATTTGGAAAGCTGGGTGTCTGAGAAGATGGCTGACTAGGGTCCTAAAATATCATCTTATCGGGGTCTGGATGCTAGTTTCTTTTATAGAACAGAGAGGGGGAGGAGGTGAGGAAGTAAAGTAAAAAGGCCATAAGTCTTGCAAAATATCTCCTGGTTTTGGCCAGCTTTGGGGAGGGGATGTGTTAATTTCTTCTTTTCTGCAGCCATTCACAGGTGGGCAAGGTCGCGGTGTTTCCCTGTGAGCTCAACAAAGGCCCTTTAGTTTAACATTCAGGCAGAGGGGCAGGGTTCCCCGAGGCAGGCCCTTATGTATGTCTATAGCTATAGACAGAACAAAAGTAATGGAAAGCAAAGGTCAAAGTAAAAGAAACAGATCCAACATGGAGTCAGGTTTTGTTCTTCCCTGTTACAAGAGGAAGGTGGTGGGATATTTTATTTTTCTTTTTTAATTGTCAAAACATACCTAGAGCATCTTAAAACTTAGAAAAGTTAGCCAAGACGTTTAAATTTAGTTTGATAATTTTGCTACCATTTTGAAATAAATACCCTCAAATAAATGGGAGGTGAAAATAAATGCATCCAAAAAATGAAATTGGGTAAATAATCAGTTAAGCTTGTTCCCTTTCTTATCCCTTGTATTTTATTCTGTGGCATTAAAAATATCCATTTCAGGGCTTCCCTGGTGGTGCAGTGGTTAAGAATCTGCCTGCCAATTCAGGGGACACGGGTTTGAGCCCTGGTCAGGGAAGATCCCAGATGCCATGGAGCAACTAAGCCTGTGTGCCACAACTACTGAGCCTGCACTCTAGAGCCCGTGAGCCACAACTACTGAGCACGAGTGCCACAACTACTGAAGCCTGTGGGCCTAGAGCCCATGTTCTGCAACCAGAGAAGCCACCGCAATGAGAAGCCCGCGCATCGCAATGAAGAGTAGCCCCCGCTCGCTGCAACTAGAGAAAGCCCATGTGCAGCAATGAAGACCCAACCCAGACATAAATAAATAAATAAATAAATAGATAAATAAAATTAAAAACAAAACCAAAACAATATCCATTTCATAATTATATTTGGTAGATTAATTCACAAATCTTCACAAAGTAGTGGTAAGGTTTTTCATGAGCAACATGCTTCACATGTTCTCATCTGTTTAAAGCTATTGTCTTCGCTTCTTTTCTCTTTCCACTACATTGGACACGGTATCTCCTCCCCCACCCCTAGTCTTTTTTTCTCATTAAGATTGCAGGTTCATGAGTTCCATTATTTAAGCTCAGACAAAGAAAAGATGTAATTGAGATCCTTCCTAAAGAGTAGAGCTCAGAAAAATATGCATTTCTTTTCTTTCTTTCTTTCTTTCTTTTTTTTGGTCTCTCATCTTTCCCATGTGATGAATAGGAATAGTTTGTGGCAGATCCCCCTGTGCTCACACTCTGATACACAGCTGGTGAATTGTTTAGCACTCGGCATGTGGCCTGACCTGCACCAACACCCAGAGCTGGGGCCAGGGCACATAGCTTCTGTCATAGCTGCATGCAGAAAACACACAAAGCTGAATTTGGAAAGTGAGAGAAAGGATAAAAATATCTAAGTATCAAATATTCAAATTTCTTTCTATCAACCTGCTTTCTTTATATATGGGAAATCTTACATTCCCATTATCTACCTAACTACAATTTCCAATTGATTAAGCAGGTTATTTTGCATTTTCATAAAAAAATGAAACATCACAATAAATCTCCTGAGGGTTTTTTTTTTCCTATTTTTTTGAAAATAGGAAAACACAAGTAAACACACAAATTCACCTTCTATAGCTAGACTACTGGAGAGTGATTATTTTTCAAAATGACAATCTGAAAATGTACCACATGTTCAAGCATAAAAAAATTGCTTGTTTTGGTTTTCATTAATCTAATACAATTGAATTTGGTTTTATTAATATTCTTTAGAATATTCTTATTCAACAAAAATTTGAACAAAAATGAATTTAGCTATATTTCATAAGAAAATCAATTTGGTGAAGACATCCTTATTCCCTGAGCATTTGGTTCAGGTTTCATAATTTACTATCTATCCCTGAAGCCATCTTTCAGACATGGCATTTTAAAAGTTTCATTCCTATAAAATTCAAAGAAACATATTTTTTAAATAGGAAAACTATTTTTCAGTTCTGCCATATTTTCAACTGTGATATCAAATAGCTTATGTTTTAGGGGTAAAAGAATGCATTCAGTGAGAGATCTACACCCCTCATTAATGTGACTGTTTCATTTTCTGGACTGCATCCTGTCTGTTACTCTCCTGCATTCAGATATTCAGATAAATTATCTATTTTCACAAGCTCAGTGAAGAATTATTAGTTGTATATTTAGGCATATTCAGCAACTCTGAAATATCCTTAGGCATATATGAGCTCTTTGTTAAGAACCTTCTGCAAATGAATAGGAGGGAACATTTTTTGGTTTATCTACTATCGTACAAAGTACCACATAATAATAATCACAATTATCAATTATCTCCTTTTTTCATTAAACATTTCACTGAAAATATATTCATGATCAAGTACTTTTGTTAAGTAGCATTGACCATTTGTTCTGATTTTTAATTCAAAAAGGGTTTGCCATAATTGCTGCCTTATATACCAAACTGATGTTTTAAAATAGATGTAGCATCTTCCGGTTTTCATTTTTCAGCACACAGAAACAAGTAAGAAATAAAGGAACTGTAACACCTTCAAAGGATATCAAATTAGTACATTCACATTTAGCTTTTGAATTTAGCTATAAGGGCCCTTGGGCTTATTCTTTGGTTTCGATAAGAGCCAATGCTTGCTTTCCAGATGTTGCTATTGCTTTACTTTCATGACTCATAATTCTGCAGTAGCATGTGTAATGCTATTTGTGCACATACTTTGGTGATAGTACTACCTAACTAGTAAATGGGGATACTGTCACTAGGATACAGCAAACTACTACTAACTCCTCTCACCTGCAAAGGTTTCCTACGGGCTTCCCTTTCCCCTAAAAACTGGTGGATTGTTTATAGCTGCTGTAAGGGAGGAAAAAATAATTTTCCCTCTACCCTTCCGAGTTCTTGGATGAGACCGTCCCCCACGTAATAAAAGACAGATTAACAAAAGAAGAACAAACAGAACTTTATTAGCATGTATACTTCATGTATACATGGGGGATACCCAGGAAAACTGAGTAACTCCCCAAGACGGCCAAGTCATCACCTTCAATAAATACCATCTTCAGTTAAAGACAAAAGAAAGATGTTGGGTGTGGGGTGAACCAGTTATGGGAGGTGACCAGGAAAAGCACAGTAAACAAGGGTAAGGTTTGTTATGCAGATTTAAGTAGGCACCTTTTCCATTGATAAGATTCTGTTGTGATTTAGTCTTTCTTCCTTCTTGGTACAGAAAGGGAGACACTTACAAGTGGAGATTTACTCTATAAATGTAAATTTCCCTTACAAAAGAGCAACTTCTCTGTTTTCAGAGCATCTCCTGTGTCTGCTGTTTGTCAAAATAATTTATATGCCAAAGAGGCATATTTTGGGGTGGCATGTTCTGCTACACTTCACTACCTTACTTCCTGTGGGAGAATTCAGAGTCTATTTAACTCTACATGTAGAATTTGACTAGTCTCTGAACTGAATACTCAATTTAAAATATGTTACAAAATGTTCAAATGAAAAGCCTGTATACACATACACAATCACTATATGTATACCAGGTTTTTCAGTGACAAAAGAAAAAAATTAGTGATAGAACTGCACCCCATGAACAGAAATTCAGCTCTCAGACCTCTCCATTGCTCCTTATCGGGAAGTAACAGAGAGCAGGTTCTCTGGGTATATACACTTAGGAATAAGAAGGAATCATTGGCACAGATTCCTCTCTATGGCACACTTGTAAAGCTACTGTTGACTTAAAAAAATGCACAGTGTGAGAGCTGTGAGCTAAGTTTTATTTGGGGCAAAGTGAGGACTGCAGCCCAGGACACAGCATCCCAGATAGCTCTGAGAAACTGATCCAAAGAAGCAGTGGGGAAGGTCAGTATATATGTGATTTGGGTGAAGGGGGAGTACATGCAATTGAGTGGATATTTTTTTGCAAAAGATTTCTGCTAGTCACCAAGAGCAGTCATCACCATGAATGATTTTAGTGTTTTTCTGGATATGAGGAGATACAAGAATTGGGCTCATAAAATCGGCTCCTAAAAACATCTAACTATCTGAAAACCTGTTCTGCCAGTTTTTCTCAGAGCACAGAGTGCCTCATTTCTGCTCTCCCCCATGAACTCCTTTCAGGGGGTGTTGAAAATCAGCATCTGCAGCAGCACCTGATTTAATCCTTGTAGAGGTAGATGGCAAGTGCCAATGGCGAGTGCGAATTTGTAGTTGACAGGGCTCCCTCATGGTCATAAATTCGACAATGCTTTGGGAGGTATTTCATGACCATTTCATCCCACAGTGCTAGGAAGCCTCATTCCTAGGTCTGGCGAAGATAGGCCACTCAGTGTGCTATTACTGGACTAGGTCTTATAAACAATTGCTAAAGGTAGCTCTGGACCACCTGTCTTACTAATCTGTTATGGTCCAAGAAAAATTCCCTCTTGTAGTATCTTTCCATATCCAGAGTTACACTATTACAATCATTGATCTCATATAAAACTATGTATTTTTGTTGGAGGCTCAGTCACACATTTGGTAATGCCAGAAATAACAATCTTGTAAAACAAGCAAAATACAAATAACATAGCTGGCAGTATTATTAAAGTCATAAGTAAGAATTAAGCAAAGAACTTCCATTAGGTGCAGCCCAGTATATCCTCAGGTCGTCTGACTTAGTCTGTTCTGTACCAATCCTTATCTTTCAGGAAAATTATATTTTGACATGGTCCATAATGCTCCCAGCCCAGTTTCCTAGTGTTACTAGGCTGGTTATCCTTAGTATAATTTGATTGTTCCCAAGATAAAGGGGGGCGTTAAAACTTAAATGACCGCAGCCTGTTGTTAACACATAAATCCATCCCATAATTGTGGGAGGTTTTATTCCTTGGCTGAAATATTGCTTGTTGCTCTGATTGAGCTTGAGTAACTTTAGAGGAAAATCCATTTTTTTATGGCCAGGGTCAGAGCAGGTATTATTAATTGGCTAGGTGAGAGAATCCGCTGAACAGGACTATAATTTCTTTCCTCTAGAATAAATTTCCTAAGGGCCATCCAATTAGAGCCTTGGAGGGGAGAAATCCACCAAGATAACCCAAAAGTACTAGACACAGGTAATTGGCCGCAAACCCAACAATTGGATTGATTTTTTTTTTTTAACATCTTTATTGGAGTATAATTGCTTTACAATGGTGTGTTAGTTTCTGCTGTATAGCAAAGTGAATCAGCTATACATATACATATATCCCCATATCTCCTCCCTCTTGCGTCTCCCTCCCACCCTCCCTATCCCACCCCTCTAGGTGGTCACAAAGCACCGAGCTGATCTCCCTGTGCTATGTGGCTGCTTCCCACTAGCTATCTGTTTTACATTTGGTAGTGTATATACGTCCATGCCACTCTCTCACCTCGTCCCAGCTTACCCTTCCCCCTCCCCATGTCCTCAAGTCCATTCTCTACGTCTGTGTCTTTATTCCTGTCCTGCCCCTAGGTTCTTCAGAACCATTTTTTTTTTTTTAGATTCCATATATATGTGTTAGCATACGGTATTTGTCCCCCTCTTTCTGACCCACTTCACTCTGTATGACAGACTCTAGGTCCATCCACCTCACTACAAATAACTCAGTTTCGTTTCTTTTTATGGCTGAGTAACATTCCATTGTATATATGTGCCACAACTTCTTTATCCATTCATCTGTCAATGGACACTTAGGTTGCTTCCATGTCCTGGCTATTATAAATACAGCTGTAATGAACATTGTGGTACATGACTCTTTTTGAATTACGGTTTTCTCAGGGTATATACCCAGTAGTGTGGATTGATTTTTAAAATTAGCATAGGATCGTGCCCATGATAGGAAAACATTTGATTCATATACAAAGCTCTAAGAAGTCAAGAAAATATTATAAATGATCATACAAGTCAGGTCTAGGATCTTGGGCAACCTGTCTACTTCTGATGTCATCTTCTTCTTGTCCTAGTGTGAGTGTAATTTCTCCTCTGATAAGTGTCCTTCCATCTAGGTTGGAGATAGTCCTTTAGATTATGTCTCTTCCAGTATGCATAATCCCCTGGTTGCAAGTCATGGGGATTCTGATTTTCGTCCAAAGATAGATTACTGAGATAAACTTCAGAAACAAACTTAGAGTGTCCTTTTAATAATTCAATTTAACTTTACATCAATATAACAGCAAGGAACTATCTGGGAAGTTAGTAAATACAGACTTCCATTAACAAAACTGGGATTTAACATTCATTGAAACATCTTTTTCTCTCTAAAATTACCCTCATTTCTACCAAATATAACCAAATTAAGACTAATTTGTTTGCAAAATAAATCTGGTCTCAATAAACTTGGCCTGATGATTTATATAACTATAATTGGTCATATAGGCTTTTTGCTTGCTGAAACTGTTATAAGGAGTCTCAGACTGGACTTTTAAAAGACCTCTCAGGGCTAGGAAAGTCACACCAAGGGCTTATCACAGATTTCACCTAACAAATCTAGGTGAATTCTTCCCTTTTCAAGGTCCCCAAAATATCTTGAGATTTCTATACCTACTAGTGAGGTAGCCTTCCTAATTTATCTGATAAAGCTGATGGGAACCTAAGAGTTTCCAATGTCTGGAGGGAACAGATAAAAAAGATAAATGTTTCAATTCTGCTTACAAAGGTATAATTTACCAATTACTGGAAGTCATAATTAGTTTGAGGGGAAGGTTTTCCTTACACCTGGAAAACACAGATTTAAACCAGTAATTTTTCAGATAGAAACCATAAAATTTATAACCATATTCACCAGTTCACTCAGTCCTATGTAACTAATCCTTTTCGTTAACAGTTTTATGAAGCCATCAGGTTTTTCATTAGAATTCTTTAGTTTCTTACCCAGTTCAGCATTATGGTCTGAAAGTCAGAAACTTGTATTTATTCAAAAGTCCTTTCTATAAATCTTCTTGAAGAGGAAGCATTTTTACAAAGGCATCAGAGTGAAACCGTGTCTATAATGACAAAAGACTTAAGGCATGTTTAAAATCTGCTTACTATGCAATGCAACTGACAAAGCAACTTAGTTAATGCTGTGACATACAACACTTTAAGATAATAACTAGAATTATGACTGATAACATTTTACCAGGACATGTCAGAATTTTAGGAACTCCATATAATTTCTAGAATATCTATATTAATAACATTTACCTTACACTAAAACCTAAGAAGATTTATTACTCATTTGACAATACTTCCCATGTAACTTAACGTACCAAATGAACCTAGTTTATAATCTCTCTTTGGGATGTTTCAGGGGCACTTTGAAGCATCCTAAAGTTAGCTAGAGGTCAAAAGGACTTCATTAGAATTTGATTTAGGAAGTTTTGTCAAAAAATATCAAAAAGGATTTAGAACACTCAGTCAGGTAGGATCACAGGTCACTGTGAAACAATAGTTATTCACTTAGCCAAAGTAACAATAAAAGATTTCAAAGGCAAATACAGAACAGATCACTTAAAAGGTAAAAAAACTTGAAATCTGTTATCAAAGGCAGTTCAACATTTTAAGAAATCTTGTCCTCTTAAGAGAGAGAGAAGCCAAATTCAAGTTTTGAACCAGCTTACTTTTAAAATTAATTTACTCAATTAAATTTATTTTAAACTTAGTCAATCCTGACCATGCACAAAACTCTTTTCTCAGGGTCCTCTTTCCACAAACCCTTTGTCACTTTCTATAACCAGCATTTTATTTTCCCATTCAGAAACAGCCACCTGTAAGTCAGACCTACTTCCTTTTCCCTTAATAAAATGTAATTCCATTCTTCATGCCTTCTTTACTGAAAACACACATCTTACTTTCCTTAAGCAACTATGAACTGTCTTTTATGTTAGCATTCTGTAGATTGGTGAACATAAATACCAGTGATATTTTCTAAAAACATTTGCTTTCTTTAGAGAAAGTGGCACCAAACATATTCATTAATAGTCCTAAATACCTTTTGTTTCTCTGTAAAAGTAAGCCAATGTTCAGTAATTAATGTTTCAGTATCTTATTTTATTTGGGAATGACCTAGCTATTCAATAAGCTTCCATCACTTAATTTAGCACAACTCTAGAATTGCAAGTTACCAGAATCTGGAGACACTATTTTAGATAGACATTCCTAAAGCAAAATTATTCTTAATAGAGTTTATCTGAAAGCTCTTATCTCATTTACCTTTTCTTTCCTTAACAAGTTTCTTCACATCAAGTTACTTTCCTTGCTGACAAATTTGTAACAGATATAACAAGATTTTATTTAGTTTATATTACACCTAGGCATAATAAAAGTATTATACTTAATGCTGATGACTCTAGAAACATGTCTATCTATATTAATTAGATCAACAAACTTAAACATTAATACCAAATATTAATTTAATACTGAATATTTCCCAGTTCATGTGAACCTGAAATTTATTTAGCTTAATTTCTCTTGTATTTAGAATTGTTTGATTTGAAAGCGCTTACTTTTCTTTAAGCCAATTAAATAGAGCTCATTTACAAATTAACCACAGCAATATTATCCAAAGACAAAGACACATACTGAGACATACATATATCCAGACAGACACAAGAGATCTAGCTGCATTTTCTATACTTAGTCATGAATCAGGTATCATAATATAAAACTCACTAGTTTATAAATAACAGTTGGAATAAGACACAATTTTAAAAGGCTTCTTCCAGTTTTTTTTTTCTTCTCAATCTCAGGAATTAGAGATGGTCTAGATAAGACAAGTGTTCTTGAGACCTCTGGTGTCAAGGCACAGGGAGAGAAAATCAGGTTCTCCTAGTAGGACTTATTCCCTTAGGGTCAGAATTCTGAGGAGAATTTTTTTTTTCCTTCAAGCTAGCTTTCTCTACTGGTTGGGAATTAAATGGGGGTCGGTTAAACTTCGACTGGCATTGTGTACTTAATTGGTGTAATTGAAGGTTCATAATTTTCGTAGATACCGCCTTTTCTTTCTTTCTAATGGTTTTGAAAAGTTGGTCTGATATAGTTTCAAGTAATTAATTATTGGTTTCCTGCAAAGAAGTTACTCTATCATTTCCTCTTTTAGAAGCTTCTAGATACCAATCAAAGTAAGCATTCCATTCAGTCTGTTTGATCTTACGTCCTGCTTTTTTTTTTTTCTAACTGTGTGTGCAAAAATATTAATTTTGGAATATCAAAAGAACCCCAATTTGGTCTTTTTAGGTTGAGATCTCCTTTAGTATAAGTTCCCCAATTAAGGAGGTACTTGCAAGTATGAGTTTTTGTACATACATAAACCTGGCTGGAGTGTTAGTCAGAGGCTGGCTTTCTGACGCCCCTTGTTTCTGTGTTTGAGAGGCTCTATTTCCTATCTTAAAGTTGAATTGTTCAGGGATAAAATTTACTAATGAAGTTGTGTGGTGGGCCAGGGTGCTGCTTGTGAGCTTAACTCCTCTAGGCATCACCCCAGAGTCGTTTCAGCCCTCCTACTTGTCTCAGTTTCTCCATTTGGTGGTCTAAGACCACCGCGGGTGCTCGGATCACTGAGTGGCTAATTCTTATCTGCAACCTCTGGACAAGCAAGTGTTTAATTAATGAATGGGTTTCCCTATGGGACCACTGCACGGTATGAGGACTCTGCCTCCACCATTCCTGTAAATTTCTCAGTCACCTGAGAAAGCTGTAACCAGCCGGGAGGAGTCTTGTCCCTTTTCTTTGGAGCAAAGCTCTCATGTAATATCTTCATTTCTATCCTGACAAATTCTATTAAGGCAGCTGAACTGAGGAAAAGCATCAGATCAGCCTCTTACCTAACCACTCAGCGCAGACCACTCAGTCTCCTACAACTGGGCAAACCTGATATCTTTCAACCAGCCCCCCCCCCAGTATCTTTCACCTGGGTGGGTATTCCCTGGTATCTTTCAACCAAGCCCCACCCAGTATCTTTCCACTGGGTATTTCCCTTGTATCTTTCAACCAGGGGCCCCCCCAATATCTTTCAACTGGGAGGAGGCAGGTACCTGCTACACCGCCAAATAAAACTCAGGATCATCAACCAATACGGGAGATCTGAGAACCAGGAGAGACTTACCCAAATTCGTCTGGACTCTCCAAGGAGGCAGATGGGCACAAGTGGCCTCTGCTGGTACCAAGGTTCCAGTTCCTCGTAGAGTTCAGGTGAAGGAGAGATGTCCACTCTGGGCCCCTTCGTGGTCGCCATAATAACTGTCAACATAAAAAAAATGCACAACGTGAAAGTTGCAAGTTAAGGTTTATTTGGGGCAAAATGAGGACTGCAGCCTGGGAGATGGCATCCCAGATAGCTCTGAGAAACTGATCCAAAGAGGCAGTGGGGAAGGTCAGTATATATGTGATTTTGGTGAAGGGGGAGTACCTGCAATCGAGCGCATATTTTTTTGCAGAAGGTTTCTGCTAGTCACGAAGAGCAGTCATCACCATGAAGGAGTTTAGTGTTTTTCTGGATATGAGGAGATACAAGAATTGGGCTCATAAAATTGGCTCCTAAAAATATCTAACTATGTGAAAACCTGTTCTGCCAGTTTTTCCCAGAGCACAGAGTGCCTCATTTCTGCTCTCCCCCATGAACTCCTTTCAGGGGTTGTTGAAAATCAGCATCTGCAGCAGCACCTGATTTAATCCTTGTAGAGGTAGATGGCAAGTGCCAATGGCGAGTGCCAATTTGTAGTTGACACTACAATTGCACATTTATTTAATTTGTTATTATTAATATAGGAAGGCAAAATATAGGACCACGTAGTTCTGTAAAGACAGAAGTCAGCACTTTGGATTGCCATCAGAAGCAAGTATGTGAACTGAGTTCATTATAGTTCACAGTTGTTAGATGCTCCCATGGTCAATGCCTAAAAGCAATCAAGCTTCTGTGTCTGATGTTATTGGAAACTTTTAGACACTTTTCAGGAATATGCTTAAGAATAATGCCTAGTGGTAGAGGGAAAGAACAACCCAGAGAATATTTCCATATTAACATATGTGGAAAGGAGTGCTCCTAGTCAGAAGCATCATCTCATGTGCTTCATTCATTCATTAACTTATTCAATAAACACATACTGAGCCAGATACTGTTCTAGGTTGTGTGAATACAGCAGTGAATAAAGAACACAAAAATCCCTGCCCTCACGGAGCTTACATTCTAGTGAGGGAAGATGGACCATAAACAAAATAAGTAAGTAAAATAAATAGTATAAGTGATACGTGCTATGGAGAAAAAAAATATGAAGGGGGATAAGAAGTTGTGTTTATGGAGGTTGTAATATTAAATAGGATGGTCAGGAAATGCCTTGATGAGAAGCGACATTTGAGCAAAGGCATGAAGGGGATGAGGGCATCAGCTATGGAGAAAGCTGGTGGAAAAGTGTCATAGGGAGAGAAAACCAAATACAAGGGCCTTGAGGTTGGGAGAGTGGCTGGTGTCTTAGTGAACAGGAGGCCAGAGTATTAAAGGTTGGGGGCGGGGAGGTGGGAAAATTGTGCATGGCTAGGAAGGAGCTATCATTAAATTTTTGGCTTTTTATGTGACTAAGATGGGAAGCCATTTGCAGGGTTATGAACAGAGGAGTGAAGTGGTGATTTGACTTATTTTATTTTCTATTTTTTATTTTTTTGGCTGCGTCGGGTCTTAGTTGCGGCACGCAGGATCTTTCATTGAGGCATGAGGGATCTTTTATTCATTGCAGTGTGTGGCTTTTCGTTGCAGCACTCGGGCTTCTTTCTAGTTGTGGTGTGCGGGTCTTCTCTCTCTAGTTGTCGCGCGTGGGCTCCAGGGCACCGGGCTCTGTAGTTTGTGGCTCGCAGGCTCTCTCGTTGAGGCGAGTGATCTCAGTAGTTGTGGTGCGCGGGCTTAGTTGCCCCGCAGCATGTGGGATCTTAGTTCCTGGACCAGGGACTGAACCCGCGTCCCCTGCATTGGAAGGCAGATTCTTAGCCACTGGACTACCGGGGAAGACCCTGACTTATGTTTTAAATATGAATCACTCTGGTTGCCGTTTTGAGAAAAGACAGTAGAGGGCAAGAGTGGAAGCAGGAAATAGGGAGACCCGTTATGCAGGTGATAGATGATGGTTGTTTGGAACAGTATAGTGTAAAGGTGTAAAGTGGTTGGATTTGGAGTATATATTGAAGGAGCAAAATTGGACGTGGAGTGTGAGAGAAATGGAAATATCAAGATCGTCAAATGTTCTACATAGTTCTTAAGTTATTCCTCACTTTAAGTGTTAGAAACATTTCTAAAAAGTTGCATATATAACTGATTCACATTTGAAATCTATCAGAGCAATTTATTATTTACAATAAACACATAATGAATCTATAAGAAAAAGACTTTTAAAATAATTTATTGATTCCCTAATTTCTGTTTTTGGTGTCATTGTTTATATATATTATTGATTTTTCATACATAAAATGTAAGATCCATTTATTTATTTAATTTTTCTAGCTTTATTGAAGTATGATTGACATAAAAATTGTATATATTTATGTTGTACAATGTGATTTTTTAAAAGATGTACAACATGATGATTTAATATACATATACATTGTGAAACAATTACCAAAATGACATTAATTAACACATCCATCACCTCACTTAAGATCTACTGTCTTAGCAAATTTCTGGTAACACAGTATAGTACTATTAACTATAATCATCATACTATACATTAAATCTCCAGAAATTATTCATCTTATAACTGGAAGTTTGTACCCTTTGACCAACATCTACCCATATCCCCCACTCCCTAGCCTTTGGCAACCACTGTTCTACTCTCTTGTTCTATGAGTTCAACTTTTTTAGATTCTACATGTAAGTGTCATCATACAGTATTTGTCTTTCTGTGTCTGGCTTGTTCACTTAGCATAACGTCCTCCAGGTCCATCCATGTTGTCATAAGTGGCAGAATTTCCTTCTTTTTTATGAATAATATTCCATTGTATATATATATATATCACATTTTTTTATCCATTCATCTGTTGACAGACACTTAGGTTGTTTCCATATCTTGGCTACTGTGAATAATACTTCAGTGAACATGGGTGTGTAGATATCTTTTGGAGATAGTGATTTCATTTCCTTTGGATATATACCCAGAAGGGGGGGTTGCTGGATCATATGGTAGTTCTATTTTTAAATTTTTGAGGAACTTCCTTATTGTTTTCATAATAGCTGTACCAATGTAAGATACTTTTCATTTCTTTAATACCTTTTGAAAATAAGGACTATCTTTCTTGAGTGGAGTTATAGAAGTCTATTCTCAATGGCAGAGCAACAATTCAAGTATATCTATGTTTTATATAAGATGGCACAGAAAGAGGCTAGCTGGCTGCTAAGGCTATATCTTACAGGATGTCTATACATGGTAGGGGGGTGGAGAGTCTTAGTGCATACAGAGTCTTCTTATCAGGGACTTGAGAGGCAATGTTCACAATGAAAAATATGCTAGACAAAAGTCTCCTTTGGGGGACTTCCCTGGTGGCACAGTGGTTAAGAATCCACCTGCCAATGCAGGGGACACGGGTTCGAGCCTTGGTCCGGGAAGATCTCACATGCCAAGGAGCAACTAAGCCCGTGTGCCGCAACTACTGAAGCCCACGCGCCTAGAGCTGGTGCTCCACAACAAGAGAAGCCCGCGCACTGCAACGAAGAGTAGCCCCTGCTCGCCGCAACTAGAGAAAGCCGGTGTGCAGCAGCCAAATAAGTAAGTAAATAAATAAATTTATACATATTAAAAAAAAGTCTCCTTTCTTATAAAGGAAGCATGAAGGACTGAATTATCTTAATGGGCTAGTGTAATCCAATTACAATAATTAGACGCATCCATTGCTTCTATAGGGATGGAGCTGTCATGTAGAATGGAATCCTCCTTCAATCCTCTCAATTGCATGGCACTGGGGAAATCGACAAATTGCTATACTCCAAGTACCTTACTTTAATATATCTCCTTATCAGTCATCAAGACTTTTCTTCCATTTCAAATTTCCTCATGAAAGAAAAGTTTAAATGGCCTTGATTATAGTTCATTGTTATATTTTAAATTGACACCTTGTTTTATTTATTTATTTTTTTAATTTTTGGCTGCATTGGGTCTTCGTTGCAGTATGCAGGCCTCTCATTGCGGTGGCTTCTCTTGTTGCGGAGCAGGGACTCTAGGCACGTGGGCCTCAGTAGTTGTGGCATGCGGGCTCAGTAGTTGTGGCTCACGGGCTCAGTAGTTGTGGCACACGGACCTAGTTGCTCTGCAGCATGTGGGATCTTCCTGGACCAGGGCTCGAACCCGTGTCTCCTGCCTTGGCAGGTGATTCTTAACCACTGAGCCACCAGGGAAGTCCCGACACCTTCTTTTAAAGGGGGTGCTTCTGACTTAAGGAACTTCTAGTCCAATGTCAAAATGCTCAGAAGTCATTTCTTACATGGGCATTTTCCTGAGACTATTTTCCCAGGTGATTAATCTTATCCATTTGGTTTCAATTATTTTAATTTTCCCATCAGACCACAACATTCCTGACCTCATCTAAAAATGTTGGGGGTATATTGTATTTGGAGCCTATAGTTCTTTTGACTGAGTACAGTTCCCATGGAGACATTTATTTTTTTTAATGTATATAATGCATTTCAAACCACTAAAGGATTAAGACTTTCACATTCTTAATTTTAGCTAAATACATCCTGAGTTTCTGCCAGGTCTTACCCACACTAAGGTATATTCAAAAGCTGTTCCTCTGGGATTAGTCACGTCTCACTGACTTCACTTACTGATTAACAGGCTGAGTGAAGGTCAGTTGCTTTCAAGCAGGCCAATGAAGTATTTCCATGCATTTAACCACTTTCTTAAATTGTAATATGAAACCTGCCGAAGAAAGATTATACGTGGGAACCGAGACAGATTTCTTTAGTTTCAATTCACTACATTAAATCCTGTCTTGCCTCAATTTAGTTAGCTTTTTAGTGCTGAAAGGATAACCAAAATGTTAGAAGTTTTGAAGTTAAAAATACAACCACTTTATATTCCTCTAAAATAAAGAACACAAAACAAAATGGCCATTTGAGGACATCAATAGAAGTACTTTCCCATATTTCTTTATTAACATTTCTAAGATTACAGCTTATATATACCACTTATATTTTGTGAGACTATTTTAGATTTCCAAATGCTCTCATATTTTTATCTTTTCTGTACTATAACCATCAGCTATACTTTGTAGTACTTGAAAAATTATACTATTGTTGTGGATTTTAAAAATTGGGTAGTTTTTATATATAGATTCCTCTGATAATATGTTCCTAAAGGTGTAGAATGATTTAAACTTGTTTTGAAGTTCAGAAACTGAACATTACCTAAGTACTATGGCTGATCCATTATATTTTAATGTGCAAGCCTTTTAATGATGAATTTCCAAACCACTCTATGGGAGTTACCATGGACACTAAGAGGCACTCCACTGCCAAATCAGATAGATAGAAAAACGGTTCTTTTAATATATTTCAGGTATCTGCAGCCTTCCAGAACTGGTTCTGTCACAAATAAATGGGACTTAGCCTTAATTTATCAGAGATTTTCTGACAGCATTTCAGCTACACATATTTGTTTCATTCTCTTCTGCATTCTGCCTCAGTTCGTATTTTATCTTTGTGAGAGGCATTACAGTAAAGACGCATGATAATTTCCTAAATGTTAGTTAGCTGAGACAATAAGGCCTGTTTTCAGCATTGGACTGGCAGATAAGGAAAGGAGAGATTTGTTTAGTGTGTCTCCTCCACAGGGAGATCTATTGAATCTTGGAGAGAAAGACTTATTTCTGCCTATACCCTTTCATTTGGTAAGTGTAATCCTGCATGCGTTCTTCTTGTTGTAATTTTGTGGTTGTTGCTATATATACTCCAAAATCATGAATTTAAAATTTATTCATGTTCTTCACAGGATCTTCTTTGATAGGGATTCATTATGTAATCCAGTTGATAGACTTATGAAGCTTATTCTTCCCTGAAGAAGTTTGATATATTGAGGGAATATCATTGTGTTATTATTTTTACCATAACATGTATTTTGCTTTCTAAAAATCTCTTTTAGTTAAATGTAATGGAATAAGTTAGGACAAAATAGGGTTGGCTCTCTACTTGTTACACAATAGTTAGATATTTTCATATATTATCAAATATTTCTTAAATATTTTAATAAATTTATATTCATGTATTACAATTTTGCTTCTATAATAGTGTTCTAAAACTGATCTATGATGTTGAGCTAATCAAGGTACCGACAAAAATTTATGTCTTTTCCTCAGTCTAGTCATTTAATTATTTTTATCTTTAGACAAACTAAAATTTTTATTACTATTAGGCCTACACAAATTTAAATCCCATCTCTATGAACCACTCTATGTCTCTTTTAGAGATTAAGACTTTAAACATACATAATTCAGCAAAGTGTTATGTAGCATTATTCTTTGCCTTACCGTATCAATTATCTTTATTTAGGTCACTTGTTCAGAATTTCACCTATATTGGCAAGACTATTGCTTGTTTTCATTTCTTCGGCATTACTGTACCAACAGATATGTTAGGAAGATAGGCAGACAGCTGGTGAACAGACTCATTCCCTGCCTCGGGGCTTACAAAGCAATTCACCAAATTTATCTTTCCCTAGTTCGTTTCACATCATCACTGTTTCCAAATTGCCTGCTTTTGCCCTCTAAGGATTTGAGGATGTCTAATATATAAAAGCAGCTGAAAGTAAACTTGTACTTCATCAGTTTTGATATTAGTTGACAGGGTTTTCTTTTACGAAATTCTGTACTATGCTTCCTTGTTTTTGATTGACTCATCTTCCTTTTAGTTTTAATTATATCATACAACTCTAATTTCAAAGATTATTATTATGAAGGTTGTAAACAATATATTTCCTAATACTCTGAATTATACATTTTCAGCATTAATCTCAATACAACATTAGAATTTTTTAAATGGCCTTTTAATTAATCTTTTTGGTTTGTGTGAAATCAGAATCACAGTTACAGAAATAGAGAGAATGTTGAAATCATTACCAAGTGTTGAGGCAACTGGCAATCTCATGCAAAGGAGGAGAAAAGCCAGGGTCAGTGGTATCGAGCCACAACTGTAAATTACATTAGAGTAGGGAGATAAGGTGATGCTCTAGAGCCAAGAGCAACAAAGCTTCATGATAATAATGACAGCCACTATTTGTGGACCCTCACTATGTTCCAGGTATTATACTCATTATATAGTTATCCCTTTTAGCACTAACAACAGTGGGGTAGGTATGTGCCAGAGTCCTCATTTTGTGGATTCACTGTTCAGTCAACAGATATTAACTGAGTAATAAAGATGTGCCAGGTTCTAGTGAACGAGACTTTTGTCTTCATGGAGCTTATGATCTAATGGTGATGAACCACTTACTGAGTCTTAAGTTGTATAACTAGCTTAAGATTAGTCTGTGTGGATCCACATCCACATATTGTATTTACCTTCTATCAATAGTTTATATTATGGTGGCTATGAGGTAGTAATCAGAAACCAGGTGGTAGTAACAGGAAACTTTGTGCCAGAGATCAAAGCCAGTTGGACAGTGGATAAGCAGGTAAGTTTCCAGAACATTGCTGTTGAAAGTCAGAGCAAAAGACTGTTCTGTGTACTAAGGGATGATTTTTTGTATACTGAATATTTGATCATATTATTTCCTGTATTAGAACCCTTCAATGGTTCCACGTTGCCTTTGGGGTAAAAGCCAAACTTTTAATAATAATCTATGTGGCTCAGAGAGGTTGGACACTGTATACTATTTCAGTCCATTTTGTATCTCCTGGCACTTCTGCTCTAGCCATTCTGAACTACCTTCATTTCCTTGAATGGGCATGCTGTCTCTTGCCCCCTGCCATTTGCACAAGTTCTTCCCTCCCTTGCCTTGCTAACTCCTGCTAATCATTGAGTTCTCAGCTTAGATAGTATCTCTTCCAGAAAGCTTTCCCTGACTCCCAAGTCCAATTAGGTACCCTTTCTCTATGTTCCCTTAGCACCTTATATTCCTCCACCACAGCACTTACCACTCTATAACTGTTGCAGGAAGGGGGACCCCTTCCAGGGCCCAAGAGTGGGCTTTTGTCTAACACTCGGAAATGAATTGCCTGAGGAGACACATGTGCTGACAAAGCAAGAGACTTTATTGGGAAGGGGCACCCAGGTGGAGAGCAGGAGGGCAAGGGAACCCAGGAGGACTGCTCTGCCATGTGGCTCACAGTCTTGGGTTTTATGGTGATGGGATTAGTTTCTGGGTTGTCTCTGGCCAATCACTCTGACTCAGGGTCCTTCCTGGTGGTATGCGCATCACTCAGCAAAGATGGATTCCAGCAAGAAGGATTCTAGGAGGTTGGTAGGACATATGGACTCGTGTCTTCTCTGTCCTTTTTACCTTTCCCGAATTCTTCCGGTTGGTATTGGTTGTTAGTTCCACATTCCTTAACAGGACCTCCTGTTGCAAGGTAACCCATGCAAATGGTTACTGTGGTGCCTGGCCAGGGTGAGTGGTTTCAGTCAGTGGTTCCCCTAACAAATCCCCCCGAGAGACTTCATACTCAAGATACTTCTTGGGAATTGGGGTGGAGGTCTCTTTCTTCTGTAACTACTTCCTGCTGAGAGTGGGCGTAGTCCTGCCTAGTAGAGTAGAAGTCTCTTTCCACCTGATCTAAATTGAGGTATTCTGTTCCTGAAACTGGCTTTCACCCTCATAGTAACAACAATTTAGCCTGAAAATGTTGGACTCCGTCAGAGATGAACCTTGTAAGCAGTTGAAACAGACAAAGGCCAAACAGGAGACTAACAGGATGGTCATCACTGGGCCCAGAAAAGGAAGGCAAAATTTGGGGTGAGGGCTGCAGGGTGTGTGACTTTTTTCTGGTTGGTTGGTAGTGAGGTAATAGGGTGGTGCTCCAGGAATCTTGCCCTCAGCCTGAAGTTACAATCCTCCACCTGGGTGGGGGCCTTAGTTCCTGCAAAAGAACTCAAAGATACTGTTATGCATACTCTTTGAGGAGGAACCAGCACCCTGCCTCAAGGCTGTACCCCCACTTGACTGCTCCTCCCCCATTTCTGCATCCCCTCCCTTCGCTGATTAGCAACTATTTGAATCTGACCTTTGGAATCAAGGAAGGTCAAGGAGGCTGAATGAAGTCTATATCCTACAAACAAGAAACAGGGGACACAGAAAGTATTTGAACTCCAGAGCCCCACAGAGTCCTGTTCAGTTTCAATTCAGGGAACTGGGCGATGACAGCTCTGGCCACTTCCTGTTAAAATGGGGCATGGTCCTGCCTCAATTTGGAAAATAGACACTGAATTGGAAATATTTCCGAGTTCCAAGTCCTGGATCTGAGTCTTGTATGATTAAAACCTCAATCCCTTGGTCTGCCATTTTGGTGTAACAGACCCAATTAGAAGTAGTTGGAGGAGTGACAACTGGAATTTTAATAGGAAAAATAAACCTCATTTCTTTGCAGGAGAATAAGCCTGAAACCCAGTCTGGACCTGGCACTGTGGGGAGACTTTTACCCAGTTGTCCAGTTTTATCTAAGTAGGTTTTAACTTTTAATGTGGTATTAACACATAGATAACAGGTGCTATTGGTTATCATACGTCTCTTCTTTTTGTTAATGTACAATCTAAACCAATTTCATCGTCTAAAAATGTAATAGTTACAAGAGGAGACATTTAAAAAGTAAGGTTGCAGTTACCAGCTGCCAGCAGGCATTGTTTTGAGAATGGCTGGTGGCATCCAAGTCTGACAGAGCTCAGAAAACTCAAGTTGTTAGCAATACAAGGTCTTGTCCAAAATCTCACCCATAGTGTCACCTAGTTATTTCCTTGGATGTCTGAACCATAGCTACTCCATTTTGACTTTCAATTGCATATCTCTCCTTAATGGCCAAAGCAGATATCACCAATAATGATTTTAGTGCTTTTCTGGATATAAGAAGATGCAAGAATTTGGGCACATAAAATCTTCTGAAAATATTTAACTATCTAAAGGCCTGTTCTGCCAGTTTTTCTCAGAGCACAGAGTACCTCATTCCTGATCTCCACCCTGAAGTCCTTTCAGGGGGTGTTGAAGGTCAGTGGTCACAATGGCCATTGACTTAATCTTTGCAGAGGCAGATGGCAAGTGCCAATTTTCAGTTGTCAGGGCCCATTCAGGGTCTTAAATTCAACCACGGTTTGGGAGGCATTTCATGACCATTTCATCCCATGGTGCTAGGAATGTTCATTCCCAGGTCTGGAAAGGATTCTGCTGATAGGTCACTCAATGTGCTATTATTGGACTAGGCCTTTTTAACAGTGCCAAAAGTCTCTGGACCACCTGTCTTACTAGTCTCTTATGGTCGAGGAAAATTGTCCCTCTTGTTGCTTCTTCCCAAATCTAGAGTTACACTATTACAATCATTGATCTCATATGGAACTATATATCATCACTTTATCAGAGGCTCAGTCACACATTTGGTAATGCAAGAAACAACAATTTTTTAAAACAAGCAATATAAAAATGTAATATAGCTAGCAATATTAGTAAGGTCATGAGTAAGAATTTATGTCAAGAACTTCCAGTAGGGGACTTCCCCAGTGGTGCAGTGGTTAAGAATCTGCCTGCCAATGCAGGAGATATGGGTTCGAGTCCTGGTCCAGGAAGATCCCACATGCTGCGGAGCAACTAAGCCCATGCGCCACAACTACTGAGCCTGCACTCTGGAGCCTGCGAACCACAACTACTGATCCCGTGTGCCACAACTACTGAAGCCCATGCGCCTACAGCCTATGCTCCGCAACAAGAGAAGCCAGCACAATGAGAAGCCTGCACACCACATCAAAGAGTAGCCTCCGCTCGCCACAACTAGAGAAAGCCCGCGCACGGCAATGAAGACCCAACACAGCCAAAAATAAATAAATTAAATAAATAAATATTAAAAAAAAAAAAGGAAGAAAGAAAACCAAAGCTTAGAAGCATAACATTTGAAAACAAAAAAACTTCCATTAGGTGCAGCCCAGTATATCCCAGGTCATCCCGCTTCATCTATTCTGTACCAATCCTTATCTTTAAGGGAAATTATATATTGGCACTGTCCATAAGGCACCCAGCCTGGTTTCCTAGTGTTACTAGACTGATATCTTTAGTATGATTTAATTGTTCCCAACATAGAGGAGCCTTTAAACTTAAATTACCATAGCCTGTTGTTATCTACATAAATCCATCCCATAATTGTGGGAGATTTTATTCCTTGGCTGAAACTTTGCTTGCTGCTCTGATTGAGCTTGAGTAATAGAAGAAAACTCATATTTATGGCCAGGGTCAGAGCAGGCATTATTAATTGGACAGGTGAGGGGATTCCATCTAGTAATATCAATAGTGACCTAAAGATGACTATAATTTTTCTTTCAAAGTAAATTTCTCAGGGCCAACCAATTAGAGCCTTGGCGTGGAGAAATTCCCCAAGGTAACCAAGAAGTACTGGTAATTGGCCACAAACCCAACAAGTGGATTGATTTTTAAAACTAGCATAGGATCATGCCTATGATAGAAAAACATTTGATTCATAGGCAAAGGTCCAAGAAGTCAAGGAAACATTATAAATGATCATACGAGTCAGGACGAGGATATTGGACAAGCTGTCTATTTCTTATGTTGTCTTCTTCTCGTCCTAGTGTGAGTGTAGTTTCTCCTCTGTTTGAGCATTGTTTTAAGGTGATTTTGAGGTCAGCTGTCCTCTCTATAGGCCAGTTCAGTGCAGGGGCTCTTTGTGAGTGGAAATTAATCCAAGAGTCAATTCCCTTCAGTTTCAGTGTGCATAAGCTAGTTAAGAGTACCTGATAAGGGTTCTTCCGTCCAGGTTGGAGATAGTCCTTTAAATTATGTGTTTTCCAGTATGCATAATCCCCTGGTTGCAAGTCATGGGGCATCTGATCTTCATCCAAAGATATATTACTGAGATAAGCTTCAGAAACAAACTTAGAGTGTCCTTTTAATAATTCAATTAAACTTTACAACAATATAACATAACAGCAAGGAACTATCTGAGAAGTGAGTCTTAATGAATACAGACCTCAGTAAACAGAATTAGATTTTGACGTCCATTGAAACATCTCTTTGTCTCTAAAATTACCCTTATTTTTATCAAATATAGTCAAATCAAGATTAATTTGTCCACAAATTAAGTCTGATTAATTGATAAAAGGCCTCCCTGGGCCAGAAAAGCCACGCCACGGGCTTGTCACAGACTTCACCTTACAAATTTAGGTGAATTCCTCCTTTTTCAAGGTCCTGAAAATACCTTGAGATTTCTGTACCTGTTAGTGAGGTAGCCCTCCTAATTTATCTGATAAAGCTGCTGGGAACCTAAGAGTTTCCAATCTCTGGAGGGAGCAGATAGAGAGAAAAGATAAATGTTTCAATTCTGCTTACAACCGTATAATTTATCAAATTATTGTAAGTCATAATTAGTTTGAGGGGAAGGTTTTCCTTGCACCTGGAAAACACAGATTTAAACCAGTAATATTTTAGATAGAAACTATAAAAATTATAACCATATTCACCAGTTCACTCAGTCCTATGTACTAATACTTTTTGTTAACAGCTTTATGAAGCCATCAGTTTTCCCATTAGAATTCTTCAATTTCTTACCTAGTTCAGCACTATGGTCTGAAAGTCAGAAACCTGTATTTATTCAAAAGTCCTTTCTTTAAATCTTACAAAAGACTTAAGAAGGCATGTTTAAAATTGATTACAATGCAATTGACAAAGAAACTTGGTTGCTGCTGTGACATACAACACTTGAAGATAATAACTAGAATTATGACTGATAACATTTCAAAAAGGGTTTAGAACACTCAGTCAGATAGGATCATAGGTCACTGTGAAACAATAGCTATTCACTTACCCAAAGTAACAATAAAAGGTTTCAAAGACAAATGTAGAACAGATCACTTAAAATGTAAAGAAACTTAAAATCTCTTATCAAAGGCAGTTCAACATTTTAAGAAAACTTGTCCTCTTAACAGAAAGAAAAGCCAAATTCAAGTTTTGTACCAGCTTACTTTTAAAATTCATTTACTCAATTAAACTTATTTTAAACTTAGTCCTGACCATGCACGAAACTCTTTTCTCGGGGTCTACTTTCCACAAGCCTTCTATCACTTAACTTATTTTAGCACAATTCTAATTTTCAAGTTGTCAAATATCTGGAGAGATTATTTTTAGGTAGACATTCCTAAGATATAATTATTTTGAAAAGTTCAACCAAAGCTCTTATCTCATTTACATTTCTTTCCTTAAAAGTTTCTTCACTTAGCATTACTTTCCTTGCTGACAAATTTGTAACAGATATAACAAGGTTTTATTTAGCTTATATTAAACCTAGGCACAATATAGCTATTACACTTAATGTTGATGACTCTAAAGACATGTCTATATTAATTAGATTAACAAACTTAAACTAAATTTAATACCAGATATTAAATACTGAATATTTCCCAGTTCACATGAACCTGAAATTGATTCTGGCCAGTTATAGTCTATATTTTTCAGAATTTATATAAGCACTTAACTTCCTCTAAGCCAATTAAGTAGAGCTCATTGACAAATTTTGATAATACCATCCAAATGTAAGGACATGTATATAATGCACACAGACATATAGACAAACACAACCAGAGATCTCATAGCTTAACGGAACCAGAATTTCCCATTTCACAAGGCAGAATGGCCATCACAAATCACAACACAGAACACAAAGTATAAAACACAGGCCTGGCTGTCCTAATCAGACACTCCCTTAAATACAAGATTGCAGTCTCTCAGAAAGCCTTCTACAGAGACACAGAACTTCAGATCCAAGTACTAACAGAGTAACTGGAAATATCTTGGGTCTTCAAAGATTTCAAAGGGAGGAAAGGAGGCCAGGTTGAAGGAAGTGGGGAAGGAGGGGGGACAAAAGGGGTGGTCTTATGGACGTCTCCTGCCACCTGCAGATGCCCAGGTGTTATGGGACTTTTCCCTGGGCTTCCAGGAAGGAAGGGAGGATGGGAACTCAGCCCTACCAGAAACCAGAGACCAGATAACAGACCAGAACCAGAATTCAAGTTCTCTGCCCACTGGAGGTGATCAGGCTCCGACCCTCAGATCAGGCTGAGGCCCTTCAACCAGACTCCTGCATCCAGGACCAGGACAGAAGAAAAAAGAGTAGGATAAGAGGGTTTGAAAAGAGGAAAGAGAGAGGGAAGGTGAAAGAGGTCAATAAAATTCCCTACCCGGTTGGGGAACCCTGGCCAGTCGTCCACGTCAGGAGGAGACCAGGGATAAAAGGGTCCCAGCTGTGGCCACTGGGTCTGGTCTGTAGGTGGGAGAGCTTGTCCCCGAGTACTCCGAGTGGTGAGAATGTCAATCATAGTGAAGAAGAGGACCCATCAGAGTTGCCATTTGTTGCAGGAAGGGGGACCCCTTTCACGGCCCTAGAGTGGGCTCTTGTCTAACACTCGGAAATGAATTGCCCGAGGAGACACACGTGCTGACAGAGCAAGAGACTTTATTGGGAAGGGGCACCCGGGTGGAGAGCAGGAGGGTAAGGGAACCCAGGAGAACTGCTCTGCCACGTGGCTCGCAGTCTCAGGTTTTATGGTAGTGGGGTTAGTTTCCAGGTTGTCTCTGGCCAATCACTCTGACTCAGGGTCCTTCCTGGTGGCATGCACATCACTCAGCCAAGATGGATTCCAGCGAGAAGGATTCTGGGAGGTCAGTAGGACATATGGACTGGTGTCTCCTTTGTCCTTTTTACCTTTCCCGAATTCTTCTGGTTGGTGGTGGCTTGTTAGTTCCACGTTCCTTACCAGGACCTCCTGTCACAAGATAACTCATGCAAATGGTTACTGTGGTACCTGGCCAGGGTGGGCGGTTTCAGTCAGTGAAACCCTAATGTAACTGTACTTTTACCATTTACTCATGACACTATAAATTCCATGAAGACAGGGACACTGCTGCCTGTTGACCATTGTATAATGGTCTACAACCTAGCACAGTGTTCAGCACATAGTAGTCACTTATAAATGAATGCTAAATGAAGGAAAGATCAAAGAGACCAGGAATATCAACTTTGGAGGCCATGACATAATTTTAATGATTTGAAGTGTTTTGTATAAATTCATCAAACATATGAGCTAGAAGAGACTCAAGAAGTCACTTTACTCAACTTCCAACTCAATGTAAGAATTCCTACTACATCATCCCTTAAAGAGAACTCTCTATCCTCTATATATGAACACTTCCAGGGGTAAAAATTCACTATTTTGCAAGACAGTTACTACTTCTATTGATGGCTATATCTAATTGCTTTAAAAATATCTTCCTTATATTTGGACTTTCCTACTATAGCTTTCATCCATAGTTTAAGTTCTGCCTTCTTGAACAACACAAAACTAATCTTTTCGTTTCTTGAGCAACTCAAATTTAATCTTTTCCTTTTCCTAGAAGAACCCTTACAAATAGTTGAAAGCCATTATTATGTACTTTGTAAATCACTAGTTCTCAAGCTTTAATATGCAAAATAATCATCTAGGGAGCATGTTAAAAATCTATATCACCTAGTCCTATCCCCAGAGACTCTGATTCAATAGGTCTGGGATGGATCTTAGGAATCTGAAAATTTAACAAGCATCCCAGGTAATTTTGATGCAGATAGTCTATAGACTACTCATCAAGAAACACTGTCCAGGAAAATATATTTAAAACTTTTCCCAATAAATGGTGTTTGTAACACTTGATTTTCAAACTCACTGGATATTTCTGTTTATTCTCTTCAAGTGTAGCTCTCATGCTGGAACCAAATATTCAGTTGTATTTTGATTAACAAGAAGTAAAGTGAAGATATTATCTCCTTTAACCTGATTCATGTACTTCTATTGAAATAGTACACAATTGTGTCACCAATTTTCAGTAGATGTGTCATATTATTGACTGTGACTCTGTTGTTAACTAAAACCTGCTAGGGCAGGAACGAATTACAAGGAAAGGATGACCCAAAGTCACAGAAAAGAAAGAAAGAGGGAATGGGATAAGATGACAGTAGACGAAGGCATACCCTGAAGAGGGGTAGCAATATATAGTATTTCCACCAAAGGTGGCACACTGACTCCTCAAAAACTCCAGTTTCCCTCTCCGACAGCACATGAGATTTCCTACTGCCAGCCATGTATAAGAGCTGGTGCTCACTGTCACCTACTGATACTCTCTCTGAAGTCAGCAGATAAGCAGTCTGTTTTGCTCCTTATTAGAAAGCTGGTAGACCTGCTTAGCCTACAATAAGAATCAGCATTCTGTAATCAGAAGGAGTTGGACCTTGGCACACTTCTTTGGAAACATTTTTGATCTCTAACAGACTACTGAGGGTACCTTGGCATATTTGTTGAAGATGATCTAAAACTCTAAAAATAGCTATGAGCACAAGTCTCCCACATGCATACAATTTGAATAGGTCTGGCAAGATGCTTTTAACCTCATAAAAGTGTCATAGAATATTATGAATTGGATTTACATGCTTCAATACACCCGGTGTACAGATTAGCACTTTCTGTTATGACACCCAGGCTCTGTGCCCTCTACTCCAAACAGCAGGAAAAATTTATGAGCCAGAAAACCTTTCTTGGATTCGGCCTTAGGGCAGTAAGCAGTGGAATTTAGTTGCTCACAAGGCTGGAGTCTGAGAAGGTACCCAGGACTGAAAATAACAAATCGTTGAAACATGGCAACTTTGTGTTAAATGCAAGGATAGAGAGCCGATCCCAACTATGATGTGGAAAGAGGCGAGTTTAGAACATGATTCTGAGAAAAAAAGGATCATTCTATTACAGATGTTAAGATTAAATGATTTCAATTCTCATACACATATGTGTGTGCCTCAAAAGGGGTTGGGATCACACTCTTTTAAGTGGTACCCAGGAGCCAAATATAAGGTGTTTATCCTAAGACTTATATGGTAGTCATCTTTGCATTTCTCTATTCTGGAATAAATATTTTTGAGTATCTACTATGTGCCAGAACACACATATGAATTTGACACAGTCCCTGCCTTTTAGGAGTTCACATCTGAGTGAAAGGAAACAAGACAAAAAGGTGATAATGTGTAATAACTAATATGATAGAGATAAGCACAGAGTGCTTTGAGAACACAGTGAACTGGAGGGAAGGCAACAGATGAGAAGTTGAAGAAAAGCTTTTTGGAAAAGTGATGCCTAAACTGAATCCTGAAGGATGAAGAAGAGTTACTTGGAGGAAAGAGTTTGGGGAGGTCGTTTATGTCAAGAGGAACAGCATGGTGTGTGGCAGGAAACGTAAATGATTTAGAATGGCTAGACTAGAGCATAAAGTAGAAAGCAAGTGAGTGGTGAGAGATGACACTGGAGAAATAGGCAGGAACCAAATCATGAAAGGCCCTGTATGCCATGCTAAGGGAGCTGGACTTTCTTCTGTAGGCAATAGGGAAGCTGGTAAGTGACCATTTTTTTTTTTTAATAAATTTATTTTATTTATTTATTTTTGGCTGCATTGGGTCTTCGTTGCTGCGCGTGGCCTTTCTCTAGTTGCGGCAATCGGGGGCTACTCTTCGTCGCGGTGCGCGGGCTTCTCATTGTGGTGGCTTCTTCTGTTGCGGAGCTCGGGCTCTAGGTGCTTGGGCTTCAGTAGTTGTAGCACACAGGCTCAGTAGTTGTGGCTCGCGGGCTCTAGAGCACAGGCTCAGTAGTTGTGGCGCATGGGCTTAGTTGCTCCACAGCATGTGGGATCTTCCTGGACCAGGGCTTGAACCCGTGTCCCCTGCATTGGCAGGCGGATTCTTAACCACTGCGCCACCAGGGAAGCCCGTAAGTGACCATTTTTGATAAGTCACTCTGGCAGCAGTGTGGAGAATAGAAAGAACCAGAGGCAAGACCAGAAGCAGGGAGAGTAATTAGGAAGCTGTTGTAACAGTCCAAGAGAGAGATGACTAGGGTCTGAACAAAGGGGATGCATCGGGGATTGCAGGAAAGAGATGGGCTTGAGTTTGAGACTGTCGAAGAAGAGTTTTGTTGTTGTTCTTGTTTTGTTTTGATCCAAGACTGAGTTTTTTTTTTTTTTTTTTTTTAAAAACCTGCATTTTTTTTTCACACACACTGTATTTTATTTTTACAAGAGATAAATAGACTGACACCAAGCATTGTACATGGATGACCACAACAAAAGCAACAATGATTGCAATTACCAAACATGAAACACACTCATACTATGTCATAATATTGACATTCAGTCCAGTAATCCTCCACTGTAACAGCTCCTTTACTTTGCAGTGAAAATTGATTTGTATATTCTTTGCCTCTGAGTCCTTGTGGGATTTTTTCTTTTTTTTAAATTCAAACAGAAAGTCACAAAAATTATACTCATCCTCATCAGTTCACTCAGTCCCATGCAATTAATTTTTTTTTTCATCTTGATCTTTTGTTAGCACTTTTATGAGCTCATCAGTTTTTCATTAGAGTTCTGAAAATGCTTATCAGTTCAGCAGTACAGTCAGGTACCAGAAACCTGTACTTGTCAGAGTCTTTTCCATGAATTTCCTGAAGATGAAACCCTTTTATAGGAACATATTTACAAAAGCACCAGAGTACACCCAGAACTGTCTGTAAATGACAAAAGACTTAAAAATGACCATGGTTAAAGATTTGATGAAAGTTCATAATAATGCAGTTGACAAGAAAATTAGTTATTTCTGAGATATACATTTTAAAGTAATAACTAGGATTATGACTTATAACATTATACCAGAACATATAAGATTTTTAGAAATTTCATGTAATGTCTGAAACATTTATATTAACATATTTCCATACAAATAACCCAATGAAAGTTTAGTATTAGTTGTTTTGTTTGTTTGTTTATACTGCAGGTTCTTATTAGTCATCAATTTTATACACATCAGTGTATACATGTCAATCCCAATCGCCCAATTCAGCACACCACCATCCCCACCCCACCGCTGTTTTCCCCCCTTGGTGTCCATATGTCTGTTTTCTACATCTGTGTCTCAACCTCTGCCCTGCAAACCGGCTCATCTGTACCATTTTTCTAGGTTCCACATACATGCGTTAATATACGATATTTGTTTTTCTTTTTCTGACTTACTTCACTCTGTATGACAGTCTCTAGATCCATCCACGTCTCAACAAATGACTCAATTTCGTTCCTTTTTATGGCTGAGTAATATTCCATTGTATATATGTACCACAACTTCTTTATCCATTCGTCTGTTGATGGGCATTTAGGTTGCTTCCACGACCTGGCTATTGTAAATAGTGCTGCACTGAACATTCGGGTGCATGTGCCAAGACTGAGTTTGACCTTGAGGTCAAAGTGGCTGATGTGGTGGTAGTAGAAAGAGGGTAATGGGATGGTGTGATGCAGCATCATTAAAGTTTATTTCAGATAAGATATTTGTTGAAAATTTCTTCTGAAAGTGTTATTTTCAAAAAATACTCTTTTCTGCTCAACTTTCAAGGTAACCATTTGCTGGAGATTGGATGCTTAGCCTGTTGGGGGTTAATAACTCACGTGGTTTATCCTGCTCTAGGCTAAATTGTGCAGTGGGAATAAAGAAAGTTAGGGTCAGAATGAGGGAGAGAGGCTCTGCCAGCTGTCTCTTTTTCCTCTCTCCCAAAGCACAAATACCCTCTAAGCAATCTCACAAAAAAAGAAGCTTTCTGTGCCAGAAATGTTTATTTTGCAAAGGAAGAGTCCAGAGGACCATATGGAATGCAACTGATGATAATATTCAGTTCAGAATGTACAAGAACAGTAAGAAGAAATAACTAGAATAAATGGTAAATTATTAGTGCGTAATGCTGAATCACAGAATTGTTTGAAATACTAAACAAACTTTTTAAAGATAAGGATTGATATATCCATTTAAAAATGAATCTTGTGTACAAAGAAAATCAGAATAAATCGTGTATCAGATTATGAAATAAGGTTATGATAGAACACAATTATACATCAATGAAAGTGAACTCAGAATTATTTATACTGAATAAATTAGTCTGGAAGAATTAGATGATATATTATGCTTGAATAAGAAGAGAAAAGATCCCAGGCTTAGATTACATAAATGTGACTATGTAATTATTCTTGAATATAGATGTGAAAGGAGATGTAAATATTAAATTAACGCTAGATATCAATCAAATGTCAAGGAATAGAACTAGTGATGTGAGGGAATAAAGGTCTAATCTGTCTCCAAGTCCTGTTGAGTCCTCCTATAAAATCTCTCTTAAATTTGTCTCCTAAACATTTCTAATACCTCTACTTTAGTCTAACCTAACAGTTAATCTCCCCCACTGCAGTTGCCCTCTGCTTAAACTCATGGAACATAATGATGCCAGATCCTCTTTGAGAAATTTATCTAATGAATCCAATCTAATCACCTCTTTCTGACTTCAAGACCAACCATAACCCAGTTCCATCTTACCTATGCAAGCTTATTTTCTATTCTCCCCAACATGCCCCCTTTGCTCTGGTCAGGCCATGCTGAATACTGTTCCTAAAACACCATGTGCTCATTTCTGTGTTCTCCCCTTCCTGAGATGTCTTATCCCTCTGCTCTGTCTAGGCCATCATTCTTCAAGGCTCAGATCAAGTTCCAACCCCTCCATAAAGATTTCCTTAACTCTATTCTCTGATTTCCCTGTACAAGTATAAATGGAATCACATATTCTATAATTTAATTATTATTTAACTATTTATTATATGCAAGTCTTTCTTCTACAACTACATTGCAAACTCATCGAGGGGATATAATTCACAATTACCTCAATTATCATTGGGGCTAGGCCATTTTTATTCTAACATTTTGGGCCATTTTGATACAGTAGATATTTGGACTCTAAGGACATGTCGATTTCCTAATTATGTACAAATATTTGATTCAGAATTACATTTCACTATTTTTGTCAAGAAAGCATATTAAGAGTAAACTCAGCTCATCCAATTTAATTCTTTGATCAACTTATATTAACTGCTATCAAAACATTTAAATATTTTTTGTATTAATTTTTATTTTACTGAAATTTTAATCTTAAAAAATCTTTTCCATGTTCATTTTACAATGAATAATTTGTCAATTTTAACATTTTTATAGAGGTATAATTGACATACAAAAAACTGCACATATGGAAAGTGTCAATTTGATAAATTTTGGCATATATATATACCCATGCAACCATCACCACGATTAAGATAGTGAATACACCTATCACCCCCAAGAGTTTTCTTGTGCCCCTTTGTGATTTCTCTCCCCATGCTCCCAACCTCTACATGCCCCCAGGAAACCACTAATCTGGTTTCTGTCAATATAGATTAGTTTGCATTTTTTGAGTTTTATGTAAATGGAATCATACATTAGGTACTCTTTTTTTCTTTTCTGGCTTTTTTCATTCAGCATATTTATTCTGAGATTCATCCACATTGTTATGTTGTATCAATAGTTCATTCTGTTTATAACTAAAAGGTATTCCATTGTATGGACATAATCCAACTTGTTTGTCCATTCTCCTATTGATGGACATTTGGGTTGTTTTCAGTTTTTGGCTACTCCAAATAAATACTGTATTAACATTCATGAGTAAGTCTTTGTACGTATATGAGCTTTCTTTTCTCTTGAGTAAATACCTAGGAGTGGAAGAGGTGAATCATATGGTGGGTGTATGTTGAACATTTTAAGAAATTGCCATACTGTTTCCAAAGTGGTTTTACCATTTTACATTTCCAACAGCAGAGTATGAGGGTTCCAGTTTTTCCACATCCTTGTCAACTCTTGGTATGGTTAATTTTTTTTTAATATTAACAATTCTAATAGATGTGTAGTAGTGTCTCGTAGTTTTATTTTTCATTCAGTAATGACTAATGATGTTGAACATCTTTTCATGTGCTTCTCTGCCATCCAGATATTTTCTTTGGTGAAGTGTTCAAATCTTTTGCTCATTTTTTTTTGGATGTTTGCTTTCTTTTTATTACTTATGACTCTTATTACTCTGGAGAGTTATATACATAGTGTAAATGCAAGTCTTTATCTTACATATGGTTTGCAAATATTTTCTCTCATTCTGTGGTTTGTCTTTTCATTCCATTAACAGTGTCTTTCAAAGAGCAGAGGTTTATAATTTTGATGAAGTCCAATTTATCAATTTTTTCTTTTATGGATTGTGCTACTGGTATCATATTTGAGAAATCTTTGTCTAAATCAAAGCCAGAAATATTTCCTCCTATGTTTTAAGTTTTAGGTTTTGCATAAGTCTATGATGTACTACGGGTAAATTTTTATATGTGATGTGAGGTATGGATCCAACTTTGTATTTTTTGCATATGGATATTCAATTGTGCTAGCAATATTTGTTGAAACTGTCTTTTTTCCACTGACTTGTCTTTACACCTTTGTCAAAAGTCATTTGTCCATAAGTAGTTTATTTCTGGACTTTCTATTCTGTGCTATTTATCTATTTCTCCATCTTTACACCAGTACCACACTATCTTGATTAGTGTAGCTTTGTAGTAAGTCTTGAATTTTCATAGTCTTAGTCTTCCAACTTTGTTTTCTTTTTCCAACTTTTTTCCACTATTCTAGATTTTTTGCATTTTCATATGCAAAAAAAAAAAAAAAATTAGCTTGTCAATTTCTCCAAAAAAGGCCTGCTGAGGCTTTGGGGAAAACTGGCATCATAACGATATTGTCTTCCAGCCCGTGAAGATGATATCTCTCTCCATTTATTTATGTCTTATTTAATTTCTTTTAGCAATGGTCTGTAGTTTTCAGTGTACAGGTCTTCACATCTTTATCAGATTTTCTATCCTGCAACTTTGCCAAACTCACTTATTTGTTCTTGTAGCGTTATTATAGATTCCATTTATTTTCTACATAGATGATCATATCTGTGAATAAAGACTCCTTTCCAATCTGGATGCTTGCCTGCCTTCCTGCTTCCCTTCCTTCCTTCCTTCCTTCCCCACTTCCCTCCCACCCTCCTACCTCCCCCTTCCCTCTTTTCTCTCCTTTCTCTTTCTCTTTCTCTTTCTTTCTTTCTCTTTCTTTCTTTCTTTCTCTTTCTTTTCTCTCTCTCTCTCTCTTTCTTTCTTTCTTTCTTTTTCTCTCTTGCCTTCTTATTTTGTTTAGAAACTTTAGTAAAATGTTCAATGAATTAGTGAGAGTGGACACCCTTGTCTTGTTCCTGATCTTAGAGAGAAAGCATTCAGTCCTTCACCATCAGGATTATTGTTAGCTGTAGGTGTTTCATAGATCCTCTTTTTTCCAGCTGAAGAAGTTTCTGGAAACTCTCTCAAAGCACTAAGATTGGGCATTTGCAGGTCTTACTTCTTTTGTGTCTCATACCCCAGTTATTACCATTTTTGTTGACTGATATTCAGTGTTTTGAAAGCCATAGTTCTATATACATTGCCCAAATTTTTGGTTGTTTCAGGTGGGAGGGTAAGTCTGGTTCCTTCAGGCCACGTTGGCCTAAAGCAGAAGAACCAACATTCTCTTTTGTGTCATATATAATATAGTAACGATATTTAAAAACTGAACATTCTTAATACTGGCAAAAATATTCTTACTTAAGTAATTCCCTGGTGATCCAGTGATTAGGACTCTGTGCTTTCACTGCTGAGGGTGCGGGTTCAATCCCTGGTCTGGGAACTAAGATTCCACAAGCTTTGTGGTGCAGCCAAAAAAAAAATTCTTACTTATATTACTACTGACAATGTAAATTAGTACAAACCTTTTGGGAAGCAATTGGCAATGTTTATTAAGAGAATTAAGATATTTCTACCCTATGATTGAATACATGAATTTCTTGGAATTTAATATAAGGAAATAATAAATAAGAAAAATGCTTTATTAATAATAATATTAATAGAAAGCTTATGTATAATAAAGGAATATTGGTAAGAATCTAATTATCCCATAACAGATGTACATATCAAGTAGTATGTGGTTATATAATATAGAGTACTATATAATATATAGTATACAGTTATAATATCTGTAAAGAGTATGTAATGATAAAAATGCTTATATGATTTTATAAAATAAATAAATATTATAAATATTTATAAATGAAATAAATAATGAATAAAATAAAAATTTGTGCTAGTAGGAAAGCCTGGAAACAAATATGTAAAAATCTTATCACTAAATACATCCCTTTGGCTGTCTTTGTGAATTGGGACTATGAGTAAATTTTCATAATGAGAAAAAAATCTTTAAAAATGCCATTGTAATAATTTGGGTTTATGGTATTTTGAAAAAGAAGCCAGTAAATATAAGTCCATATAAGAAAATAGGCCATCATCAAAAAGTCTACAAATAATAAATGCTGGAGAGGGTGTGGAGAAAAGGGAACCCTCCTACACTGTTGGTAGGAATGTAAATTGGTGCAGTCACTATAGAAAACAGTATGGATGTTCCCTAAGAAACCAAAAATAGAGTTACCATATGATCCAGCAATCCCACTCCTGGGCATATATCTGGACAAAACTATAATTGGAAAAGATACATACACCCCAACGTTCATAGCAGCACTATTTACAATAGCCAAAACATGGAAACAATGTAAATGGCCATCGACAGATGAATAAAGACGATGTGGTGTATATATATATATATATATATATATATATATATATATATATATATGATGGAATATTACTCCGCCATAAAAAAGAATGAAATAATGACATTTGCAGCAACATGGATGAACTTAGAAATTATCATACTAAGTGAAGTAAGTCAGAGAAAGACAAATATGATATGGTATCACTTGTATGCGGAATCTAAAAAAATGATACAAATGAAGTTATTTACAAAACAGAAATAGACTCACAGGCATAGAAAACAACTTTATGGTTACCAAAGGGGAAAGGGAAGGGGGAGGGATAAATTAGGAGTTTGGGATTAACAGATACACACTAGTATATACAAAATAGTTAAAGAGTAAGGACCTACTGTATACCACAGGGAACTATATTCAATATCTTGTATAATGGAAAAGAGTCTGAAAAAGAATATATATATACATATGTATGTATATGTATAAAACTCAATCACTTTGCTGTACACCTGAAACATTGTAAATCAACTATACTCCAATTTAAAAAAAAAGTAGGTTGATTTGAAAGTCGATGAAAGTTGTTAATGAATACATTTAATGATTTTATGTAAGCTAAGCAGGCAGCACTTAGCAACTGGTAATCACTGTTTTATGGAGATAGTTTAGAAGGAGTTAGCAGCTAAGAATTTTTGGACTGAGAAAAGATACTAAGTCATATAGATTATTGCCAGAAGTTACAGTGATTAAGAGCCTTGGTTTAGCACTCAGGCATGCTTCTATTCAAATTTTTACTGTGCCACTTCTCAATTGAGACCTTGAACAAGTTACTTAATTTCTCTGGGCCATAGTTTCCTCACATATAAAATGGGGATAATAATAATGTCCGCTGCACAGGACTGTCGTGCAATTAAGAGAGATAATTTACCTTTCACTGCTAGATATTATTAGCCAGTGGAGTATGTTAATGATAACGATAATGACAATGATACTAGCTAAAGTTCTTTAAGTTCTTACTATGTGCTAGACATGTGTTAAGTAATTCTAATCCTCACAATATCCCTATAAGGTAGGTAGTATTATCATCCCTATTTTTCAGATGAAAAAATGGAGGCACAAAGAGGCTAAGGTACTTGCCCAAGGCCACATAATTATTAAGTGGTAAAGGGGTGGAAGCAGAAAAGCCAGTTAGGAGGCTACTCTAGTAGTCCAGAGAAAATAGTGACTTGAGTTAAGGTTATGGCAGTGGAGACGATGCTAGTAGTCAAACAGTACGGTGTGTTTATATCTTTGGTTTTGCCAACTTATCAAAAGTCTATTGCCTATGACAAGTAGGAGAAGTCATAGCCAGCTAAGGAAATTTTAAAGTCCTCTGGAGCTTTATGTATGTGTCCTGGAAAAAAAGGATTTCTTCTAAGTAGAGGTACGTATTTAAGATGAAGATTTTATTAAGGAGTGTTTAAGAAATACAAAATGGAGGAAGTGGATGAAGTTATCAAGGATAACCTAATTGTTTACTAATTAGTACCTTAGAATTATCTACTCCATTATTTAATGACTATGGTTAGCTGTTTTAATAAAGAGACTTTTAAAACCACAAAAGAGTGGCAAAGTATGTTAGTTTCCTACGTTAATACGCCTGTTAATGCCTGGAAGTGTGAAACATGAGGTCATCTCAACCAATATATTTTCTCCTACTTTGTGGAATCATACCATAATTGTAGACAAAGTGCTTAAGCAGATGTAAATATCTTCTTGAGGGTCAGCATTGCCAACCTAAACTTATAATGTAAGTGGATGTTGAAATTTCTGACTGCCTCACCAAAGCAAAACACATCTAAAATATCCTGCAATATTTGATCACACTCTCTTGTTTAGGGAACAGAGCTTTGACCCTTCCTTCTGACAACTCACAAATAGGCTAACTGGGGTCACGATCATGACCATGGTTAAGAAGAAATAGTCTTGTTGCCACACAGAGAGAAGCATTGGATTTTAGGGTCACATGTGATTCAGTTATCACTTGAGAGCTTCAGGTTTACAGATTCAGTCTTTAAAAGAAATTTCATCATCAATCAAAAAAAACCCTTATAATCTGGGTACACTGCCACCAGGCTCAGAGTCATTTCAATCACAGTCCCACAGAGATTTATGTCATACGTTTATTTGATTGAGAGAAACAAAAAACCATAAACCTGTAACAACCACACTTTGCCATATATAGTGATGAAGATTTGAAGCAAAGTTTAAGCAAAAATTAAGGTAAACAAATATAGACTTTGGTAGATGCCCAACTTGATTCTTTATCATTTCATTCCAACCTTCGTTTTAGACACAGATTTTGGTCCAAATGTTTCTATATCATTCTGTTTAAGGAAATACAGAATCTAAACCGTTTTGGGATTTATCTTTTCTCCTGGGGTTTTAATCTATCTTGATACTGTAATTCCTTTAACAGGCTTTACTGAAATGCCATTAACATTGGTTTTTTTTTTTTTTTTTTTTTTCCTCTCACAGGTATAGCCTGCTTAGAGGTAATGCGATAGTTGCCTAGGTTTTACTTTTAGGAATTTGGATTTTGCTTGAAAAGGCCCTATTTCATCATTTTCTCTCACATACTGCAAGAAGAGGAAAATAATTATTGTAAGACAAGCTTGCCCAAAAGGCATATGGCATGTTTCCATGCTTACCTATAAAGAGGAGACTTTCCATGTAATACTAAAGAAGACTAAAAACTCTTCCTCAACCTTATATTTTCTAACTGGACATAACAGGTTTAATAATTTTATGTGCTGTTTTATTTACTTTCCTTTGGCCAAGGTAAACTAAGCAAAATTCAGCAATCTGTATCTTTTACATACTACTCTAATAAAAACTCTTCAGGACTTTTAACAGACCTGTGTTGCTTACACAAAGCAAAGCATCTAAGATATATTTTTTAAGAAGGATTTGGAACAGATATTTAAATGGATTTCATGATATCAGGTAAACATACTAGAAACACAGAGGTCAAAAGCTGGGATTGCATTAGAGACAGTAAGCAAGAATTGGAATCAAGTTACTGGATCATATAGTGAAAACACAAGAGTTAGGAGAGGCAGAAACATGGGGTGAGTCGATAAGGATGTAACTTCAAGAGCAGCACAGAGGAAAATGTTTATTAGTGCTGGTAGCATGATAGTACAGAGGAATTTAAGAACTGCTATGCTGATAATTCATGGTTCACTCAGCTCAGTGTTCTATTGGTAAAGTGAACTTAGAAAAAAAAAACTGTTATAATATACTATGTGTTTTATGTAAATATCTCACGCGATCCTCACTACAATCTTATGAGATAGCTAATAATGTTATGGTCCCTTGTTTATAGATGAGAAATCTGAGAATTTGAGAGCTTAAAAGACTTGTCTATCTTGCATCTTGTAAGTATCATAGCAGGGATTCTAACCAAGATAGAACATAATAGTGCTTATTGTCATCAACATTGAAGATTAGGTATGTAATAGCTTCTTTTAAGTAATAGTGATCATTCATACATTTGTCCAAATCCCTCTTGGGATTAATGAGTTTGTTAGGATTGGTTAAAGCAATGCAAAGGGGGAATTCCCTGGTGGTCCAATAGTTAGGACTCCATGCTTCCACTGCCGGGGCCTGGGTTTGATCACTGGGTGTGGCCTAAAAAAAGAAAAAAGAAAAAAAAAGACAGGGGAAGGAGGATCAGGGATGTCATATATAGTGTGCTATAAATCATGCTAAAATAAGTTAATATATACTACTCTGAAGGTTCCATGCCAGAACAGGGATTTTGGAAGGGACTGAAGATCAAGTTACCAGAGAGATGAAGGCCAAGTAAATTTCTCTTTCCCTCATTTCTCTAATCATTTTAGGTGTACTTCTTAGGGCTTTCTCTAATTCAGGACTTGTGCTGAGAGTGCAGTGAGCAGAACTTCACATCACATTCCAGCAGCAGCTGTGGAACAGTTCAGTAAGATGTAAATTAATATTTTTCAGGGTTTCTGGTATATGTCTTGATGATACTCAACATTTCATTGTCCCCACCCCCCCTCACCCCCGAGGTTAGTACTTAACTGATGTTAAATACTGATGTTTTCAGGAAACAAACTGCAGAGACTCCCATGGCTTTTTTCCTGGATCCTGATCAGGATTTTAAAAAAATTCATATCATAGTTCGATCTAGTTAATCCCCAAGTTCGTTGCCTTGTTCTAGATCCTGAGATAAAACATATCTCACTTTTGATTTATTTATAGGCTGGTAAGAACATCCTGTAGTCTATCCCAATAATCTTGATCTCTAATAGAAGAATTTGGAGCTTTGGACTGTGCCTTTCCTTCTCTATATTATTTAAAAATGTTGAGTAACTACCAATTTGCTTGGGATAGCAGTGACTATAAACTGACCTGGAATTTCAGAAGTCCCCTCTAGAGTTCTCTTGAATACAAATCACGCTTGTAGTTGGCCAGTGCTTTATTTAATAGAGGCTGCATATTTTGTTCAAAACCCCTTGTTTTCCTTCTATAATCTTTGATACATGTCATCTAGTCCTGGTGATTTGTCAACATTCAATTTGTAAGTTTGGCTTGGATAATTCTGAGTATTGTCTGTAATTTAACCAATTACCAACGTGTTCACATTGAGAATAACATCAAAGTGGTAATCACTGTAAAAATATCCTCTAGTATAGACTGAAACAAAAAATTTATGCAATATGTCAAATATTTCTTGCCCACAATTATCAAGGAATTAACTGATTTCTTCCTTGGCTTTCTCCATTTTGTATATTTTTTATTATTTTATTTTCTTTCATGAGGGATTCACGGGTGTAGTACAGAAATTAACATTTATTGAGCACCTAATGCTATACTATTACTTGCACAGAGAATAGTTCCTGGCACAGAGTAATCACTCAAAAAATGTTTACTAAATGAATGAATGAATGAATGCCAGGTATTGCAGTGCCACTTTACGTATGTGATCTTATTTATTCTTACAACAATCCTATGTGAGGTATATGCTATTTTTCTTCATCCATAAAATGGAAGAATAATAGTACCTATTTTACAGGATTGTTATGAAGATTGAATGACTTAATATATATAAAGCAATTAGAACAGTTCCTGGTAAATAGTAAGCACTATTTATATATTATTATTATTATTATAAGTATGATTGTTATTTTCCAGTGTTCCCTATGAGGAAACTGAAGTACAGAGATTTTAGGTCACTTTTCTGAGTATTACACTGGCAGTTAAAGGGTTGGAACAAATTTCTAAATTTCATGCTCTTTCTTCTAAACCTTTTACCTCCTGCTAAATTAATTAAACAAGAAGACCATTAGACTGAGGTGGCTCTAGTGCCATGGTGGCCTACATAAGCAAACCAAAATCTAAGCCTATAAAAGCCTCAAGGTTAGGGAATCAAAATTCTAAGGACAACCAATCACAAACAGCCAACTAGGCTTTAAGCTACAGCCAATCAAATAATTTCTTTTTTTTGCTTCCTCACTTTCTCTATATAAGTCTTTCCCTTGGCTCCTGTTGGTGAGTACTCTTAACCACTTCCTGTTTGGCACTGCCCAATTCCAATAGATAAATGCTCAAACTCTTAAAATTTTAATATGCCTCAGTTTATCTTTTAACACTCCTTATGGCCTTGGTGTTCTTGTCAAAGAGCTCTAGAATGTGTTATTTTGTCAGATTTTCATGTATATCTAGCCTATTTTGTAGGCTTCCTATTTTTCCTCCTTAGAGTATCTTTTAAATTCTTTGAAAGATTACTTTCCTTCTTAAATTTGGTTGTACATGGCCTTTTTCACTCGACAGGTATCCTGATACAGAGGACATACTTTTCCTGGAGTCCAATACGTTGTTTTAAATAATTGCTAAATTTTTTACTGGCTAGTTATTAAACATTCTTTTCCTAATCTTTTCTCTACCTAATGAATTTAGTTTCCCTTTCCACCCCTCTTGATTCTGGAAGTTCTCAATTAATACCTGATTTGATTTGCGATGTAAGAAAGATAAGATATAAGGTACAACTTTCTCTCTGACACCAGTGGGTTTAAATAATTTGATTTCACTTGCTAATTCATTGTGGAGGTCTGATTCTCAGTTCTGTTCCTTCTGTGGGTCATGCATCTGGCAAATGTAATTTCTTGCAACATAATTATCTTAGTTAACCTATATGGCCACAAAGCATTTTAGACAAGTTGTAATTCTTTCCCGTATTTTTTTTCCAAAGTAGAAATTTTTGTGGAGCTTTCTCCAAGAAAATGAGACTGTTGACAGATTGCTTAAACTGAAATGGATGTAAAAGAGATGCGCAGGATATTCAAATTAATGATAACTGAATATGACCAAGCATTCTGATAGTTTTCTTGTGTAACTTTTCTATTAGTGAAAAAGATTTGAATAACTCTGAGTGGGAGTGGAGGGATGGCAGTGGCCTGTGTGGTTGGGTTCATGTTCTAAGAATGAACTCCTAAAATCCAAGATTGATTAGCTTCATATCCACAGTGTTAAATCTTCAGAATTCTACCTAAAACCAAAACCTGTATTTCAAAAATAAACTTTAAGGTTGTTTGATGATCAAAGAGTTTTCCATCAGCCATGCTGACATGATGAGAAGAAACTCGAGATATTTTGGAGATCTTGGCACAACTTCAAAGACTTAGAGGACAGAATGCAGAGAACTTTTCCAAGTTTTGGAAGGCAGCAGTTTGGCTGAGACCCACACGCACTGAAACGAGAGCCTTCCTTGAAAACATTTTAAAAGTCTTTTCCTATTTTGGAATTCTAAATTATGGCAAAATTCATATAGGCTTAAAACTCAATTCTGCACCCATTTTCCTCCCCAAAGTTTCTCTCCGTGTTAACACTGCTAAAGGATTCCTGAGGCATTTGCGGTAAGCATTTCAGTCAGGTCCCTGATAGTCCTTCTAAACGCTGTTTCAAAATATTCTGAAACGAATCCCTTTCATCTCTATCTAATATATGCCTTTGTTTTGCAGACGCAAAAGGTGAAGCAACAAGGAGATTTGGGGGCATATCGCCAAATGACTTACAGTCAAGCTGGTGTCGCTTCGCAAGATTTTGGTACCCAAAGCAGCGGAACCGGGATTTAGCATCCTTCCTCTGATCACACGTTTCTTAAAGCAAGCATTCTGCGCGTTTGAACATCGCCTCTTCATACCCAACACCTCCTCCCAGCCCGCCCCCTAGTTCCTTCCCACCCTCTACCTCGCCCCCCCACCCCGCCCCCAGCCTGCGCATGCGTCCTAAGAACCCCCTACACTCGCGGCACAAGCTGAGAGTATTGTCGGGGGCTATTCTCTCTCCCAGGAACATGGCGGCGAGTCAGGGAGGTGGTGGTAACAGTGGGGGCGGCGGTTGTGGTGGAGGTGGAAGTAGCGGTGGCGGTGGCGCGGCCGGAGGGGGAGGTGGTGGAGCCGGAGTGGGAGGCGGCGGCGGCGGCGGCGGCGGGACCCTGGTGGTGCCCATCCCGGTACCGACTCTTTTCGGTCAGCCGTTCCCCAACGGGCCGCAGTGGAACCCGGGGAGCCTACAGCCTCAACACACCGTGAGGAGCCTGGACCGGGCCCTGGAGGAGGCGGGCAACTCCGGCATCCTGAGCCTCAGTGGTAGGAAACTCCGAGACTTCCCGGGCAGCGGCTACGACCTGACGGACACCACCCAAGCAGGTGACAGGACGGGGAGGGGGAGGGGAAGCTGGGCTGAGAAGGAGGAGGTGGGGGGAGTGGGTGGCTGCGTGGCTGCGTTGTTGGACTCTGCTGGTCTGGGCGGGTGCGCGGGGGCGGCGAGACTGACAGAGTCAGAGCAGCCAGTTTTGAATGTGAGGGGAAGAGCAGGGAAAGGTGGGGGGGCGGGAATGCTGACTGAAGGGTGTATGGAAATCGGGTGGGATGTGAAGGGTGAAAGAGCATTATTGTTAAAGCGAGTTTCCCCAGTAAGGGGTGGGGAGGGAGGTATTGACACCTTCCTGAATGCGCTGCTAACTCTCGTGGATGTTCCCATCTTTCCCGGAGGAAAAAAAGGCAATACTATAACATCATAATCTATACATATTCTTTAAAGCCATACGTGCCTGCAAGAATGGTATATCCCTTTTCCTAGTACAGCAGCAGTATTGCCATGGTTTTTCTGTGTTTTTATTTTGTGTGTGTTTTAATCATCCTAGAATATTCTTGCCTTCTTGTCACATATGCCTTTAAAGACTGAGATTTGTCATTTTCCTGGTGTTGAGATAGTGGTGGTTAAATTAGTATTTGCTGCAGTGGCAAATTAAATCATCAATCACTTATGTGTCTGGTTTACTAGGGGAAAGAGTCCTTGTTTTGAGTTATGTTGGAGTCTTAATTTTTATTGCAGATATAACCAAAAATTTTAAGGGCATTTTTGAGAAACAAAATTAACTCCGTTCTTCTTGGAGTTGTGGGTTAATGGTTTATCATTTTGGACAAGAAATTGCCTATTGTAATGTTCTTCATATACTCTCTGGTACTCTTTGTTGTGGATGGCATTTTTTGTTACGAACACACTCTCATTCCCCTCTGCCTTATAAGCCAATGCCGCTTATTTTAGGTGTGTTTTGGTTTGATGAAGGATTTTTTACTTTTCACAATCTTTAAATTTGTTATTTATGTGTCTGTTTTTATCTGCTTTGCTGAAAGAAATCATGGACAGATTTATTTTAATAGATTTAGTGATTTTGAAGCAATATAGTAAGTAAATTCACTCATAATGAGAAGTAATAAAAGACCTCTTATTTTCAGAATAACACTGTTTCATTGTATTACGTTTCTAGATATTAAATCAAGGTGTGTGTTTGGATGAGGGTGGGGAGAGGAGGAAAACCTAAAATTGAAGCCTTCTACCCAATTATTCTCTTAGGAATTATCCTAAGAACTATGAATGTGTAATTGATCAGTGATTTTGTATTTTGGAAAGCATGTTTGAGTATTTACTCCTTCACTCTGAACAGACTTCCTAAACAATATGTTCACATATTCATGATATATTGGCAAGATATTATACTACTTGGTATGTTCTTCGAAGGCATGAAGAAAAATGGTTTCAGACTGCATCATTATAGAGATATGTTGTTTTGCTTGTTACCTATAAAAGATTTCTTTATAGGACAAAGTTGAAGCATCCTCTCTTGGCATTCAGGGCTTTCACTGCCTGGCTCCAATTTATTATTGCAACCTTAACTCTTCAAATGCTCCTACATAGAACCCTCTGTTCCAGCTAGGTCAGCTCCCTGTCCCTCAAATATAGTTTATGAATTTTTGCCTCATCTTTGTAGAAGGTCATCCACATGCATGAGATTTTCTTCTTTTCTCCACCTATTTAATTTTGTTCAAGCTCCAGCTTTTCCAAGATGCTGTCTCCAACTCCCTTAGTCCACAGCAGTCTCCTGTTTCTTTGAATTCCTGTGGTACTTATTGTCTTTACCACTTACCTGCTGGCTTTATTTTCTTTTTATGTTTTGCTTTCCCTGAGAAGATGGAGAGCTCCTTAAAGGCAGGGAAAAAGTCATATACTTGTTCAGTTTTCTCATTATATATTGCTTATATTGTACTTAATATTTTTCATAAATATGAATATCATCTTATGTGGTTATAACCACTGGCTTTTAAGGCTTCAGTTTGTTTTCTGAGGGAAGTTTTAACACAAACCAGAACCATATTTGTTCTTGGTAAAATTCATTCATCATAAACTTTATCAGTGCCTACAGTAACAGAGGACTTTTTGAGATAATTCCACCCCATTTTACTTTTTAAAAAATTGAATATATGTTCCTTGTGGGAACACTTCAAAATTTAAATGAGAAATCTGTGGGTGACTCATTTGCCATTCATTTTTGACCAAATTCAGCCATGAACTAGTTAGGGACAATAATCTTACATGTAAAGAGACTAGTATCCATTATACATAAATGGAACTGAAGACAAACAGAGCATGTTTGAGATTATACATACATACCATACATACATACACATATACATACAAACATACAAATATGTATATACAATATATTCTCTGCTTGATGAAAACAGTTGTTTGTTGATATTGTTATACTTAAAATGACTCTCAGTGGGATACTGTTTCAGTACCAAATTGATTAGACAGCAGTGGTTTATTGGGTTGGGAAGAGATTGGAAGAAGGGAAAATAGGTAGGAAGCTATTTGTTAATCTAGGTGTGAGGTGGTGAGAATCTAGGTTGAAACAAAATTGGATTAGAAGGGGAAATTGATAAATTTCAAAGGAAGGGAGAGGGCTTTTCACATTATTTTGCTGTTCCTTACATATACATAAGATGAAATAGACCTGTGGTTTACCATCTTGCCTGCATGTTAAAATCACAAGGGAGTGTGTTTTTTTTTTTTTTAAACCTATGCCTGGGCCCCACGCTAGACCAATTTAATCAGTCTCAGGGGCAAAGAGAGGGTTTTTTTTGTTTGTTGGTTTGTTTTGTTTTTTAAGAATTCCCAAGTGATTATAATGTGCAGTCAGGGTTGGGAAACTCTAAAATAGCTCATTTTTTAGGCACTCAAGATATATTTATTGTTTGAGTGAATGAGAACATTGATAAAAGTTTGGTGACTAACCTAAAGCTACTTGTCAAGAGGGTCAAAACCAAAGCTAGGAACCAAGTGTTCAAGTTCTAGTTCAGTATTCTTTTTGATAGACTTGAGTGAAGCAGACCCATTTTTTTCATCATATTATGTCTGTAGTGACTAGAAACTTACCAGGAAACTATAATTTCTCCAGTTCCCTACTGTTGGATAAATTTGCGTTAAGAAAATAATGCCCCTAGAATATGTAGCAGCAAAATCTTGTTTTGTCTATTAATAGTCTTCCTGTGAGGGAAAGTGGATAATAGGTTGCTGATGGCAAAGTTTATCTTTGGTATCTTTTGATTTCTCTTTGCATTTCTGGTGTCTGTTCTTCTTCACCTGTCCCCTCCCTCCTGCCGCCCTCCTTATTTCTTTTTCCCTCTTCAGCCTCACTCCTCTTCCTTTGCTGGGTTGGAGCTCAATGCTAAATAATTATGACAGCCTTTCCAGGCGATTAACATTTAAAAGGGAGAGTTTGCCAATTACTTGAATCTCCATTTGGTGGTTTGTGCTCCCGACCTTTTTTGAATTGATATGCCTTGCAGGTACTTTTTTTTTTTTTTTTTTGGCCACGCGGCATGTGGGATCTTAGTTCCCGTGGAATCTTAACCACTGGACGGCCAGGGAAGTCCCTCCAGATACTTTGTGATTAAAATCCTCACCCATATAAAAAAATAAAAATAAGGATCAGAAAGTTGGTTACCCATTTCAGGAAAGTAGCTAACTCTGGTTGTAATGTCTTATCTTTGCTGGTCTGTGGGTAGATTTGGCAAGACAAAGGGAAATTGCCTAGAACTTTAAAAAGTCTGTCTGGATACTGTGATAATTTGTTGACTTTAAGAGAGCTTGGAAATGATTTTAATGGCTACCCAAACAAATCCTGAAACTTTTCATATTTGACTTTGTCACCAGTGCTACAAATAAGTCTCAGTCTACTTGCAGCTGCTCCCTTTGCTTCTTCATACTTCTTTATGTCCATAAACAATAGGTCTGTGAAACAGATTTAGGAATTCTTTACATACATCAGATTGTGCTGTGTCCTGGTTAATCACGTGTTTTCCTGTAAACCTGGAGTCAACTCTAGTATTTCCTACATGTGCTGGTTCACCTCTTCAACTGTGGGGCATGGTGCATTGTATCGGCTTGTAAAATGGAGCCAGTTAAACTGTGCAGCATCTGATTTTGTAACATAGGTGAAGGCCATCTTAGTGCATTCTGTGGAATAAGCTTGTGATTTTGTGGCCTGATTCAAATATCTGCCTTGCTGTATGTAATAAATATCTTACTGAAAAATTGAATGTGAAGGACACTTTTGATGGTTGAGTCATATTTTGATTGCTTCAGATTGAATTTGAATTGCTGAACCTTGCAGTGATTTATTTTATTCAGTAGTGAATTCTTCTATAGCATAAATAGTTGCCCCTTAATTTCTTTCTTTTGCAAGTTCACACTTTAAAATAAAATGTTATCTTAAATTGGAGGGTACGTTTATCATTAAAATAATACCATTTATACAGCTCTTTATAAATTCTGAGCACTTTAATGTATATTACCCTATTGTATCCTAATAATAACCCTTTGAGCTTTGTAGAGTGCATAGTAATTACTCTTTGTTGTTGAGAGAGGTTAAGTGATTTGCCGGAAGTTAAATGGCTAGTGTATGGCAGAGTGTGGGTCAGAGGCTAGGTTTACCAACTCTAGCACTATTCCAGTGTTATTTCCATTGCAACACTTTCTCTTCTTATAACAAAGCTACTATTAAAATAAACACTGTGCTAATAAATAGGTTATTTAATCTGAAAGATGAATGCTTATTTAGTTTCATAGATTATATAGTTTTTGTTTGTGGTGCAGTGTGTTTTGTTTTGTGCATGGTATTTGCATAGCTTGCCTTCATGCCCCTCTGTTGGTTTTAGAATAGATTCATTAAGCAAGCTTTTATTGAACTCTAACTTTGGAAACATGATCCTCGAAGGGTTTACAAACTAGGTGAATGTGTACAGTAATATATGTAACAATTAGAAAAGAGTTATAATATATAATGTTCAAAATTGTATGTTTTAATAAACTGTACAATTAAGTGATATGGAACTGGGGCATAAGGCTTAATTTTATTGGGGGTTAAGTTAGTTTGAGAAAGTTTCCTATAGAGTTAGGTATAGCTGAATCTTGAGGTAAATATCTGTATGGGATCAAGTTATGATTAAGCAGGAGGGACAGTTGCAGACTGTCAGGGGAGAAATTGCACTGATACGGAGTTGAGAATGGCATTGCATGTTAAGGGCAGATGTTAACTGCAGGTTCACTCTATATTTTCTCAAACATACTTGGAGGCTGAAAGGAGGGAACTAGTAGCGAGTTCAGTGTTAAAATGCAAGAGGGGGAGGGAGGATCTTCATGGAGTGGGTGGAGAGTTGTTAGCAATGGAAGGGAGGAGTTACCTGACTTTTGCTAAGGTGAAGGGGAAGGTAGATGTCTGGGGACATAATTGTCTTAAATTTTAATCTTAAGTGAGGCAGTGTCATCTGGGAGAACAAAGTTACAAGCATAGGAATAAGTACTCAATAGAGCAAAATGCTTTAAGGAGTCATTATGGAGAATAAGTCACAGTTTAGAATTAGGACTGTGTTAAGCAGCTAGATTAGTTGCTTTTGAACAATATGAGCTTACCATGTTTTCTGAAAAAAATTATATATACTGCATGACAGGTAAAAGAACAGAAGTGGTTGATTGGGATATTTTTGAATTGGGGTTATGGTGACACTTGCTTAAGTTTAAAATTTAATATTTTGATTTAGATTATTTGTAACATAAACTCTGAAGCATTTATTTATCATCAAAAGCATAAAGATGTACAAGATCCAGAACCTCATTGACAGCATGAGAGATGATGTTAAGGACACTTCACAAAGAAAAGTAATTGAATACTTAGAACATATTGATTTCCTGGGAGGTGATATTTAAGTTCCAAGGCATACAGTGTAACTTTGCAAAAGGGCATATCACTCTCCTAGCCTATCCCAACAGTACACTCTAAGGGATACTTAAACTGTATGATGCCCACCCCCATCGTACAGAGGCTGTTCATCATCATGATGTAGAAGGGGAAACCTTTTTCTTTTCTCTACACTTTGTGTGTATTTAGGTAGTTCTTGAAGCATTGTAACACTCTTATAATCAGTTTTCTGAAAAGTTTCAGAAAGTTTTCTCTGCTTCCCTTTTATAGGAAAAAATACCTTAAACTCCAGGGAACCATTTAATGTAATAAAAGAAAACTGTACAAGTGAGTTTTATAACAATAATTTAAATTTGTGTTTAGTCTCACTTTAAACTAGTGTGTTCAGTCTGCTAAAGGTCTAACTTTTAATCTTTACATTTCTCCTGTTTCAAATAAATTATAAATTGATAGCATTCCACTTACAGAATACCAGTCAATGGACTGTAATGGATAATTAAACAATGGATATTGTCTCATATATTTTTTGACCCCAAAATTTTTTTTAAGTTTTTTTTTCCAAATAGGAAAGTAAGTTCTTCCCTATTTGTGGACGTTGTTAATCTGTGTACTCTTATAATTTGTGACAGAGATTGTTGTCACTTTTAAATTAATTGCTTAAGTTTCTTTCAGCGGAATTTTATGTATAATATTAGGGATTCAAGGTGACAAGAGACAGAAATAAAATAACTGTGCCATAAAATTTTATTTGAACTCTGTTGAGACTAACCAATTCTAGAGCATTTGTGAATCTGGATTTCATTCAAAAATGACTTCTCTAAATTATTATGTCCCTAAGAGACTCTAGAATGTGCAGCATAGAAATTTTCCCCTCTTAAAAAAGTAATTACAATATATAAATCCTTAATACTTTGAGCTAATTGGTTGGGGATGTCTGTGTCAATGAGAAATCAATTACTTTTTAAGATATTTATACATTAAAAATAGTAAATTGAACATAGCTGTCTCCTTAATTTACCTTGATTAGTATGTAAGAATGGATTTGTCATATCTATTTTATGTAAATGGACAGGGTGATAAAGTTGCTGCCTTTAAGGAACTTATGATTTCCTAGTGGTATAAAAGAAGTACTCATGTATCTATTATATAGGCTAGATCAAGGTTTCAAGGAGTGGGGGAACTTGCCCCCAGGAGATATTTGGTAATGTCCGGGGACGTTTTTGACTGTCACAACTTGGGGATGCTACTGATATCTAGTGGGTGGAAGCCAGGGATGCTGCTAAGCATCCTACAGTGAACAAGACTGCCCACACAACAAAGAGTTACCTGGTCCAAAATGTCGGTGGTGATTGAGATTGAGCAGTGCCGGGCTAGAGTAAGATAAATGTCTTAAGTAAAAACAGAGTGATGTGCAAGTTTGAAGAGGGAGCGGTGACATGATTGTGTTGGTAGAACATCAGAGGGGGCTTTATAATGGAGATGGAGGATGGGCTTTGAAGGGGAAGGATCAGATTTTATACTTAATCATAAAAAGAGGATACTATATGAATATTGACGTCCTAGAGTCTCTTCAAACTCAAAATGTCAAAAAAAGACCAACTTTTGTTATTGACCCTAGGCCCCCTGATCCCCCAGACTAGAAACTTGGGAATTATTCTTGACTCTTCACTGTCCCTCACCCTCTATATCTGGTTAGGACCTAAGGCCTCTTGATCATAACTCTTTGAATAGCTTTCAGATCTGTTTCCTTCCTGTCTGTTCTCACTGCCATTGTTGTTGTTCAGGTCCTCCTCTCCTCACCTTTAACTGGACCTATCAACAGTTTTCCCAAATGATCTCTCTGCCGCATGTTCAGTTTGCTTCAAGTTCAATTAGTCCTTCACACTGTAGCTGGAGCACTCTAATATGCAAATCTGATTGTCACTTGTTGCTACTAAAACACCTTCGATCCAGTAAGCCAGCTCCTTAATAATACATTGCTTATTCCTTGTTTTGAACTTTAAAAAAATGTGAAAAAGCTAATACATAACTCTGCTTTATATAACTGGTAATTTTTATATTATATTACTTAATGTTAAGTTGCTCAGATTCATCCAAATTGTATGAAGCTGTAGTTCATTCTTTTTTTTTTAAATTATATATTTATTTATTTATTTTATTTATGGCTGCGTTGGGTCTTCGTTGCTGCACGCGGACTTTTCTCTGGTTGTGGCGAGTGGGGGCTACTCTTCGTTGCGGTGCGCGGGCTTCTCATTGCGGTGGCTTCTCTTGTTGTGAAGCACAGTCTCTAGGCGCGCAGGCTTCAGTAGTTGTGGCTCCCGGGCTCTAGAGCACAGGCTCAGTAGTTGTGGCGCACGGGCTTAAGTTGCTCCACGGCATGTGGGATCTTCCCGGACCAGGGCTTGAACCTGTGTCCCCTGCATTGGCAGGCGGATTCTTAACCACTGCGCCACCAGGGAAGTCCCTGTAGTTCATTCTTTTTGGTGGCTCCATTATCTTTCATTGTGTGACTATAGCATAGTTTATTTATCCACTGTCTCACTGGTGGCCATTTGGGTTGTTAACATATTTTTGCTCTTGTGAACAGTGCTGCTATAAGCGTTATTATACATATCTCCTGTTGTGCATGTGCAAGAATTTCTCTTGTGTTTATTCTTGGGAGTGGAATAGCTGGATTGTATGGTATGTTAATGTTCAAATTAAGGAGATAATGCCAACTGGTTTACAGTTTACCTTTCCATCAACCTCTGTAAGAGATCCTATGAATTCATATCTCCTCCAACACATAGTATTGTCAGATTTAAACATTTTGGCCAAACGAGTTTATTATTTTTTATTTTTTTGGCTGCACTGAGGCATGCGGGATCTTAGTTGCCCGACCAGGAATCAAACCCACACCCCCTGCAGTGGAAGCGTGGAATCCTAACCACTGGACCTCTAGGGAATTCCCCCAAATGAGTTTAAAATGGTAGTTCAATGAAGTCTTTTTTTTTTTTGGAGTATGAAACTATTTTTTTTTATTGAAGTGTAGTTGATTTACAATACTGTGTTAGTTTCAGGTGTACAGCAAAGTGACTCAGTTATTTATATATATATGTGTATGTGTGTGTATATATATATTTTTTTCAGATTCTTTTCCATTATAGGTTATTACAAGATATTGAATATAGTTCCCAGTGCTATACAGTAAGTCCTTGTTGTTTATCTATTTTATATATAGTATCTGTTAATCCCAAACTCCTAATTTATCCCTCCCTCCCTCCTTTCTCCTTTGGTAACTGTAAGTTTGTCTTCTATATCTGTGAGTCTGTTTCTGTTTTGTAAATAAGGTCATTTGTGTCATTTTTTAAAGATCCCACATATAAGTGATATCATATAACATTTGTCTTTCTCTGTCTAATTTACTTCATCTAGTATGATAATCTAGGTCCATCCACGTGGCTGCAAATGGCATTATTTCATTCTTTTTTATGGCTGAGTAATATTCCATTGTGTATACATCTTCTTTATCCATTCATCTGTTGACGGACACTTAAGTTGCTTCCATGTCCTGGCTACTGTAAATAGAGCTGCAGTGAACATTGTGGTACATGACTCTTTTTGAATTATGGTTTTCTTAGGGTATATGCCCAGTAGCGGGATTGCTGGGTCGTACGGTACTTCTGTTTTTAGTTTCTTAAGGAACCTCCATACTGTTCTCCATAGTGGCTGTATCAATTTACATTCCCACCAACAGTGCAAGAGGGTTCCCTTTTCTCCACACCCTCTCCAGCATTTATTGCTTATAGACTTTTTGATGATGGCCATTCTGACTGGTTCGAGGTGATACCTTTCTTGATTTATATTTCCCTGATCACCAGTTTCGTTAACATATCTTCAAATGTCTTACCTACTTGGCCATATGTGTTTCCTGTACTGTGAAATAATTTATTTTGCCCCAAATACTAATACTATACTAATCATTTGTCAGTTTTGTATATTGTATTTTCTCCTAGTTTATAACTTGTCTTTTTTGCTTTTTAAGGAGTCATTTGCTGAACAAATGTTCTACATTTTAATACAGTTAAATTTATCAGTCTTTTATAGTCACTATTTTTTGTGTCTTGTTTAAGAATGTGTAAAATATATTCATGTATGTTTTTTACTAAAGGTTTTAAAGGTTTGTTTTGGGTGTTTAAGTTCCTCATCAATGTGGAATTGATTTTTATGTGTAGTGTGAGGTAGAGGTCCAATTTTGTGTTTTAGTACATGGATCATCTTTTTCCAGATATATCCCTGCCTACTTCTTTTCTTTTTAACATTTTACTGAGATATAATTCACATGCCCAAAATTCACTCATTTAAAGTATATAGTTTATTGGTTGTTAGTTGTATACTCATCACTGCAGTCTAATTTTGGGATATTTTTATCACTTCAAAAAGAAACCCCATACCCATTAGCATATCCCCCCACCCCGCCACCAATCTAGACCTAGGCAACCTCTAACTTACTTTTTGTGTTTATAGATTTGTTGATTCTGAACATTTTATATAAATAGATTCGTACAACATGTGGCCCTTTGTGATAGTCTTCTTTCATTTATCATGTTTTAAAGTTCATTTATGTTGTAGCATATATCACTACTTCATTCCTTTTTATATCTGAATAATATTCTATTGTACATTTTGTTTGTCTATTCATCAGTTGATGGACAGTTGGGTTGTTTCCATTCTTTGGCTATTATAAATAATATTGCTGTGAACATTATGTAAAAGTTGTATAGATGTATGTTTTCATTTCTCTTATATATGTAGGAGTAGAATTGCTGGATCATATGTTAATTCTATGTTTAACATTTTGAGGAAATGCTAAATTGTTTTCCAAAGTGGCAGCACCATATTACATTTCCAGTAGCAGTGTATGAGGATTCCAGTTTCTTCATATCTTCAACAACACTTGTTGCTATCTGTATTTTTGTTTATAGTCATCCTAGTAAGTGTGAAGTATAATCTCATTATGGTTTTGATTTGCATTTTTGCAAATGACTAATGATGTTGACCTCCTTTCATGTGTTTATTGTCCATTTGTATATTTTCCTGAGGAAATGTTTGTTTAGATTCTGTCCATTTTCTAATTGGGTTGTCTTTTCATTATTACTGAGTTATAAGAGTTTTTTTTTTCTTTTTCTTCTGTACATAAAACCCTTACCCAAGTATATAGCTTGCAAATGTTTCTTTCCTAGTCTGTGGGTCGTCTGCTTTGAAACACAAAATTTGAAAATTTTGATGAAGCCCATTTTATCTGTTTTTTTCTTATGTTGCTTGTGCTTTCTGTGTCATATCTAAGGAGCCATTGCCTAACCCAGGGTTATGAAGATTTACTCTTATGTTTTCTTTTGGTTTTATAGTTTTAGCACTTACATTAGACATATTATCCATCTTGAGTTCTTTTGTTTGTTTTTCAATTAAAACTTTTTTTTTACCAGTAAATACTGTATTTTACCCCTCAGGTGTGTTGGTACTTTTTTTTTAAATTAATTTTTTTATTGGAGTATAGTTGATTTACAACGTTGTGTTAGTTTCTGCTGTACAGCAAACTGAATCAGCCATGCATATACATATATCCACTCTCTTCTAGACTCCATTCCCATATAGGTCATTACAGAGCACCTAATAGAGTTCCCTGTGCTATACAGTAGGTTCTTATTAGTTATCTTTTATATATAGTAGTGTGTATATGTCAATCCCAATCCCCCAGTTTATCTCCCCCCTTTCCCCTTGGTAACCATAAGTTGGTTTTCTACATCTGTGACTCTTTCTGTTTTGTAAATAGTTTCATTTGTACCTTTTTTTTAGATTCCACATATAAGCGATATCATATGATATTTGCCTTTCTCCGTCTGACTTAGTTCACTCAGTGTAACAATCTCTAGGTCCCTCCATGTTGCTACAGATGGCATTATTTCGTTTCCAGGTATTCCATGGTATATATATACCACATCCATGGTATATATATACCACATGGTATAATATTATTCCATGGTATATATATTCCATGGTATATATATATACCACATCTTTATCCATTCCTCCATTGATGGACATTTAGGTTGCTTCCACGTCCTGGCTATTGCAAGTAGTGCTGCAATGAACATTGGGATGCATGTATCCTTTCGAATTACGGTTTTCTCTGGATATATGCACAGGAGTGGGATTGCTGGGTCGTATGGTAATTCTATTTTTAGTTTTTTAATGAACCTCCATACTGTTATCCATAGTGGCTGTGCCAATTTACATTCCCACCAACAGTGCAAGAGGGTTCCGTTTTCTCCACACCCTCTCCAGCATTTGTTGTTTATAGATTTTTTGATGATGGCCATTCTGACTGGTGTGAGGTAATACCTCGTTATAGTTTTGATTTGCATTTCTCTAATAATTAGTGACGTTGAACATCTTTTCATGTGCCTCTTGGCTATCTGTCCATCTTGAGTTCTTTGTGTATGGTGTGAGATCAGGGTCCAACTTTGTTCTTTTGCATATGTATATCTAGTTGTCCCAGTACCATTTCCGGAAAATACCTTTCTTTCCTCATCTAGTTTTCTTGTTACTCTTGTCGAAAATCAACTGACCATAAATGTGAATGTTTATTTCTGGACTCTCAATTCTATTCCATTGATCTATATATCTGTTCTTATCCTGGTACCACTCTATCTTGATTTCTGTAGCTCTGTATTAAGTTTTGTAATCAGGAGGTGTGAGTCTTCTTCCAACATTGTTCTTTTTCAAGATTGCTTTGGCTATTTCGGGACCAATATGAATTTTAGGATCAGCTTGTCAATTTCTTCAGAAAATGCAGTTTGGGATTTTGATAGGGGTCGTGTTGAAACTGTAGGTCAATTTGGGGAAATTTTACCATCTTAACAATATTAAGTTTTCCAGTCCATGAATATGGGATGTCTTTTGATTTATTTGTATCTTTAGTTTCTTTCAATAATATTTTGTAGTTTTCCTCCATCTTTATTTTCTGACATACTATCATATATAGAAAAAAATAGAATTTTTTCTTAATTTCATTTTTGAGATATTCATTGCTAGTTTATTGAAATACGGTTGTTGTTGTTGTTGTTTTTTTGTGGCTGCACCACGTGGCTTGTGGGATCTTAGTTCCCCGACCAGGGATTGAACCTGGGCCCTAGGCAGTGAAAGCATGGAGTCCTAACCACTGGACCCAAATATAATTGACTTTTTTTTAGTAGACTTTATTTATTATTATTATTTTTAGTATTTATTTATTTATTTATCTATTTATTTAGTTGGCTGCGTCAGGTGTTCCTTGTGGCCTGTGGGATCTTCATTGCGGCACGTGGGATCTTTCATTGCAGTGCTCGTTGTGGTGCACGGGCTCTTTGTTGCGGCACACGGGCTTCTCTCTAGTTGTGGTATGTGGGTTTCCTCTTCTCTAGTTGTGTCGTGGGCTCCAGAATGCATGGGCTCTGTACTTTGCGGCATGCGGGCTCTCTAGTTAAGGCACGCAAGCTCAGTAGTTGTGGCACGCAGGCTTAGTTGCCCCATAGCATGTGGGATCTTAGTTCTCCGACCAGGGATTGAACCTGCGTCCCCTGCATTGGAAGGCGGATTCTTTACCACTGGACCACCAGGGAAGTCCCTATAATTGACTTTTACATAGTGGTCTTTTATCTTGCAACCTTGCTGAACTTGTTTCTTCATTCTAATAGTTTTTTAATGGATTCATTAGGATTTTCTGTATATACGATCATGTCATCTGCAAATAGAGATAGTTATACTTCTTCCTTTCGAATCTGGATGCCTTTTATTTCAGTTTCTTGCCTAATCATCCTGGCTAGAACTTCTAGTACAGTGTTGAGTAGATATGGTGAGAGTGGATATTCTTGTCTTATTCCTGAATTTAGGAGGAATGCATTCAGTCTTTCACCATTAAATATGATATTAGCTCTGGTTTTTTTCATAGATGCCCTTTTTCAGGTTGAAGAAATTCCTTTTTATATCTAGTTTTTTGTCTTTTATTGCATTAATATGGTATATTACATTGATAGGCTTTTAGATGTTATATCCTTCTTGCATACCTGGCCTACCTGCTTTTCAGTTTAGTCTCATAGTGTCCCAAAACTCTACATTCCAGCCTGCCAAATTCCATGCTGTTCCTTGAAAGTATCATGCTATTCCATGTTTTCATGTTATTTTTACCCTTACTGTTGATGTCCTTCTTCTCCCTCTTTTCTGCCTTGTGAACTCCTGTTGATCTTTTGTATCCAAGATCAGGCCTTTCTTTATTACCTTTTCCCTTTCCCCCATCCTCTACATATAGGGATTACTCTATCCCTCTAATGTAGCTGCTGTGATCCTTTATTGCAATTAATATATTTCCCCTATTGTAACATTCATCATCAATTTAATAACTTTTCCAGAAAAAAAGAAACACTACCACAATAAGCACATACATGGATTTTAGAAGTGTTAGCATTAGACGAAAATGTGCATTGTAAAATCAAAGAAATATGGTATTTGTTTACATTTCTCTTTTTATTGATTTTGGAGGTTTTTGAATGTAGTTGCTTTGTTGCCACTCCAACATTTAGTATAGTGTGTGGTACACAGTAGATGTTTAGCACATTTGTTCAATTTAGCCTGCTTCTTACCCTGGGTGCCTTTTCAGGTCCCTCCACAGTTTGTCTCTTTCCTTTTCCACTGTGTTTTCCAAATACTTCTCATGTATGTACCTGTTCTTCAGTCAGATTGGACTTCTTACTGTCTCTCTGATTTTTGTTTTTATTGTTTTGTTATATTATTTAAAAAAAGAAAAGCTATCAGAAAGCAAAAAGAAATAACAGCTTATTAATTGCTTCATAAGCAGAGATATGATTATTAAACTTTAACAGGTGCGAATTAGCTATAGTTTTTATATATTGTTATATTGTATCACTGAATATGTTTTTATTTTAGAATAGTTGACTGCTTTTAAATATTTAGGTTAACTAATAAAATTGATTTGTAAGTAATGTTTATGACATTAAATAACATGTTTGGCATTAAAATTATTATAAAATGTTTTGAGGATTAATCTGTTGTTTTAACCAATCCCATCTTGAAAATCATATTTGTAGATGAAGTCCAGGAAAAATTGTGAGATGAATGCCTATTTTGTGCTTGGGTTTAGCAGTTTTTCCAGTAGTATAGCTCTAAATTGTTTAAAATTATTTTCATGTGCGTTGGTCTAGTTTTCTCTTCTTACATTGGTCTGCTGTCCTCCATTTGCCATAAGCTCTCAGAAATAATTGCTGTATATATGTTCACTGCTTCTCTTGTAAAAAACCTCATCAACTCATGACTGAATGTTTTCTCAACATTAATTTATGTAATGTTGCCTTAAAAGTCTTTCCATTATAGTCTGTTGTATACTTTTCTTCCAGATTGTTCTTTCTGAGAGTTTTGTTTATGCCACTGTTCCACTGAAGAAAAATGTTTTATAACATGATTTTTAACGACTGCCTAATAGTCTATTGTATGTATGCACCATATTTTATTTAATCATTCCTCTATTGTTAGTTGTTTAAGTTACTATTTAATATCAGTACATAGCCAGGTGCAATTGTGCTCTTAGCTTTACATTGCTTCCCTCAAGAGGAGTTTAAACTCTTTGAGGGCAGATAACACTTTCTATACAAAAATACCCTATAGTGTTTGGTTGACTGCGGTGTCTCTCTGCAACAGTTGATAGTAAATGCTTGTCAAATTTCTAAACTTAAAATTACGGGAAGGAGCATGATAATGTTATGTACTGACTTCTTATTCTATTTGTGTGACTATAAACTAGAGGAATGGCTTTGCCATGGTATCTTGGTGATCTTGCACATCTCCACATAGTCCACATAGGCAAGGCTGAACCACAATCTGACTCAAATCTTGGGGAAAGACTCTGTGATCCTCCCTGGTACATGGCAAGATAGATGACATAAGGTCATTTTGTGTGCACCTCCCTATCTTGTGGGAGGCTGCCTCAAGGCAGTTTATTATCTCCTTCCCTCATTCTGGTGAGACATGGGACATTCTTTCAGATACAGCTGTGAGTATAAAATTGCAAAGCTGCGGTCTAGAGTTGGTTCCTCCATGACAGAGCAACCCTCTGTGCATGTTGTCTGTTATTTGGTCCTTCCCTCCAGTTTGGTTTTGTCCTGTGGGACTAGGGACATGGGGAACTGACACCATACAGCTCATGCTTTCTCTGTCTGTGTTAGTAATAAACTGTCTGAATCCATTTGGTCTTATTGGTAGCTGCCAGTGTGCTGCTGTGTAGGAGCCACTTGAACATTTAAGATAGACTAATGGGGTTTTCTTTGGCCTGGTTTGTGGAATTTGTCATTTCTTTGTAATTAGTTTACTGTAACTTGCTTTTAATTTCAGCATACAATATTTAGTGCCTTGTTAAATAGCTCAAGTAAGGATGATCCTTGCTCTGTAAATACAGTATTTTTTTAAGGGGCACAGTACACCGGCTGTAAAATTTGTCGTAATCTGGATACATCAAAGATGAAGCAGTTAGTTTTGTTTAGCATAGTAGCTTGCACTTGGGGGTTTTTTTTTGTTTTGTTTTTTTGTTTTTTTTTACCCTCCTCCAGGACTGCTTTTGTTTTGGAATCCAAAGCCTACTAGAGTTATCTTGGGAAGTCAGTTTGACATAGACTGTTCTTATGTTACATTAGACTTTCCTTTCTCATGCAGTAGAAATGTACTAAGGTATCATAATTAATGCAAATAAAAAGTATACTGTGTGCTTGTCCCTCAGTATCCATGGGGGATTGGTTCTAGGACCCCAGCAAATACCAAAATCCACAGATGCTCAAGTCCCTTATGTAAAATGGCCTAGTACAATTGGCCCTCCATATCTGTGGGTTCCCCATCTGTAGATAAGGAGGGCCTACTGTATAAACAGATCCATTTGATTTTCAGTGACTAGTTGACATTGACCTAGGCAGAAAGTATATCAACGTTAGATTAATCATGCATCAGTTCAGATATCTTAGAGATGGTCAAGGTGACATGTTTTGTTATTGCTTACTTCATTATCAGACTAATTATAACAATTCACATTGTATAGTTTTGGGGGTTTGCTTTATGAAAATAATTTACATGAAAGCATGATTTTCGACATTAAAACTTGCATACTTTCATAGTAATTTGCATTTTAAAAATTATGACATATAATATTGGAATAGCAATAAAACATGACAGCACAGTGATAGATGTTTGGTAGCAGACCAAGTTGTGCCCCATAAAAACAAAATAATTGTATATAATACCAACTTATAATTAGCCTATAGCTGTCTGGATACATCATTCTTATGAATGAAATATATATGGTTGGAATTCAGTTTACATTCTGAAATATAATACTTTTAAAATAGTATAATATTAATAGTGTTTTCTTATAACAGAAGCATGCTTGCTTATTGTAGAAAATTTAGAATATTAAAAGCATAAAGAAGAAAATACAAAACACTCCTTATTCTACCAACCTTGAGTAAACATTAACATTTTGGTGTATTTCCTTCATACCCCCACACTCATCACCTTGTACATACCTGTAGGTCTTTGTATGTATATATACTGAGTGTATAAAATGTACATTTTAAAAGGAAACAATTGGCTCATACTGTGTATATAGTTTAATATTTTGAGTGTTCTAGTTTTTACCCTCTGAGCATTCTTATTTCCATATTAAGGAATCAAGTCTATAATATCATTTTTAAAGGCTGCGGGATATTTCATTTTGAGGGTATACTGTATTTTATTTAGTCTTTACCTATTGTTGGACACTGAAGTTGTTTCTAATTTTCTACTCTATTAAATAACTGAAATGTACATAGTTTTTTATGAATCTTTATTTGGTTTTAAAAATTGCTAGAGATTGAATTCTTGGATCAATGGGTATGAACATTTTTAAGGCTCTTGATTCATATTGCCAAATTTCCTTCTAGACAGGTTACCTCATTTTGAATTTCCATCAGCGGTATATGGGGAAGTGCCCAATTCAAACTAGCCTTGCCAACATTGAGTAATATCTTTGAAAACTTTTAAATTTGATGGGTGAATTATAGTGTCTTATTCTTTACATTTCTTTTGATTAACAGTGAGGTTGAATATATTTTCATATACATCTTGGTCATTGATAATTTTCATTTTTGAATCTGTTTATGTCCTTGGGCCAGGCTTTATCTATGAGTTGTTATCATTTTGCTTTTTTGTTTTTGTTTTTAATTTTACTTATTTATTTATTTTTGGCTGTGTTGGGTCTTCGTTTCTGTGCGAGGGCTTTCTCTAGTTGCGGCAAGCGGGGGCCACTCTTCATCGTGGTGCGCGGGCCTCTCACTATCGCGGCCTCTCTTGTTGCGGAGCACAGGCTCCAGACGCGCAGGCTCAGTAGTTGTGGCTCACAGGCCTAGTTGCTCCGCGGCATGTGGGATCTTCCCAAACCAGGGCTTGAACCCGTGTCCCCTACATTGGCAGACGGATTCTCAACCACTGCGCCACCAGGGAAGCCCCATTTTGCTTTTTGATAGACTGCAGTTTTCCTTTTTATGTAGCTAAATCTAGAAATCTTTTCATTTGTGAATTATTTCTTTATTTGATGCTTTGAAAGTCCACCCCTCATTCTAGAATTGAGTGACTATTCACTAGAATGTTTTGCTAGTTTTTTATGATTCATTTTTCATGTTTATCTTTTTCTTCCATCTGGAATTTATTTTAGTAAAGGTTATGTGATGAGGCTCTAACATTTGTCTTTTGAAAATAAAAGTTTATCAAGAACCACTTAATAAATAATACTACATGAATTCAAAATGCCAAATTTATAGTCTAATAAATTTTATAGGGGTTGAAGTATAGTGTCATTCTCAAACATCACTTTGATGTTTGAATGTCATTATACTGCATTATTTCTTGGTGAAATTGAAACACTTTGTAGAATTTCCTACAGACAACTGTGCATAGAGCTGCCCCTCCCCCCTTTAAAAAAAAATAAAGTCTTGTCCTTCCACGTGGCTTAATAGTTGTATGACTCACAGTCCTTTTCTCACTGAGCATGCATATAATCTACCCTCTGGTTAGCAGCTGTGGTTTCTCCTTGCAGCATCTGTTTTTGTTTGCCCCCTTGCTTCTCAAAGTGCCTGTGCTCAAAAGGAGCCTTCCATTATTGGTTGCTGCAGGTCACTAAGGTCTGCGTGTTATTGTTTCTCGTAACTGTTGGCTTTAAAGCATTTTTTTCTTCCCTTTTTCTAATATCTACTTCATACTTCTTTTCCTCTCCACTGTACTTATGGTTAATATTTTAACATCATGGAGTAGCTTAGAAATTCTTGAGCTGTACATCTTACTCATTCAACAAGGCTTTAATGTTATAGACTGACTTTTCATTATCTTGTCCTGAATGACAGCACAATACCCTTCTAGGGAATACTGAATCAAGAAATCACCTGTCTTTGCTGAGGGCATCTGTTGAAAGCAGATGCCAGAGCCATGGGGTTGTCATTTCCCATCAGGTTCCGACATCAGAGCCTAGTACTTCAAAGACACTCTCCATTCTTGCATTGACAGACAGCTGTGGTGCCTCCTGTTTTCTTGTTGCTTTTGTTTCTAGTCCTAACACTTCTTTTAGATGGAAAAGTAGATAAGGAAGCATTAGTATTTGAGAGCGTATTAATCAGATTTTACGTGCTGTAACTGCTCACATTTGAGTAATATCAATTACTGAAGAGCACAGAAAATTTTTTTCATTTTCATGTTAGGAAATAAGTATTTTAGTTAGTTGATTTTATGCACTCTCCTAAAGACATAATTCTAGCATATATTTTCCATGTAATAAGAACTGAATATAATAGTCAATTTCCATCATTTTATTTTATATATTTATGAACATTATATATCATTAGGTACAAATTGATAATTTTCCTGTCGTTTCTTTTGCTTACTTCCTCTAAGGATTTTAGGTTGTTACAGAATGTTTACTCATTTCCAGTAGCTCTGAGATAATGAGGAGTAGTAATTAAGTGATTTTGGCAATCTTTTATAGGTAATCATCAGTAGAATTAGAATATAGTTCAGATACAGTCTAGTGCTCATCTACTAAATAACAGTTATACCTCATTTTTCAGTCTGTAGGACTTCTGTAAACTGTGAGATACACCCCAAGGATTATGAAGTATTGGTCCCATCACAACAGCTTTGTAAAAAATCACACTTTTAGTTGAACTAAGTGGGGGTGATTTTTTTTTTTGCATAGTTCCTTTCACTGAAGTGTTATTATCTGAGCCGATAATATTTGGTGCTAGGGTGGAACAATAATTGGGATTGCTTAGAGTTGGTGTCCGACTGGCTTTTAACCTACCCTAACACGTAGTACCTAATTCATGGTGCTTAATGGAATTTTGAATGAGCGGCACAGCCTATGAGTCAAGTCAGAATGTTGCCTGGGAAATAAGAATGAGACTTGGAAGGTGAGAATCAGGATTTGCCTGCCTCTGTCTCAGACTCTAAGGGCAGAACCACAGAGAATTTGATGCTTATGATATTTAATTATTTTACCTTGTGTATTTTCTGTGGTGAGGCTGCAACTTCTGATCCGTGGTCAATAAGGAATGTACACCTTGGGAGATAATTTTCCATGGGTCTTATGTTTCTGCATATCTTGTGAGTGAGGCACTAACTGCCCTTTGTTCAGGACTATCTTTTGGAAGAAAGGACAATCATGCTTATTATCCAGTAAAATAATGTCTCCCTTCGAACAAAGTGCAGGCATGTGTACTGTCTTTTATAAAAGATTTGGGTTCCCTCAGCTTAGACTTCCTCTCCTTTAATGTGATGTATTGTATGTGCAGGTATCCATCTATACCCATATATGTCACCCCTGTGAGATTTGGGGGGCAAGAGGAACTGATACAGACTTGCTGCTCATGCCACTTGCCGTGCTGTGAGTAATAAAGTCCTTTGACACACAGGAGTCTCATGCCTTCTGCCAGCCTCCATTCAACTGTGGTAGGCTAGCTTGTTGGTTGACAAGTAGGCTAAAGTCTCAGATCCTTTAGAGTTCTTGACAGGTACTCAGCCTATAAAATGTTACAAATCTTCTGAAGAAACTCCTTTACTTTTTAATTTTCTTTAATCTTTGTTTATTGAGTTGGTTAAAATATTGAAAAATTAATAAGGGTCCATTCTTTAAGGAGCCAAGAAAGCTATGTTTTGGCTCAGACTAAACAGTCCTGAAATGGTAAATTAGGAACAGCTGAGAGCTTTATAATGGTGTTCATTATTTTCTTAACTAAAAATTGGGACTTGAAGTAAGATATATGTTCTGCTTCTTATTGTAAGAAGAAATCTAGGATATGATTGTAGTTAGGAGATTTAGAATTTCTCTGACCCTGCTTTGTGGTTCCAGTGGAACAGAATATTTGAAATCTGGGACAGGAAGTCACAATAGTGTGTTGGAGGAGTGGAAAAGCACACATAGAACATGGACTTTGAAGTCATATCTGAGTTTGGAACCCCTCTGCTGTCAGTTATTACTAGTTTTTTAACATTAGTCATGCCATTCAGTATGTCTTTGATTCATATAATGAGGAATAGTGGCTACCTCATAAGGTTGTTATGAGAATTAGAAATGATTATGCAAAGCCCATAGCCTTCTGACCTAGCATATGTGGAGGGCGCGTGTGTGCGCGCACACGCGCACACATGAGACAGTTGCTTCAGTTCCACTTAGGTTATTGTTGATGTGAATTTAAAGTTCTGACTTCAAATTATTTCTCTACTTAACTGTCATGTTTCTTTAAGCAGAAAATTCTCTATCTCTGTTAATGATGAGTGTTTTCTAAAACACACATCATTGTTAGAAGTTTTTCCATACGTGATAATGTGACAGATTTTCAAACATAATCTGGCATTTTTTTAAAATAAGAGGGACTATAGCAATCTATATTATTAATTATCACCCAGAGAAGACTCATGTATCTTAGTTCGTTTTAACAATATGTGACAAAGGACATACAGCCTTTTGAACACTGAGTAAAATAAAACTATAATTAGTACAGTATAATAGTATACTTTCTGGAAGTCATTTTCTATATCTTGGCAGAAATGCTAGCCGGTGGGCCAAGAAATGCACTGGGTGACAGATGGACCCGTCTGTGGCTCTTGTGGCTGCAGCTTGGGAGGCAGCAAACAGATTTCCATTCCATCTGACTCCTCTCTTCCCTTCTCTAGCTTCTTTGACCTCTGAAGCTCAAGAGTGATACAGAACATAATTTAGATCAGATTATTTAAAATGATCTATTAATGTCTAACAGGCTCCCAGCAGTTTTACAAGGAGCGATTTGAAGGAGGCAGGAAACAGTACACAGCAGTCTGTCTACTGTTGAGTTATTGCCAATACTGCTTGATATGATTTTATAATAAAAACCAAAACAAAAGAAAAATAGTTCAGTGGTTATAAAGGCACTTATCCTCAAGGATACTAACTGAGATATCACCTTACTGTTTAAGAAAAAAAATGTACAACTATTTAATTAAAAATTTTTTTGCAGGCATTCTCTCATTAATTCTGATTTTTGAGAAATCTGTTTGTTTTCTGTGTCTGCTGTAACTAGTGACTACAAACTTGGTGGTTTGAAACAACAGAAATTTATTCTCTTATAGTTCTTGAGACCAGAAGTCCAAAATAAGTCTTTTGAAGCTAAAATCAAGGTTTCAGCAGGACCGTAAATCCTCTGGAGGCTCTAGCAGAGAGTCCATTCCTTGCCTCTTCCGGCTTCTGGTGACTGCTGGCATTCCTAAGCCACATCACTCCAATGTCTGCCTCCACCTTCACATGGCCTTTTCCTCAATGTGTCTGTCTCATTTCCCTCTGTCTTCCTCCTATAAAGATACATGTGATGGCATTTAGGGCCCAGCTGGGTGATGCAGGATAATCTCCATTGCAGGATACTTAATTATATCTGCAAAAATTTTTACCCTATAAGCCAACATTCACAGGTTCCAGGAATTAGGACCTGATATCTTTGAGGGCCACCATTCAGCTTACTGCAGGAAGATAAGGAGCAAATTTTAATTTCCTTTTTTTTGTGTGTGGGAAAGGTGAAACATCTTTATAATTGTCTTTTCCCAAGTCCTACTTGTCCCCTAAGAAGGCAGACTTTAAAGCTGTTGTGAAATGAATCTCCCCATAAGGAGTAAATTAACAGTTTGTTTTCCATCTTTAGATGGAACCATAATAAATAAAATACCAATTTTTCATGTACTTCTTGAGTATATGTTCTTTTTTAGTCATGTTATTCTAGTTGCCCCAGTGCACGTGTTCATTAAATGATTTTTAATGTTATAAAAACTTCCTTATGGTTTAATTGTACATCACAAGATAAAAAATTTAAATCAGAGTTTAAATTTTATCCATTATATCTATGTAAAAGTTAATTTTCACTTTTTTGAAGGAAAATATGAGATGCTGTTAGTGTGAGATCAAGAAATTAAAATACAGTTTTGTGTTATTGCCTATCTTTGCCTCTATGGTTGTATTTTTCTTTTGGCACTCTTTTTCTGTTTACCCAATTCTTAGAAAAGATGTTTATACATATTTAAAATCTGAAAAAGCCTAGAACAAGATTTCCTTAATTAGAGGCTTTGTAATGGCTTCAGTTTTAATTTTAACTTTATTATGCTTTACTTAATTAAATTAGAATAATAATTGTAATTTTAAGTGGTATTTACTAAATAAATATATTAGCTCATTCAGAAAATAGTTTATGAATTTAATTAAATTCCCTAAGGGAACTCATAATATTATTATTATTTTTTATTTTTTTATACAGTAGGTTCTTATTAGTTATCTATTTTATACATATTAGTGTATACGTGTCAGTCCCAATCTCCCAATTCATCACATCACCCCACCCCCCGCCACTTTCCCCCCTTGGTGTCCATACGTTTGTTCTCTACATCTTTGTCTCTATTTCTGCCCTGCAAACCGGTTCATCTGTACCATTTTTCTAGGTTCCACATATATGCGTTAATATACGATACTTGTTTTTCTCTTTCTGACTTACTTCACTCTGTATGACAGTCTCCAGATTCATCCACGTCTCTACAAATGATCCAATTTCATTCCTTTTTATGGCTGAGTAATATTCCATTGTATATATGCACCACATCTTCTTTATCCATTCGTCTGTCTATGGGCATTTAGATAGCTTCCATGTCCTGGCTATTGTAAATAGTGCTGCAATGAACATTGGGGTGCATGTGTCTTTTTGAATTATGGTTTTCTCTGGGTATATGCCCAGTAGTGGGATTGCTGGGTCATATGATAATTCTATTTTTAGTTTTTTAAGGAACCTCCATACTGTTCTCCATAGTGGCTGTATCAATTTACATTCCCACCAACAGTGCAAGAGGGTTCCCTTTCCTCCACACCCTCTCCAGCATTTGTTGTTTATAGATTTTCTGATGATGCCCAATCTAACTGGTGTGAGGTGATATCTCATTGTAGTTTTGATTTGCATTTCTCTAATGATTAGTGATGTTGAGCAGCTTTTCATGTGCTTCTTGGCCATCTGTATGTCTTCTTTGGAGAAATGTCTATTTAGGTCTTCTGCCCATTTTTGGATTGGGTTGTTTGTTTTTTTAATACTGAGCTGCATGAGCTGTTTATATATTTTGGAGATTAATCCTTTGTCCGTTGATTCGTTTGCAACTATTTTCTCCCATTCTGAGGGTTGTCTTTTCATCTGGTTTGTAGTTTCCTATGCTGTGCAAAAGCTTTTAAGTTTCATTAGGTCCCAATTGTTTATTTTTGTTTTTATTTCCATTACTCTAGGAGGTGGATCAAAAAGGATCTTGCTGTGATTTACGTCAAAGAGTGTTCTTCTTGTGTTTTCCTCTAAGAGTTTTATAGTGTCCAGTCTTACATTTAGGTCTCTAATCCATTTTGAGTTTATTTTTGTGTATGGTGTTAGGGAATGTTCTAATTTCATTCTTTTAGATGTAGCTGTCCAGTTTTCCCAGCACCACTTATTGAAGAGACTGTCTTTTCTCCATTGTATATCCTTGCCTCCTTTGTCATAGATTAGTTGACCATAGGTGCGTGGGTTTATCTCTGGGCTTTCTATCCTGTTCCATTGATCTATGTTTCTGTTTTTGTGCCAGTACCGTATTGTCTTGATTAGTATAGCTTTGTAGTGTAGTCTGAAGTCAGGGAGTCTGATTCCTCCAGCTCCGTTTTTTTCTCTCAAGGCCGCTTTGGCTCTTCAGGGTCTTTTGTGTCTCCGTACAGATTTTAAGATTTTTTGTTCTAGTTCTGTAAAAAATGCTATTGGTAACTTGATAGGGATTGCATTGAATCTGGAGATTGCTTTGTGTAGTAGAGTCATTTTCACAATATTGATTCTTCCAATCCAAGAACATGGTATATCTCTCCATTTGTTTGTATCATCTTTAATTTCTTTCATCAGTGTCTTATAGTTTTCTGCATACAGATCTTATATCTCCCTAGGTAGGTTTATTCCTAGGTATTTTATTCTTTTTGTTGCAATGGTAAATGGGAGTGTTTCCTTAATTTCTCTTTCAGATTTTTCATCATTCGTGTATAGCAATGCAAGAGATTTCTGAGCATTAATTTTGTATCCTGCAACTTTACCAAATTCATTGATTAGCTCTAGTGGTGTTCTGGGGACATCTTTAGGATTCTCTATGTATAGTATCATGTCATCTGCAAACAGTGACAGTTTTACTTCTTCTTTTCCAATTTGTATTCCTTTTATTTCTTTTTCTTCTCTGATTGCCTTGGCTAGGACTTCCAAAACTATGTTGAATAATAGTGGTGAGAGTGGACATCCTTGCCTTGTTCCTGATCTTAGAGGAAATGCTTTCAGTTTTTCACCATTAAGAATGATGTTTGCTGTGGGTTTGTCGTATATGGCTTTTATTATGTTGAGGTAGGTTCCCTCTATGCCCACTTTCTGAAGAGTTTTTATCATAAATGGGTGTTGAATTTTGTCAAAAGCTTTTTCTGCATCTATTGAGATGATCATATGGTTTTTCTTCTTCCATTTGTTAATATGGTGTATCACATTGATTGATTTGCATATATTGAAGAATCCTTGCATCCCTGGGATAAATCCCACTTGATCATGGTGTATGATCCTTTAAAGTGTTGTTGGATTCCGTTTGCTAGTATTTTGTTGAGGATTTTTGCATCTATATTCATGAGTGATATTGGTCTGTAATTTTCTTTTTTTGTAGTATCTTTGTCTGGTATTGGTATCAGGGTGATGGTGGCCCTGTAAAATGAGTTTGGGAGTGTTCCTTCCTCTGCAGTTTTTTGGAAGAGTTTGAGAAGGATGGGTGTTAGCTCTTCTCTAAATGTTTGATAGAATTCACCTGTGATGCCATCTGGTCCTGGACTTTTGTTTGTTGGAAGATTTTTAATCAGTTTCAATTTCATTACTTGTGATTGGTCTGTTCATAATTTCTATTTCTTCCTGGTTCAGTCTTGGAAGGCTATACCTTTCTAAGAATTTGTCCATTTCTTCCAGGTTGTCCATTTTATTGGCATAGAGTTGCTTGTAGTAGTCTCTTAGGATGCTTTGTATTTCTGTGGTGTCTGTTGTAACTTCTCCTTTTTCAGCTCTAATTTTATTGATTTGCGTCCTCTCCCTCTTTTTCTTGATGAGTCTGGCTAATGGTTTACCAATTTTGTTTATCTTCTCAGTGAACCAGCTTTTAGTTTTATTGATCTTTGCTATTGTTTTCTTTGTTTCTATTTCATTTATTTCTGCTCTGATCTTTATGATTTCTTTTCTTCTACTAACTTTGGGTTTTGTTTGTTTTTCTTTCTCTAGCTCCTTTAGGTGTAAGGTTAGATTGTTTATTTGAGATTTTTCTTGTTTCTTGACGTAGGATTGTATTGCTATAAACTCCCCTCTTAGAACTGCTTTTGCTGCATCCCATAGGTTTTGGATCGTCGTGTTTTCATTGTCATTTGTCTCTAGGTATTTTTTGATTTCCTCTTTGATTTCTTCAGTGATCTCTTGGTTATTTAGTAACATATTGTTTAGCCTCCATGTGTTTGTGTTTTTTATGTTTTTTCCCCTGTAATTGATTTCTAATCTCATAGCATTGTGGTCAGAAAAGATGCTTGATATGACTTCAATTTTCTGAAATTTACTGAGGCTTGATTTGTGACCCAAGATGTGATCTGTCCTGGAGAATGTTCCATGCGCACTTCAGAAGAAAGTGTAATCTGCTGTTTTTGGATGGGATGTCCTATAAATATTAATTAAATCTATCTGGTCTATTGTGTCATTTAAAGCTTGTGTTTCCTTATTAATTTTCTGTTTGGATGATCTGTCCATTGGTGTGAGGTGTTAAAGTCCCCCAGTGTTGTTGTGTTACTGTCGATTTCCTCTTTTATAGCTGTTAGCAGTTGCCTTATGTATTGAGGTGCTCCTATGTTGGGTGCATATATATTTATAATTGTTATATCTTCTTCTTGGATTGATCCCTTGATTGTTATTTAGTGTCCTTCCTTGTCTCTTGTAACATTCTTTATTTTAAAGTCTATTTTGGCTGATATGAGAATTGCTACTCCAGCTTTCTTTTGATTTCTATTTGCTGGGAATATCTTTTTCCATTCCCCTCACTTTCACTCTGTATGTGTCCTTATGTCTGAAGTGGGTCTCTTGTAGACAGCATATATATGGGTCTTGTTTTTGTATCCATTCAGCAAGCCTGTGTCTTTCGGTTGGAGCATTTAATCCATTCACGTTTAGGGTAATTATCGATATGTATGTTCCTATTACCAGTTTTTTAATTGTTTTGGGTTTGCTTTTGTAGGTCCCTTTCTTCTCTTGTGTTTCCCACTTAGAGAAGTTCCTTTAGCATTTGTTGTAGAGCTGGTTTGGTGGTGCTGAATTCTCTTAGCTTTTGCTTATCTGTAAAGCTTTTGATTTCTCCATCCTTGCCCGGTAGAGTAATCTTGGTTGTAGGTTCTTCCCTTTCATCACTTTAAGTATATCATGCCACTCCCTTCTGGCTTGTAGAGTTTCTGCTGAGAAATCAGCTGTTAACCTTATGGGAGTTCCCTTGTATGTTATTTGTCATTTTTCCCTTGCTGCTTTCAATAATTTTTCTTTGTCTTTAATTTTTGCCAATTTGATTACTATGTGTCTTGGCATGTTTCTCCTTGGGTTTATCCTGTACGGGTCTCTCTGCACTTCCTGCAGTTGGGTGGCTATCTCCTTTCCCATGTTAGGGAAGTTTTTGACTGTAATCTCTTCAAATATTTTCTTGGGTCCTTTCTCTCTCTCTTCTCCTTCTGGGACCCCTGTAATGCAAATGTTGCTGCGTTTAATGTTGTCCCAGAGGTCTCTTAGGCTGTCTTCAGTTCTTTTCATTCTTTTTTCTTTAGTCTGTTCTGCAGCAGTGAATTCCACCATTCTGTCTTCCAGGTCACTTATCCATTCTTCTGCCTCAGTTATTCTGCTAATGATTCCTTCTAGTGTAGTTTTCATTTGAGTTATTGTATTGTTCATCTCTATTTGTTTGTTCTTTAATTCTTCTAGGTCTTTGTTAAATATTTTTTGCATCTTCTCGATCTTTGCCTCCATTCTTATTCTGAGGTCCTGGATCATCTTCACTATCATTATTCTGAATTCTTTTTCTGGAAGGTTGCCTATCTCCACTTCATTTAGTTGTTTTTCTGGGGTTTTATCTTGTTCCTTCATCTGGTATATAGCCCTCTGCCTTTTCATCTTGTCTATCTTTCTGTGAATGTGGTTTTTGTTCCACAGGCTGCAGGATTGTAGCTGTGTTGTAATTTAACTAAATAGTCTTGTTTTTGGAGGCAAAAGAACATGAAGCATCATACAATAATATATAAATTATTAAAATAATATCCTGATACTATTTAAATTATTAATACTGATATTTTGGCTTTTTCTCTGGTTACTTCTTTGAACACTCTCTTTATTACGCTTCTTGTGTTTTCTCTTGACTATTATTTTCAGTCTTCTCTGCTTGCTGTTTTTTTTCTACTCAACTTGTTAATCTTGTTCTTCTGGATGGCCCAGTCTTGAACTTTCTTTCTGACTCAATACTCTGATTTTAGGTGATGTCTTCCATTTCTATGATTTTAGAGTGCTAACCATATTCCCACAACTTTCAGTTTAATATATCCATCCCAGACCTCACGTCTGAGATCCAGAATGATCTGATTAACTGTCCATTTCACAGTCCCCTGTGGGATATCTTTCAGTTATCTCAGTTTATACAAATATAAAATTGAACCCTTGATTCTAACCTCTGTTTCAAAAAACAAAACAAAACCGTACAAGCAAAAACAAGAACAAAAATCCTGTTCCACTTCTCACTCTTCTATTAAGTAGCATCATTTAGTTGCCTAGGCCAGAATTCTGGGTGCCATCCTCGATTACTACCTCTTATTTATCCCACATAAACAATCACTTGCACAATTCTTGGAAGTACTAATATCAAATATATTTCAAATTCTATCTACTTTTTTTTAATCCCTATTCTTGCAGTCTCAATGCAAGCTACCATCGTCTGTTTCTAGGACCAGTGTATTATCTATGAGTACTTACTAGATACACAGAATAAGAAACTGGGCATAATTTTGTTTTTAGTATTTCAAATTAACTGTAATCAGTAATTTTCAACTCCCAACTCCCAGGGTTCTTTTTTATTTTTATTTTTTTTTGGGTATGTTGGGTCTTCATTGCTGCACACGGGATTTCTCTCATTGCAGTGAGTGGGTGCTACTCTTTGTTGCAGTGCGCAGGCTTATTGCGGTGGCTTCTCTTATTGTGGAGCACAGGCTCTAGGTGCGCGGGCTTCAGTAGTTGTGGTGCGTGGGCTCAGTAGCTGTGGCTTGCAGGCTCTAGAGCGCAGGCTCAGTAGTTGTGGCACACGGGCTTAGTTGCTCCGCAGCATGTGGGATCTTCCCAGACCAGGGCTCGAACCTGTGTCCCCTGCATTGGCAGGCGGATTCTTAACCACCGCACCACCAGGGAAGCCCAACTCCCAGGATTCTGAAGTTACAAGGATAAGAGGTAAAAGTCAAATGTAAAAGAAACATTCTAAACTAAAGTAAAAAATGACTTAATTTTTCCCCCTAAATAGAACTGTACGATGCTTGGGTGCTCAGAGGAGGTGAGCCAGGAAAATGAAAGTTCAGAATTTGGTTTCTAATAATTCTGTCTATCCTTTTATTTAGTTATTCAGAATCTTATGGTTGGAGGAAGAAGAATCCAAATTAATCTTTATATTATATAATCATAACTAAAGTTTTCTTTAGCCAATTACGAAATTTTGCATTAGGTGAGTGTGTGTGTATACACACATACATAAAAACATATTAATGCATGTATATTAATATTCTGAATAGGGAATTTATTATACTGCTAAATATGTAGGTCTCATCCCTCAGAGTGAGGAAGTTGAGTGTTCGTAGGAAACTCTTCTTATGAGGGCATACCAGATGCTAAGTGAGGTACAGTGGGCTAAAATACACTATAGATGTTCTTCTTGACAGAGGTGAATGATAGTCTTATGTTTTTAACCAAATAAGTATAATGAAGTTGTGTAAGCAAAGTATATTCCTACTGTAAGATAGCTAATTTGATAGTTGTTCAGGCAGTGGTTCTCTACAGGGGTAGGAGGGTTTGTACTCCAGGGGACATATTTTGGCCTTCATGACTAGAGGGTGTTACTAGCATCTAGTAGGTAGTTGTCAGGGATGCTGCTAAATATCCTACCATGCCCGGGATATCCTCATACAACAAACAGTTATACAGCCCAAAAGGTCAATAGTACTTTGGTTGAGAAACTCTTTTAGGGTATTTTTTTTCAACCTGCCACATGATATCCTAAATATTTTTCAAAATTTCATTTAACAAAGAAACTGTCAATAGAGGTATAATAGTTATAATAATTCCATGATTTTATTTTTATGAAAACTTAAATGAATAGAAGTATATTTGTGTGTACCTGAAATAATTTAGGAGAGGAAGGAATCAAGGGCAAACATCAAGTTTCTGGTTTGAGCAGCTCGTGAGGAGGATGTTGGTGACATTATCTAAGATGAGAGAAACAGATATGTGGAAGAAGATCTTCAGTTCCGATTTTACACTTGGAGAGTTTGAGGTGCCTGAGAGCTATCCAGAGGAAGTCCTAAAGATTAGAACATAGGTGTTCAAACATATATTTAATTTGAAATTTGTCAATATATGAATACTAACCCCAGTTTTGGATAAAATCACCTAATAGAGTATATATCTTAAGTAAAGAGTACCTTATGTCACAGCCCTTAGGAACACTAACATTCACAGTACGGGTAGAGAAGAATCTAGCAAGAGACTAAGAAGTAGCCAGGGAGATAATAGGAAATGATCCAGAAATGTAGTCTTCCAAGCCAAGGGAAGAGAAATATTTCCAGATGGATGACTGGTGGTTGATAATGGAGGCTGTTGGCGACCTTGGTGGGCATGAGAATGAATAGAAAGCAAATTACAGTGGGTTGAGAAGTCCATGGTAAGTAAGACAGTTATGTTGTAGATTTATGTAAGTTTGGCTGTAAAGGAGGCAGAGGTGGATGGAGGTTGATGTGGGATCAGGGGAGGTTTTTTTCATGTTTTTAAATATCAGAGAGAATTCCTCACTGGTACTTTAAAAGATAATGTTTAAAGATAGTGATGTATATAAAGTACAGTTTGTTAATGAACAGACTTTCCATGAGGTAAATATTTAAAATAGTTGCTTGGATTCTAAGTGATTCAGCAAGTATGAAAATAGTTCTGTTAATTACCATAAATACAAGTGTATGTTTGACACTCAAACATTACTTTTATTTTTCAGATCTTTCAAGGAATCGTTTTACAGAAATTCCTTCTGATGTCTGGTTATTTGCACCTCTTGAAACGTTAAATTTATATCATAATTGCATCAAAACCATTCCTGAAGCCATTAAAAACCTACAGATGTTAACATACCTTAACATTAGGTAAGGAAACAATTTTGGGGGGGTAGATTTTGTTTTTTATTACAGTTCTGATTCTTTTTAGTTGAAAAGGAATGTATTTGGTTTGGCTATGTAGCCTATATCTCAGGAGTATCTTATTTGTATTTTTTATATATCCACATTATAGGCTTTTGGTCTTGTTCTTGACAGCAGTGTTTCTCAAACTTTACTGTGCACAGGAATCAGATGCAGATTCTGATTCCATAGGTCTGCAGTGGGGCCAGCATTTCTAACAGCTCCCTGGTAATGCCCATGCCTGCTGGTCCTTAGATCACTTTGAGTAGCAAGGCTTTAGATCAGAAATATTTTACTGAAATCATAGCACCACAACACAGATTTATTTACATGCATCCTCAGTTAAAGTGGAGCATTATAAAGAAACAGTTCTTGATTTATATTTTTCACTGTCGTGACTTCTTGTTGCTACTTCAAGGATGGATAGATTGGCATGGGAGTATTGGAAGGTTAGGAAGTGGGTAATTGATGTTAATAATAAGTGCTTACTGTGTGCCAAGCAGTGTTACAAATACTTTACCCGTATTACCTCATCGCATCTTCACAACAGCATTTTGAGATATGTGGTTATTATCCCTGCACTGCAGATGAGGAAACTGAAGCACAGAGAGAGGTTAACTATTTGCCCAAAATTATATATATTGCAAGTGGTAGAGCCAAGATTCAAATCAAAGCAGCAGTATGGCTATAGAACTCTCATTCTTAGCTATTACCCTATATTTATAATAGAGTGAACTTTGAATAAGTATAAGAAAAAAATTACCCTATCAAATGAGTGACATTGAATGGAAACTGGTATATTGTGACTTAACTTTAGAATCTTTTTCTTATTTTTCTTTTATGTTTCTAGTTATAAAGAATAATTTCTTCCCCCCTCCTTAACAAAGTTACTTGTCTAAATACTCATATAGGGAAGTAGTAAATATAATTAATATACATAAATAATAGCATTTCTTTCTCTCTGTGATATATTATTTATTATGTATGTCTCCCCCAGTGGTGTAACCTGTCAGTACATACTATAACTGAATATAATACTTTAACTGAAACCATTTTACACCTTAAAATGTGTGAGAGGAATTTCCTTTCATAGAGGTTGGTCATTTGGGTTGTTCCTTTCTCTAATTGGGTACATAATCTCCTTGGCTTCGCTTGGGAAAGGTTTGAGGAAAGTGAGGTATTTTTAAGTTGCTTTGTCTTTGTTTTATTTTCTTCTTTTATGGAAAAAATGATTTGTCAAAATTGAATTGCATTTCTATATTAACATGTATGGTATATCTTAGAATAGTTTTGCTAAAACTTTCTGTGATTCTTTCCCGTTTTGATCTCTAAAAGTTGACTCCTGGTTTTCGTTTACAGTCAGAGAAATTTTTGAACACACTGTATTAAAATAACATTTGTTCTAGTGACTGACTTCCTTTGACTATCTCTAAAACATGTGGCAAAAAAGTGAAGATTGATGACTTATTAGCTATGTGTAAAGAAATGGAAAGCTGACTGCTAACTCGATAAACCTGCTTCTTAAGGGAAGAAAAGAAGCCAATTTTTAAACTTTCTTGGTCTGAGGGAGATTAGAATGAGTTTGTATGTGCCATTCTTTTTCCTGTTTAGTTTTTATTTTGGTGAAAAGATCTTGAGAAACTTGTAAGATAATTTTTTAGCTTTCTTTCTTCCTGGATTCTACTCTCCTTTTCAGTGGAATCCTCAGGAAGATCCCTGTGTGCTCTAGACAGACCACTTTCCCAAGGATCCTACTTGATCCTTAAAGTGCAAGGGTTGTGACAAGCACCTGGCATATTTGACATTCCACCAGTCTGGCTAGGATTGCTGGTCTTGGGGCATTATCCTTTTTTATTAAAGTCTGTGCCATGTGATTAAAGCTAGTCTAGTGTTTCTGGATGTCCTCTGCAGGCATAAAATGAGGTAAAAGGTCTTGAAGTCCCCCCAGTGGGGTAACATTGGGCTTTTGTTGCTCTGCATGTTACACAAAATGCTAGGTACAAGTCTATAAATATCACTTTGAAAAGCAGGAAAAATAATAGCAAATTGCTAATGAATGCTTGGTAGTATGTAAATATAATGACACACTTTATATATTTTGGTAGTAGGATTGTCTTAGTCTGTTCTTGTGGTGCTGTAACAGAATACCATAGACTAGGTGGCTTATAAACAACAGAAATTTATTTTTCACAGTTCTGGGGGCTGGGAAGTTCAAGTTCAAAGTTCCAGCAGATTCGTGTCTGGAGAAGACTTGCTTCCTGGTTCATATAGATGGCTGGCTTCTAGCTGAGTCCTCACATGGCGTAAAGAGCAAGGGAGCTCTCTGGGATCTCTTTTTAAGGCCACTGATCCACCTCCCTAAGGCCCCACCTCCAAATACCATCACATTGGGGATTAGGTTTCAACATTATAGTTTTCAGTGGGGAGGACACAGTCTACAGCAGGGATTGTTTGGGTCAGTCTGCATTGGCATGTAAATTTGACCAAAATTAGTTTGAGGGTAAGGGACCCAGAGCCAAATTGCCTGGATTTGAATCCTGACTCTCCCACTTACCAGCTCTGTGACTTTGAGCAGTTTACTTAATCTCTTTTAGACTTTTTCTTCATCTGTAAAATGGGCATCATGATAGTGTCTGTCTTCCTAAAGTAGGTTGTTTTGAGGGTTAGTCAAGTTAATTCGTGTGAGGTGCTCTGAACATGGCCTGCCGCATAGTAAGCACTCAATAAATGTTAGTTGTTCTTATATTTAAATGTATGCACAGAGACAGGAATGTTGTATCAACTTTTAGCTGAGATAAAGGTGCTAGTAGACTGTTCTACCATAAACCCATAACAAAAGCGAATGGGTTAGGGTTACTACCTGTTTTTAGAGATATAATCCTATTCATTCTTTCATAAATTTGAACACAGCACATGCAAATTTATCCTTGGAGCCTTTCCCTAGAGGTGTAGAGGTATTGAATATAGTGAAATTATGCCAGAGAGCAAGGTTCTAGCAATTTCTAGCTCAGAAAAATGATTCTAGGTTTTGAGGGCTGGTGGTGTGTAGGACAATATCATAGGTAACAGCACAGGCTTTGCAGTCTGTTGTGCCTGGGCAAGTCGCTTAAGCAATTTTAACCTTTATTTTTACTTGTATAATGGAGATAATAGTCTTGTGGGGTTACTATGAGGATTAAGTGAGATAGTGCATGTAAAGATTTTAGCCTGTTACAAAGTAAGCACTCATTAAATGATAGTTACTATTTAGTGAAAATTTATTTACTTTTGAGGTGATTTGTTCTTTTTCAACATAACATGTCAAGTTTCAGACATATTTCTCATAATGAGACTTTCTTATTCTTTTCAGTCGAAATCTTTTATCAACATTGCCAAAATACCTATTTGATCTTCCCCTTAAAGTTTTGGTCCTCAGTAATAATAAACTGGTATCCATTCCAGAAGAAATCGGGAAGTTAAAAGATTTAATGGAATTGGTGAGTAAAATAGTTGCATCGATTGTATATAATATGCATAATACATACCTTTATATTTCTGAAGATTGATTCCTTTATGGAACTTCACTGTGATTAAAAAAAAATAACTTGGTATATGCCTAAGTTCACTTTAGTGAAATTTTGAGATACCATTGCTTATGTCTGATTTTAGCTCACAGCTACAATAAAAGCCTGGTTGTTCCTCAGTCCTAGTGAGGTTAGAAGGCTTGCTTACAAGTCTTAAATGCTTTCAAACAAATAAGCATTTGTCTATCCATCTTGTGGACAGTAAAGGTCTTAGACCAGGAAGAGATAAGGTGTTTTTTTTTTTTAAGGTTTTACAGGGCTTCTATGAAAGCGTCAGAGAGAGGAGAGTACAATGCCTACAAACAGTAGAATTAATAAAATGACCTTCCTCTCCTGTATCCTTGTGTGATTTTATGACACCAAGATAAATGGAACCAAGATAAATGGAAAGAGGCCATTTATATAATTGATTATAGAAATTGATATAATTGATTATAGAAATATAGGAATAATTTAAAGTAATTACTTTGAACGTACCATTGTAGGTATTAAAGGACATTGAACTCTGAGAGAAACATAATCAAATCTTCAAAGCACTGAGCTGTTTTCACATTTTTCTGTTACTTCTACCTCATACAATATACCATGCTGTTTATTTTTATTTTCTGTTTTATCTTGAGTAATGCTTTCCCAATACATAGATTCTTTTAAAAAGTGTTCATAAATATGACTTTTTAATGTGTGGAGGGCCAAAAGTTTTCTTGAGGAATTTATGTACAGTTTTATAATGGGAAATTAATGTGCAAATAGAATGTAAGGAACAGAAATTTCAGGAATGTCTTTTTTTTTTTTATTCATTAGAGAATACCTGCATGTGCAATTGTAATGCAAAGAAACTTCCTTGAACTTAGTCTTGTTATGTTGTAGAACCACAGAATTTTAATATTGTAAGAGATCTTATAAGTGATCAGATATAACCACTTCCTAACGCAGGAATCCCTGACACATCTAGTTGTATATTTTCAATGGTGGACAAATCTTCGCGTGTGTGTATCTGAGGCAGCCCTAATTCTCTTTTGCAGAACTTTGTTATCTTTCTTATTTTGAACTAAGATACATGCCCCTATGACTTTTATCCATTGGTCCTGGGACTGCCATGTGAAGAAGTATAGATAATGACAACTTTTCTTCCCTTCGGATATTTGTAATCTGTTGTATGTCTGCTCTCCATTTTACCAAACTCTAAGACCTGTTTTTCTGTAGCTTAAACATCTTTATTTTATTCCTTTTCATATTTTCTATATTTCTATTCTTTATTACTTTTTATTTTTAGCTATTTCTATACTGAAAATGCTCCCTTTTATTAAGGTCTCTTTTAATGTTACACTCACAAATGAACAGAAGATGCCAGATGTGATCTAACAAATTCATATTACAAGGGACCCATTACTTTCTTTGCCCTGCACACTGTTAATGTTTTTAAAGATTTTATATATATATTCTAGTTTAAGATTCTGTGGCTCTGTAATTTCTTTTCCATTCAGTTTTTGGCCCTATGTTCTAAATTGTATTACATGAGATAGTTTTTGGATAAATGAAATTTCAAAAATATTTAGGATTTTTAGATTTAGTGTAGTATTTTTATTTAAATAGAATGTGAAAAAATATTAACCATTATTTTAGTAGGCACTATAAAATTATTGTGCTTTATTTTTTTTTATTTTTTTAACATCTTTATTGGAGTATAATTGCTTTACAATGGTGTGTTAGTTTCTGCTTTATAACCAAGTGAATCAGTTATACATATACATATGTTCCCATATCTCTTCCCTCTTGCGTCTCCCTCCCTCCCACCCTCCCTATCCCACCCCTCTAGGTGGTCACAAAGCATGGAGCTGATCTCCCTGTGCTATGCGGCTGCTTCCCACTAGCTATCTATTTTACGTTTGGTAGTATATATATGTCCATGCCACTCTCTCACTTTGTCACAGCTTACCCTTCCCCCTCCCCATATCCTCAAGTCCATTCTCTAGTAGGTCTGTGTCTTTATTCCCGTCTTGCCCCTAGGTTCTTCATGACCTTTTTTTTTTTTTTTTTCCTTAGATTCCATATATATGTGTTAGCATACGGTATTTGTTTTTCTCTTTCTGACTTACTTCACTCTGTATGACAGACTCTAGGTCCATCCGCCTCACTACAAATAACTCAATTTCGTTTCCTTTTATGGCTGAGTAATATTCCATTGTACATATGTGCCACGTCTTCTTTATCCATTCATCTGTTGATGGACACTTAGGTTGCTTCCATGTCCTGGCTATTGTAAATAGAGCTGCAATGAACATTTTGGTACATGACTCTTTTTGAATTCTGGTTTTCTCAAGGTATATGCCCAATTTATTGTGCTTTAAACTCTCAAAATTAGTAATGGTGGGTAGGTTGCATTAGGCTGGCTAATTGACAGTTTTAAATCACACAATGAATTTGTAGGTATTACCTGTCATTGGAATGTTTTCCCAGGACACTATTCCATAAGAGTGTGGTAGCCAGCTATAGTGAAGTTCTGTCATTAGATCTAGGAAATACTCTCAGGCCTTCAATCCCCAGCAGAGTATTTTGTAGAGTGCCCATTGGTGAGTGGGTCAGTATCCTGTGCCTGGGTTTATTTCTTCTGGGAAGTGGCAGCTACCTATCAAATTTTTATGGATTTTTTTGTATGGAAGTCTTCAGTATTAGACACCTTCGGGAGGAAGCCATAGTATTTGCTTTAATGGGCATTTTCCCAAAATTTTATTATCCATCGTTTGGACAATAACCTATCTTCAACACAACAGCTAAGGTGATCCTGTCAAAACATAAGTCAGATCATGTCATACCTCTGTTTAAAAGTTTCTGGTACCTGCCCATGTCTCTGAGTAAAAGCCGAAGTCTTGCCCCTCCCTCCATCCTAGCCTTCCCCTTGTCCACTTCCCTCTAGCTACATGGGATTCCTTGCTGTTCTTAGTACATGTCACACATGCTTTGCCTAAGAGCCTTTACATTTATTGTTCCTTCTGTATGGAATATTCCTTTCTTATGTATTGGCATGGCTCATACTCTCACCTCTGATAATATTGCTCAAATATCAGCTTCTTCATGAAACAATCTAAATTGCTAATATCCCTCCCCACTATTACTAGTACTGCCATTTTCCTTTACCCTGCTCTGTTTTTTTCTTCCATAGCACTTATCACCTTCTAGCATATTGTATAATCTACTCCCCTTGTTAGAATGCAAGTTCCATAAGGAGCTATGAAGGCAGGAATTTTTGTTTGTTTTATTCATTGATGTGTCCCCGGCACCTACAACAGTGCCTAACAAATAGTTTGTATTTGATAAATATTTGTTGTTGAATGAAGATGCCTTAGATATAGTTTGAAAGAAGTATGTAGGATACATTTTTAAAATCATCTGTGGGTTAGATGATTAGATATTATTTAATATTCTTTATCTTCTTTTGAATTTACCCTCCTGCCTTTTTTACTTTTGATAAAACAATATATGTATGTGCCACTCCTCTCTCTCTAAACTAATGTCAGTTCCAGAAAGTTGGCAATTGGGGGCAGTTGCAGTACAATGTGAATTTCATTTGCAGTGTGTCTGGAATGACTGCTGCCTGAGATCTTGTTGCAGATTTTTCTTCCCTTTTTTTTGATGTGATAGTAAGAAAGGGGAGGGAGAGGGACCACAACAGGTAAATAACTTAAGCTGTGCCTTTATCCTCTTATTTTGGAAATGTGGTATTGTTTACCTTTAAATTGGGGTTTGCATTTTAACTTAACCCTGGGACATTTCTGATTAGATCTCCTAGAATGCCTTTTGGTTATGACTGTGAGCCACAAAATTTTGAGCTTATAATCCCTCATGTTTTGTATCCCTTTGAGAAATAGGTTTAGTTAAATCTATTCTGACCATGGTCTTTGGTTCCTCAGCTCACATCTGTAAATCCTTGACTTTCTCAGCTTCTGCCCAACCAAGTATCTCAAAACAACTACTATAATTGACAAATTATCACAATGATTGATAGTTGTCTTTCATTTTACCTATGAATGAAGAGCACCTGGATCATCCTTACTTCTGTTTTTAGTTGGTAAGAGTGGTCTTTAGTTGAGATTTTCAAAAGGCTGACTTATGTAGTACTAAGTTGTAACCTTACAGTTTTGCACAGAAAAATTTATGTTAACTGTGCTGGGTTGATTTCACGATGTAATATAAATGGAAATCTGCCTGATAATCAATGTTTAGAGAAATGACATTAGAGTTGACTTTTACTAGCTATTAGCCATGTGCTTTAATTTAAAAGTTGAAATACATCTCTATTTCTCTGTTAGTTTGTTATAATTTTATTTTCTTGTTTTCCTTAGGATATTAGCTGCAATGAGATTCAGGTTCTTCCCCAACAAATGGGAAAATTACAATCACTTAGAGAGCTAAATATAAGAAGAAATAATCTTCATGTATTGCCAGATGGTAAGATGCTCACTGTTCTTACTCATGTGAATAAGAGAGTACCTATGTAGAATTTAATTTAATTATTTTTTATTCCTGAACAGAATTAGGAGATCTTCCCTTAGTCAAGCTGGATTTCTCTTGTAATAAAGTGACTGAAATTCCAGTTTGTTACAGGAAGCTGCATCATTTACAAGTAATAATTTTGGATAACAATCCATTGCAGGTACCACCAGCGCAGGTTTGTAATTTTAAAAAATGATACTTGTTTCTTCTATTTTTATTAAGAATTATATCTGTTACTGGTAAATCAAAACGCATCAGAATTAAGAGTCAATTTGTTTTTGAGGTATTGTCTCAAAGAGTTTTTCTGAGAAGTGACTTTTTCACTTTGGCAGGATGTTTAGCGTACTTTCTAGAGAATAGGATTTGGATCACCCAGATACCAACTTTCTGCTTGTGAACTGATCATTCTGGTTGTCTATGTTATTTTAAAAGGATAGACTATGGAGTCTCTACCTCTGTCCTACTCAGGTATATATCTACTTGAGATTTGTTGTGTGATTGATTGGAATACAGTTTTAGCACTGATAGGTGGAATCATAACAGAAAGAAAAATATACAAGTGGAAAAGTTTTAATTCATACTTTTAGTTTGAGAATTAAATCCACGTGGAATCCACTAAAATGATAGCATAGGAATACACTAAGCTGTAAACCCACGAGGGCAAAGAATGAGACAGAAGAGGACAGCAGGGGAAGAGATGGCAACAGAATTTTGGAAAATGGAAAATAAGTGAAATAGTGGTAACTAGGATCTCTACTTACTGCACAGGAGTATCTGGCTGAGGAGGCATATGGTAGTGAAATGCCAGCCTGCACTCTATTTCTAAGCTACGTGCCCTGGCACTGGGTTTGTATACATCCAGAAGACAGGTTGCCTTTTTCTTCCTACAAAGGTGCATTCCACTCATTGCAAAGGAGGTGCCTTTTTAGGCTGGCTGGGGTCCTGGTAGTAGCTGCCCTAGCAGGATGGGGAAAGCTGAAACTGTGTCTGCTGTGGGAGAAGGCAACAAGAAGCAAGCTGATTTTACTGTGTTAAACCTGGGAATGGCTTGAGTGTTTCTTTCGTGATTATTGAAGGAATCATGTAACTATAAATATAGGTATGAAAGACTGAAAACATGAAGGTCTATAGAATATTTAAGGCTTTGATATCCAGTAAACTTTTTGAATGATTGGAGTGTTCTATAACATGTGATGTCTAATACCATAGCCACTTGCTATTGAGTACTTGAAATATGGCTAGTGCGACTAAGGAACCAAATTTTCAATTTAATTTCATTTTGATTAATTGAAATTTAAATAGGTTTACATGGCTAGTGGTTAACATATTTGATACTACAGGTCTAAGTTTACACTCTGATTCTTGTCCTTAGCTCCACAGCTACATGACTTCCCCTCCCTTGCCTTAGCAGAAGCCTAGCGTTTACTCTGAGGAGTAGGTGGATTCTCTCAGATTCTCCTCCTCAGCTCAGCAGCCAAAGGAGTATCGTTCCTTGCCTCAATATAAGCCTGGAGTTTACTCTTTAGAGCAGCACTGTCTATTAGAACTTTCTGTGATGATGGAAATGTTCTAAACCTGCAGTGCGGTAGCCACAAGTGGCTAATGAGCACTTGAAAGTACATAGTGTGACTGAAGAATTGCATTTTTAGTTTTATTTAGATTAAATTTAAATTTAAATTTAAATAGCCACATGTGGCTAGTGACTGCTGTATTGGACAGCACAGCTATAGAGAGACTCAACCAGAGTCAGGGGCTCCAGGTACAGCTGTGGGTAGGGGTGAGACCCCATACTGGAAACAGTGAATGCTTACATACTGAATGCTGGGACTCTCCAGTAGATGTCTCTTGCTTGGCTCCCAGAATACTTGCAGCCTCTCTTATATATCTCAGGCAGAGTTGGTGGATTTCTCTCTTGGTAAACTGATTGAACTAGGAGAGAAGACCTATAGATATACTGATCATTGGCAGGCCCCTGAAGAAGTGTGCAGTCACTGTCTGAAATCTAGACAGTGAGGCTCACCGTTGATAAACTTCTCCCTCATACATAGAGCTTCCATTTGGCTTCTTATTGTTTCACTTTTGAAAATGAACAGACAGCATTGGATCACTAGATATTGCAGAAATAATTTCTAACATGAAAGACAGACCAAAAACACTGAAAGGCTTCCATTGAAACAAAATGGGTCACATTCATAGCGGTGGTAATCAGAATGACTTCTCAGCAGCAGCATGGGAAGCTAGAAGATGTTAGAATGATGCCTTCAAAGACTGAGGAAATATTTCCAACTTTATAACGTCAAACTATCAGTTAAATGTAAGATAGAAAAAAGTTTCAAACATGAAAGATCTCAGAAATTTTAGCTCTCCTGCACCCTTTACTAGGAAGCTAGCAGAGGGTATACTATATCAAAATGAGGGAGTAAATTGAGAAAGAATTCATGTCCAACATAAACAGGTATGCATAGACCTAGACAGCAACAAGTCAGTTTGGAATAGGGGGGTTGTCTCCAAAAAGAAAATAGAAAAAGAAGAAAGAAATTGATAGCTGACTTGATGTGTTTGTCAGTATGGAGCGATGTTTTACAGTTATGTCAGAGTCAGGAATGAATTAGTAATAGGCATACAGAAAATTATGCAAAGGAAAAAAATGGGACAAGTAGTCATTTTAGGAAAAACAAAAACTTACAGGAGAAAGGAAGTGTAATCTAACTAACCTATGTAGTTCATCTGTGAATATTTTCTTGGTCATAATATTGTACATACTGGATTTTGATTTAATGAAAAATTGTGACATAGTTATAATAATAGCAAAGATTTATATGGCACTTACCATGCTCCAGGCACTGTTGAAAATGCTTTACATCCATTAATTCATTTCTTATAGCAACCCTATAAAACAGGTACTGTCATTATACCTCATTTTATATAGGAGGAAACAGAGGCATAGATGTTTAGTGACTTGTCCAAGGTCACACGGCTAGCATATGGTGGAGCCTGGTTTCAGACCAAGGTAGTCTGACTCCAGAATCCATGGTCTAACCACTATGTTATGCTTCTGAAGAGGGAGGAAGTATGTTTATATGAGTTGGTAGGGATTGGGGATGGGAGGAAGGTGGTTTGATGATTTATGATAGTGGTGGTGATCTCGTGGAGACAGCAGTGAGCGATGGGTTGAAGCGAGATCTTAATTCCCTGCCCAGGAATTGAACCTGGGTAGCCTGGGTGAAAACCAGAAATCCTAGCCACTAGACCACCAGGGGCTAGAGGCTAGAAACAAAGTTTCCCTGGCTCTTGCCACGTTTGAAAGCAAGAATGTTTCAAGGAGGCAAAAACTGTAAAAACAGGCACAAAGTTTAGAGACACAGCACAAGTGGGAGAGCACACAGAGAAACTGTTAAGACAGAAGCAAGGCTGAGATACACACCTGGAGAGAAAGGGTGTGGGCGTCCTCCCTAATGAGCAGGAGCGCACCAGAGAGGTGATTCAAGTCACTTATATAGGGCAGTTCTTCCGGGTTTCCTCTGGCCAGTCATCTCGCTTTGCCTGGCTCTGAGTCCATATTTGGTTTAACTCAGGGTCCTCTCCTGTGTGCGCATGCCTCTTTCAGCCAGATGGATTCCAATGCAAGGATTTCTGGGAAGTTGACCAAACATATTATGGTCTGGCGCCCCCTCCCTTCTCTGACCTCTGAGGAACCTTTCTGTGCATGTGTAGTTGGGGAGGTCTCCTTGACCTCAAGAATGAGAAATACTTGGTCTCTTTATCTTGTATCCAAGCAGGACTCAGCTCCTCCTTGCTCCTGCCATTATCTTTATCTTGGAGTATCTGTCCACAGGGGACAGGTTCCAGCTGCTCAGCCTGGGGCCCATCTATCTCATGCCTCAGTGGTAGTGGTAACATAAGGAATCTAAGTCCTCATCTTCCTTAGTAAGACCTCAATAAATAAAATATATAATTGAAAAATAAAAAAATAGCATTAGACCCATGTTATTTATATATATGAAGGTAAAAAGCAGAAACCAACTGAAAGAGTTGAATGTGGGGACTGGGTCTTAGAGATTGAAAGGGGTGGAATGGGGGATTAATTTTTTGTTATCAGTTTTGTAATTCACTTTGATTTTTAAAACTGTACGTGAATTATTATGATATAAATTAAATTTACAAAAGAAAGTAATTTGCCATCATTTAATTTGGAAATAAGAGATAATTTTTAAAAATAGTTTGGACAGATAATAGGATACATTTTAATTGGTAATGTATTTATATTCTAATAGCTCAGATGTTTTAAATTTTCCTTTTAAATGAAGTTTTTCAGTGGTCAGGTCAGATCTGGTATCTATTAGATTTATCCTTTCTACGTGGAATGATAATTACATTTTACTGTACTTTTCTTACTGTTTTCTTTGTTCATTGTTTTTGTGTGTTGCTAGGTTATGTGTGCCCATAAAACAAAACATTTTTTATTCTAATTTTTGAGAAATATTTATTCGATAACACTTATGGTGACTGTAGTTAACCTTTGTAAAGCTGACTTACTGTTTCCCTACTGTGCATTGTCTATCTTTTTTATATAGAATATTTTCTTTCACATAGTATTTTTCCCTTCGTTATTCCTTTTCTTTATCACCAATGTAAATAACTTTTCATGATATTATCTTAGTTGAATTGACCATTTAAAGCTTTATTTTATTCTAACTGGCCTACCATCACACCTTTCAACAAATTCATTTTTCCTATATTTACATTCTTTTGATTAGCTGTTTTGTTCCAGTGTTTAGCCCAAATGACTTAGTGATTCTGATGAGATTACTTTAAAGAATTACATGGATTATTATTGTTTTCTGTTCTCACCACTACAATGAATATATTTCTTTTCATTTTTTTCGAATAAAGGCAACTTTCATGAATTATAAATTTTATATTGTTTAGTGGTTTGTACATTGTGCTTTTAACAAAAATACACAGTGAAATACAGAAAAATTAACTTATTTTTTCTAATAAGAACAGAGACCGCAGTAGAATTTTAGTTGGTATCAGTGTTGTCAGATTTTTTTCACCTAGTGTCAGAAGTACAAATTATTTAAATATGCAGAGTATCTCTCATGATTGTTATGTCTCCGAATAATTTGAGATTATTAAAATTTATCAATAAATTGGTAGATGACATTTATATTTGGACCTATATAATTAAATCTTTATTATTTATTGACAGATATGTTTAAAAGGTAAAGTACACATATTTAAATACTTAAATATCCAAGCATGTTGCAGAATGGATAAGAAACCAGATTCTCTGGATCTTCCATCATTGAGTAAAAGAATGCCCTCCCAACCTCTCACAGACAGGTAATGTAATATTCTGACAGTCTCATTTCATGATGATTGTGTCTTCTTTCTATATAAAAGATATTTATTAATCTCGAGTGTACTGAATATACTTAGACTGATTGGCCCAGTGTTAAATAATTGGCTGAAGTGAAATATCACCATCATAGAATGAACTTTTGGTATACTAGAATACATTCGGAATTTTCTCAAAAATTTATTATTAAAGCTTTTAGTAGTAAAATATAAAAATTTGACATTATAGTACAGAAACACTAATTTCTCAGCACTTGACAACTGTTAATTTTCTCCTGTGATCACTGTTGTACGTTTCAAATAACAAGTAGAATTTGACTTTGAACTGAGGTTAGCGGAAGAGCAAGACATTTCGGGATACCTTTCACCTTCATATTCTTTATGTCTGGATCAAAGTTGAGTTATCATTGATGTTCTCTATGATATTGGTGTTTTTCTACTCATGAGATTTTGAAATGTTAGATTTGATATTTTGTTTTTAATTCATCCTTTGGAGATGTAGATTGGTCTGAACAATTTTATGAAAACATAATTCTGTCCAGTAGCATGGAAAATAATTTGGAGTTGGATGAGAGTATACTGTTGTTAACAGTGCAAGTTCTTGAATTCCCAAATAGGACTTTTTCTTGAATATTTTTGTTGCCTCAGTAGAATTAAATATCAGAACATTAAATTTAGTTCCGAAAGATTATTTTGTTTAATATTATAAATGATAGTAGACCAAACAATTCTATAAAAATTAGAATTAATTCATATACTAATCTCTATTAGTATGCTTTATATTTATTTAAAAATTACTTTAGTAACAGCATTCATTGTATTAGTCATTTATTTATTTTAAAAATATCAGTTGAATGCCTACCGGCAGGTTCAGAGTATGTTTTGTTGAATTATATACACATTGGCCTTGGCCCTCATGAAGCTCACATTCTAGTGGAGGATGTCAGTCAGTAAATAAAGCAAGAACTCACACACACACACACACACACACACACACACACACACACATATAATTTCAAATTGTGGTGACTGCTTTGAAAGAAAGGAACAGGTTTCAGGAGTGTGGTCAGGGAATGTCTCTTTGAGAAGGTGAGGTTTTAAGTCAAGACCTGGAAGGAGAAAAGCTAGCTGTGGCAAGAGTGAGGGGAAGAGCATTTCAGGCAGAAATAATGCCATGTGCAAAGGCGTTAAGTTAGGAAGAAACTTGGTGTGTTAAAAAAACAAAGGAGGCCAGCATTGTGGTACAAGTTGATTTTGGAGAGGTAGTCAGGGCTGAAGTCATGTGGGGGCTTTGGAGGCTGTGGTAAGGAGTTTGAATTTTATTTAAAGTACAGTGGGAAGTCATTGGACAGTTATAAACAGGAGAATAACATGATCTGAATTATGTTTAAAAAAAACTATTTTGGCTCTTACAGAGAGAATACATTGGAAGTATACAAGAGTAGAAGTACAGGGACTAGTTAGGTTGTTGTGGTACTGCCAAGAGATCAAGGGGTCTTGAATAGGGTTATTGCAGTAGAGATTAAAAGGAGTGGACAGAATTGAGATATATTTTGGAGATGTTCTCTAGCAGTGCCATCCAATAGAAAGGCAATGTGAGCCATGTAAGTAATTTTTAATTTTCTTGTAGCCCACTTAAAAAAAGTAATAAACAGGTGAAATTAATTTTAATAATGTATGTTACTTAACCCAATATATCAAAATGTCATTTCAACATATAATTAAATGTAAAAAATTAGTAAGTTATTTCACATTCTTTTTCTTCCTTTTAAATCTTTGAAATCTAGTATGTATTTTACATTTATAGCATGTCTCAATTTGGACTAGTCACATTTCAGATGCTCAATAGCCGTATATGACTGGTGGCTACTGTATTGGACAGTGCAGGTCAATAGAGTTTATTTATGAGTTGGCTTTTGGGTGTGCTTATCTCTCACTCACAGCTGGTACTGAATTACTTAGGAAGTTCTCGTACTTTGAGTTTCACACTCATGTTCTTGGCTATATGGTTCTTAACTACTTTCCGTGCCTTGACTATTTTGTAAACTCTTTATTTTACATAGGCATTACAGTAGCTATACTTATCATCAGCTTTTGGAGTCAGACATAATATGCCTGTGAAGCTCTTCTCCGACCCTTAATAACTATATGTCCTTGTGTCATGATATCTCTGGTTCTCAGCTTTCTTGTATGTGAAAAGGGAAATAATCATATGGATGCTGTCAGGATTAAATGAAATAATGTATATAGAGTACTTAACACAATGTCTTACCCATAATAATTCCTCAACAAATAGCTTATTATTATCATTATCGTCTATTACGAATACACCAATGTATTTTAGTATAGTACATGGATGTATTATTGTGCAGTGGAGTCAGATGGATTTCAGCTCTAATCATGGTTTAATCTCTCTCTTAATTCCTCTGTGGGCTATGTAAGTTATTTAATCTCTCTGAGCCTGTTTCTTTATTTAAAATGTTAGCAATACACACTTTATAAGCTTGTTGTGAGAATTAAATGTGTGTTTGGCAACTAGTTCAATGAATAATATTCAGTAAATGTCATAATTTTTCCCCTTGGGAAGTTAACTTTTATAAGCTGTATTATCTTCATTTGTAAAAAGAAATAATGCATAAATTGTATAATGTAAGGATTATAAATAAAATATGTGTACCTGGCATAGTATCTAACACAATGTAGACACTCAACAAATGCTGGCAATTGTTGCCTCTTTTCATCCTTCAAGATTCATCTCAAATGCCACTTTCTTGGATGAGGCCTTTCTTAACCTTACCAAGGAGAATTAGTTAATCTCTCTTTTCTCACAGCACTTTATATTTACCTGTGTCATATTCTTCAAAACATATAAACATACTCCCTTCCCCTCTGGGCTGAGAGCCCTTTGAAGCCAAACATTTAAAAATTCATCTCATCTCAGGTGTTCAGCATAGTGCCTTGACACTTGGTAATTGCTTCCCTAAGTTTGTTGATATACTTTTGAAAAGTATAAAATCAGTATTTGGGGAGGAAGTATAGCATAGTGATTAAGATCAGGGACTTTAGTGTTAGATAATCTTGGGAACAAATTTAGACTGCCATTTGCAAGTTGCATGTCATTGGGCAATTTTTTCAACCCCTCTTGGCCTCACTTTCCTCTTCCGTAAAATGAGAAAGCACCAATAACTTGCTAGAGTTTTCACAAGGAATGTATAAGGCATTACCTTTAAAGCACCTAGCCCAATTCTTGGCACATAATCAGTGGTCAGTGTAGAGTGTATAGTAAATTTGCAAATTAAAGCGAAAAATATTTTGCAACCTGGGTGGTATACTGTAATTCAGAAATTTGCAAGGACAGCTCTATCCTCACACCAAAACAATTGCTTATTCAATGCTTCACAGACTTTTTTTGCCTTTTTTCTCTTTTCTTAATTACTAAATGGGCCTTATTTATAAAGCTAAAATATATTTTTAAAGATAATGAAGAAAAAACTCTATGAATTAAAGTTAAAAAACATTTCAGCATTCTGTGGTGAAATTGTCAAACTGATAAAAATAGGTCTTTATCAAGATGATTTTCTAGCAGGGCTGTCTGCTTTTCTGAATCTCTCAGGAGAAATAATAAGCTATTGTTAAGTTTTTACAACAGAGCACATGAAAGAAAAATATTACATGAGGGACATGAATAAAGTGTTTTGTATGATCTGATATTTTTCTCCTCATGTCTTTAAGGATCTTACATATCAAAAATGTGTAAGACTGTATTATCTAGGGAAATTTTACGTCAATTATGTATTATCTATTTAAGAAGAAAACCCTAACTGCCCTTAGAATTTGTATTTCCATAGTATGGAAGATTTTTATCCAAATAAAAATCATGGCCCTGACTCTGGAATTGGAAGTGATAATGGAGAGAAACGATTGTCTACAACGGAAGTGAGTCTTCTCTATTGCTGAACTGTTTTATTTTAAAATTTTATTAGAGCTTTGAAATAGATAGACACTTGCACACACTTGATTTCTTTTGCTTAAAAATATGATCATCATTGCATTTTATGACTTCAAATAAAAAAAGACAGGCACGTTTTAAAAAGCAGAACAGTAAACCTCATATTAATTTTTGGTTTGAAAACTGGAGATTTAAATCAGATGTTCTATACTTAAAATGTGATATTAAAGCAACTTAATCCTTATCATATGTTTAAAATGCCTCATTTTTACTTTTTGCTTATTCTGTTCAGCCATCAGATGATGACACAATCAGCCTTCATTCTCAAGTCTCAGAATCAAATAGAGAGCAGACATCAAGAAATGACAGTCACTCAGTAGGAAGTAAACCTGATTCTCAGAAAGGTAGTTCATATGGTGTCTGCTATTTTTATATCATGTACATAGCTCTTATTAAAAATGAATATTTTATTAAAAATGGCCTTTAAAAAATTATAGTATCTTTGGCCAACTCTTTTATTGGGAAAATATACTTTTTTCTAAGCACTGCAGTGTCAGAGAATACTGTTTACTATTCATATTTTCTAATAAATATTAATCTCCACTTAGACCAGGAGGTGTATGATTTTACTGACCCCAACACAGATGATGTAGCAGTTCCTGAACAAGGAGATGCACCTATTGGATCATTTGTTGCTTTCCTTAAGGTAAAGAAAACTTTGAACAAGTATTAATAACGTGTTCTCCTTAATCTCACAAAAGTGAACAATACAATTTAAAATGATAACTTTCTTTTATATAAGGGAAAAGAAAAAGCCCCTGAAAAATCTCAGAAAAATGAAGAATTGGGAGATGAAAAAAGGTAAGCACACACTAATTCTCAAATTGAAATGTTACTTACTAATACTTGAAATATTCTTTAGATACTTCTACTTGAACGAATATTTTTTTTTGTTCATTTACCTGTTAAGTTCAGATAGTTAATTTGTGAATATTTCATCTGTCTGCATTCCACAATTAAACTGAAAATTATACTGAACATATAAGTTGAGTGTAGTATATACACTGTTTTCCCCTATAAGTGTAATTATAATATCACCTATTATTATTACTGAAGAATACTGTACCTTCCCATACATTGCCTCATTTGAGCTATCTAACAACTCTTTAAAACAGATGGTATTGGCATAATTTGACCAATTAGGATACTGAGGCTTGGAGTTTCAAATGTCTGGAACTCAGGTGTTCTGACTCTTGGTCTAATACACTTTCCGTTTCATCAGACTGGTTATGGTAATTTTAAGGGTATTTACTTCTCTATTTTATTAAAATAATTGTACTTTGGATCTTTTCTGTATCATTTATCTTATGAAATGATGGAATATGACCTACCACATTTTTCAGTCACTCCTTCAAGTTACTTCATAGCTGCAGGAAGGAAGGAGCATTTGTTGAATACCTACCATATACCAGGATCTGTGCTACGTGCTTTGCCATGTTTCTTACTTAATCTTCACTAAATCCTGTGGGGTCGATATTGTCCACATTTTTACAGATGAGGAAGGTGAAGCTCGGAGACTAAAGTTTCTTGTCTAGAACTACTTAGCTAGTGTCCACTAGAACCTCGGGTGTGAACCTAGCTCTCTCTCTCTCTGATCCCCAAGTTTTTCTCTTTTCTATGCATTGTGCTTCCCCCAAATGACCTCATTGGTAACTTTTTAACAGTCATTAATTAATCATCTCTGGTACCCCATAAGGAGATACAGTGCTTTGTCTTGTACTCTATATTTCATTCTTCTCTTACTTTCTCACCTTATCTCATGAGGACAGTTGCCTATACTTGAGAGTCTCCAGTGGCATGCAAGATATGGTAAAGATACAGAGTCTTAGGCTTGGCACCATTTTTTAAATGAAATACCTTTGGGGTAAAATTACTAGAGTTTGGAGGACAATTTTAAAATTTCTTTGTTCTTTTTGAATGATAAAACTATGTAGTTTAATGAGTGTTTTTTGGCAAATTGCCAATCTGAATCTATTTTGCATTTCCACTACTTAAACATCTTACATAGAGATTTTGAAAATCAAAATGAATAAATTGATAAGAGTAGAGTGGCTTGATAAAATGAGAGATTTTCATAACATTTTCTATCTCTAAAGATAGGCCAAATAGAGCCCTGTGGTCCTTATTACACTCAAGATGGAGAATATGCATTGTTAAATTACTATGGCCATTACACATTTCAGAAATTACAAAATGGTGGTGCAGTTTACCTTTTAGCCATTAATTATATTAATATAACCAGTATGCCATGTTTCCTATTGAGAGGATAGATATGTTTTTATATTCCTTAAATATTCTTTAATTTCTTATTTTAACATTTTAAATACAAGGACCTTATAGGGTTTTAGCTTTCACATGCTATTGAAAATAAAAAATGGTTTCTACGTTTGGAAGCTGGCATAAAATATCATCTGCCTTACTTTTTGGATAACCATGTTTGTGTCACCTTTCAGACTTGGGAAAGAGCAATTACTTGCCGAGGAAGAAGATGATGGTTTGAAAGAAGTAACTGATTTGAGGAAAATAGCTGCTCAGTTATTGCAGCAAGAGCAGAAGAACAGGTATTTTTTTCAATAATGAGATTTAAGTGGGCAACTTTTATAATCATTAAATCTGAGTATTTAAAGATTATCAAATAAACAGTAAACAATAGGACCATCTTAAGATCTATTTCAAGGGACTAACTACTAAAAGACAATAGGAAATACTTAGGAGAGAAATATAAAGTTACATATACAATTAACAGAATACTTTATACTCATCTAGTCATTATATTTAACTATTGCTTTGGTATCTCTTTTTTATTCCTGGTGCTAAATGATAATAATTGTTGATATTCACCTTAGCTCACAGTAGCATTAGATATGTTATGAGCATTTTTTTCCAAGTACGTGTCACAGGTATATAGTGTGCTTTTTATCAGATTTTGAGTTACTTGGGATATGTGTAAACTCCTTAAAATTGAACTGAATTATATAATCGTTGATTAAATCAGTGTGACGATTTGAGAGTCACAGGTTCACTTTAGTCTGTTTCTTGGTCAAGGAGCATTTCTCCCTCTGGCTGGGCTTTCTCCAAATGCGTGTTATTGGCAATGAGGAGGACATTGTGTTAATGAGTGTAAGATCAGTGCAAGTCCATTTTTAATACAGAAGAAGTTCTATGTGCTGCTGAGGGTCAGCTTTATTGCCATCTTCATGTACTGAGAGTACTGCATTTATAGTTTTGAAATAATAAAGCAGATCTGAGATTTTTTTGTTTTGAGAAAATTAAAAGAATGATTTTGGTGCACTTAACATGGATAACTACTAAGCATTTTACTTATTCAAAGCAATAAATGTTTATGGATCACATGACCATGTTTTGGGAAGCTTAAAAAAGTATACTGGCATTTCAAAGATGCTTTGAAAAATAATTACTATTAAAACTTATTCAATGACAGACGTGTGGTTTTAGGGGCCACTATTTTTTTAAAATAATCACTCAGTATCTTTTTTTGCACTGCTACTACATTTATAGAATTAAAAAACATACTAGAAAATATCACTCATCTTTATGCCTTCTATATCTAATGTATCCTCATTCTCAATTGACATTTTTCTTCTGCCATAACTTTCTGTCACCCTTTTCTGTGAATCTTATCTTCTAATCTTTTCCTATGATTCATTTTTAACTGGGCTTTTTAAAAATTGGCTACTTATGAGGTTGTGTGTGTTTTCCCCCTTCAGTATAATTAAAGTATTGATCTCCCCATTGGTTTAAGAGGTTTGATGAACCAAGCCACCACCTGCTCTGTGTAGCTTAAAAAATAGTTGAGTTTCTACCTCCTCTACCTGGCAGGTGAAAAAATTGCATTTATCATTATGGACAGAGAATACTGATTTTATAAGAACCCACGACAACATCCATTTCTCTCATTGTGTTAAGAATAGCATTTGAGTGCATAATTTTAGATTTTAACATTGCCATATATAACATTTCTATATTTTCAATTTTCTCCTATTGTTGTATTAGTTTTTCATCTATCCCTCTGACAAATTATTCTTTCTAGCCTAGATACAACATCAAATGATGTTTCACAGGTCTTGTTTTTGTGATAGTTTTGTAATCAGTACAAAACAGCGCCTAGCACTGCCTTGTACGTAGTAGGTACTCAGTAATACTGTTACTGGTTAATTAATTGCTTGAAAATGAGATCAACAAATTTAAAGCTAATAGGAACCATTAATTTAATAATTTGTTCTCTCTACATAATTTCTGTTATTTTTTGAGATTTATACAAAATTAATTCCTCTCTTTCTCTGAACTGTTTCTCTACTTCATCCTCCTTTTCGGATGTTAGTGCATACAAGTATAAGAGCTTTATGGATTAAATATTAATATGGAGTGACATTAATGTTATAACTATGTCTAATTTTTGAAGGCATTAAAATTTTATAATATTTGTTCATAAAGTAAGGAGTACATTTTACTTTTAAAATTTGTAATCTGTAGACAATTTAAATTAGATCCCAGAATTTTCTTATGCTGAACCTAGTGTTTTCTCCATTGAATGATCTCATCCTTCCTTCTAAAATATGTTGCTATTGCTTATATGTCTTAGATGTAGATAATTAAAATTTTTTGTTAACTGTTAAAATACTAAAATTTGAGTGAGTCCAAAAAGTCAAAAGTAATCTTGTATAAGAATATATTCCTTAGAGGATTTGAGTTTTTATACCTTCTCTGGTTGTAGTTTTTCCCTTTCACACTGTATTGTTTTAGATTCCAACTTTATTAATGAAGAATCTGAAATGCTATTTAAAATTGCAAGTCAACCAGGAGTTGTAAAATTTCTTTTTAAGTTTTAACATAATCATTGTAATGTTTTTGTTTGTTTATTGTTAGTCTTGATTTAAAATAATTTATCTGGGGTAAGATTATCTTTGTATATCAGGAAGTACCACTTAAGACTCCTACTTTGACTGTGTGCTTACTATTTAACTGTTCTTTGGCTAGCTACTAGTCAAAGGTAAATGCAGTGTTAACTCTCAGCTAAAAGAAGCCATGCATGCACTCCAAAATTAGAGGCAATTTAAAAATTGCTTATGTTGAGTTTAGTAATGATTTTCTTAGAGCAGCTTTGCCACTTGTTTAGTTTGTACTGTTTTTTAAAATATCTGTGATTCTTAAAGAAGGTTTATACTAGTACTTGGTGGATGAAACTATCCTAGGAAAGTAACAAGAAGATATCATCCAGAATTAGTAATCAAAAAGGGTGGGGAAAAGGATCACCAAATAAACCATCAAGTAGATAACTCATAAGTGTTCAAAGTCTGAAGCCTGGTTATTTAGAAGACTGCCCCTTCTTTGTCTGAGATGCATAGATTAAACTACTTTGTATTGACAGTTTATTGTCAAATTTTTAAAAGCTAATCTTTATCCTCTTTGTCAAACTATTGGATTATTTCTACTTGTATTTGAGTGTATTGAAGTCCCCCTGAATCAATGACTTTGTCTATATTAAAATAGCTGTTCCACAAGTCATAATTTTATCTCCACAAATCATAATTTTATCTTCACTATAATTTAGGAAGCTAAATAAAAAACTATTGTCTTAAAAAATCATTATTTTAAAATAATGTTGCTCTGTAAATTACTTAGCCAATTCTTCAAATTTCCACCAACTCTACTTATGTATGTTAATATTAGAGAAGTGGCTACTGCTCTTCTTATACTGATTTTCTTATTACATGGCTGATTAAGTAGATGTTTAACTGGCTTCTTAAAATTTGTTTGATTATCATCCTAAAGAAAGGATTATAATACATGCAAGCAATGAATAGCTTCAGTTGACTGGTTCCCATTGCATGTTCATTCCTGCTAACTTATTCTATAGTATTTTCTATTACGTCTTTACTTTTAATAATTATTTTATTTGCTTTTAGGTGTGTCCTGAGAATTTTTACTTACTGTGCAAACATGTGCTTCTGAGTACTATGTGATATAGCTAAATTTAAAAAAGTAATTATGAAAAGTTATATTGAAGTATAATTAATTAAGGATCATGGAAAGCAAAATCAGATTTTGAACAGTTTATTATTTTGGTTTAGAATTACAGAAATTATGTACATTACCTTTTCATGTGATTTTTTTTTTCTGATCATGTGAACTCTAATTTGAGGAGCATCATGTTAATCTCTAGCTTGTTATAACTAATCAGGTAGTTCTCTCAACCCTTAAAATCTATCCATTCTTTCTTTTCTGCTTGCTTTACTAATGACTTCCCTATCCTCTCCCAAAACATCTTACTTCTTCCATCTTTTGGTTTGGTTGATGTACGTGAAATGTGAATACAGACGGAGGCCTTTATGTTATAGAGCATCATTCAGTGAAAAACTCTTCCAGAGGACCAGAGCAGCAGGACGTGCATCAAGGTATCTAGAGTTTGTGGACGCCTTAAGTATTAAGGGGCCAGGTTGATGCAGCTGAATTATATAGAATTATATAGTCTTTTACTTAAAACTCAGTACTGGTACCTGGATTGGGGAAGTGTCTTAATAATCTAGAATAGGTATTTAGATAAAACAGACATTTATTTTAACTTTGAGTATCACAGAGTAAAATATTAAATATCAATTGTACACAAAATTTTTCATAGGAGAATTTTCCAGTACATAAAATATATTTTATAGGTAAGTAGATCTCAACTTTTTTTCTTTCTGCTCCAATATGACTTATACACATAAATAATCACAACACTAGTGAGTATGGTATGGGGAGAATTCAGAATTTACTGCAGTGAAGGGCACTGTAGTTTGACCTCCCCTTCCCAGGGAATAATTCTGACATTGCCCCCCAGGAAACTTCACACTGCTATATCTCCTTTTCAAATTAAGATTTTTTTCTCTTTCAGTTTTATTGAGATACAGTTGACATACAGCATTGTATAAGTTTAAGGTGTTCAGTATAATGATTTGACTTACATACATCATGAATTGATTATCACAAGCAGTTTAGTGAACATCCATCATCTCATATAGATACAGAACTAAAGAAATAGAAAAAAAATTTTTCCTTGTGAAGAGAACTCTTAGGATTTACTTCCTTTTTTAAAAATCACTCTTTAATGATGTAATTTTTCCTCATAGTCTTAGATAATTTATTATCTAAATTCTTCTGCATTTGGGGATTCAGTACAATTTTAGTGCCTGCCCACACAAAGGTGTCAGTAATCTCGAAATTGTTTGGTACAAAGCTTCACTGCTTTGCTTGTGATAGTTGACCTTTGCCCCTCACTGAGACTTCTTCCTGGTGAGGCTCTACTAGATCTAAGCTAGTGAGGAAACTGGGGTAATGGAAATTGGTTTCTTTATGTTAACCATCTTTCTGGAATTACCCACTTATATTTATTTAATTATGTGTTTTAATAGTTAATATGTAGCTTTAATTTGGAATTTCTTTTCTCCTGTGTATTCTTTTGATAGTTGGCATCTGATGATATTATTTTGAATAAAAGGCAGATATTCTACTCCTTATAAAACTAAACTTAAAATTGAAAATTAAGATAACATTTATATCTATAGTAAATGGATAAATATTAAGAACTCTTAAATATGTTACTTATATTAAAGAAAGATAGTTAATAATTCATTACTTTTGACTTTGAGATGAACACTTAGAATTACATAAAATTATGGACAAATAGTTCTCTCATACAGTGGTTTATCATTCTTTCTTTTTCTTTTTTTTTTTGGTTTTCTTCGAATACTGTTTCATTTGGTTATTAAAAGCTTAATAAACTTGTGGAGTTTTTTTTAAAGAATTGAACTTTAGCACTGGCTTTGCATTTTGAATTAAGTTTTATTATTTGGCATTTGGCAAAATGATTATTTATTACATCAACATGATCCTGTCATTTGCTATCCTGGGAAAACTAAATCAGTTATGATGGTACCTAAACAATCTGCATCTCTTTATCTTCTGTCTCAGCCAAAAGTTAGATATGCACAGGGAAATAGCATGGCTAGAAGATATCCAAGCCTTGAGAAAGGGTTTATAAGAGAAGATGCATGGAAGAGTTGGTGAACTTCATTCCTTCATAATAGCCAGTGTGCTTATGAGCATCTGATCTAAATAACATTTAAATATTGTTTTCTAGCAAAGATCTTCATGGACCAGATGCAGTTATTTATGGACATCTTTTATATCATGTATATACACTATTCTCTTTAATATACTATGGAATTAATGTGTTGATTTACTTCTAGGATTCTTAATCATTCAACTTCTGTCACAAGAAACAAGCCAAAACAAACTGTGGAATGCGAAAAGAGGTATAAAAATATCTTAGTTCTTATAGTTAATATTTTATAATGAAAGTTGATCCTTTAACAGTAATGTTCCTATATGTGGGCTTTAATTGAATAATTGATATCAATTTAATATAACTAGATAATTTAGAGAAGAAATGTGCTTTTTTTTTTTTTTAAGAAATGTGTTATACAGCACAGGTTTAATTGACTTTTGATGTAAACAAATCCAAAAATGCTGATTTGATCTTTTTGTACTCATACCTGCATTTTGTCTTGATGACAGATTCATTTATCCATTTAGCAAACATATATCGTATTACTGTTACTGTCAAGAATAATGTGTTTCTTCATCATTGATTGCGTTTATTCTCTATGTATTGTTCACTTTTTTATTTCTTTTTTTAAATTAATTTTTATTGGAGTATGGCTGCTTTACACTGTTGTTTTAGCCTCCACTGCACAACAAAATGAATCAGCCATACACATACAGATATTCCCTACCTTTTGGACTTCCCTTCCACTTAGGTTACCTCAGTGCGTTAGGTAGAGTTCCCTGTGCTATACAGTATGTTCCCATGAGTTGTCTATTTTATACATAGTATCAATAATGTATATTTGTCAATCCCAGTCTCCCAATTCCTCCCACCCCACCCCTTTCCCCCTGGGTATCCATACATTTGTTCTCTATGTCTGTGTCTCTATTTCTGCTTTGCAAATAAGATCATCTATACCATATTTCTAGATTCCACATATATGCGTTGCTATACTATATTTGCTTTTCTCTTTCTAGCTTACTTCACTCTGTATGACACTCTCTAGGTCCATCTATGTCTCTACAAATGACCCAATTTTATTCCTTTTTATGGCTGAGTAATATTCCATTGTATATATGTACGACATCTTTATTCATTCATCTGTCGATGGGCATTTAAGTTGCATCCATGACCTGGCTATTGTAAATACTGTTTCAATGAACATTGGGGTGCATGTGTCTTTTTGAATTATGGTTTTCTCTGGGTATGCCCAGGAGTGGGATTGCTGGATCATATGGTAGTTCTATTTTTAGTCTTTTAAGGAACGTCCATACTGTTCTCCATAGTGGCTGTAACAATTTACATTCCCACCAACAGTGCAAGAGGGTTCCCTTTTCTCCACACCCTCTCCAGCATTTACTGTTTGTAGATTTTTTGATCATGGCCATTCTGACTGGTGTGAGGTGATACCTCATTGTAGTTTTGATTTGCATTTCTCTAATGATTAGTGATGTTGAGCATCCTTTCATGTGTTTGTTGGCAATCTGTATATCTTCTTTGGAGAAATGTCTATTTAGGTCTTCTGCCCATTTTTGGATTGGGTTGTTTGTTTTTTTGATATTGAGCTGCATGAGCTGCTTGTATATTTCGGAGATTAATCCTTTGTCAGTTGCTTCATTTGCAAATATTTTCTCCCATTCTGAGGGTTGTCTTTTCGTCTTGTTTATGGTTTCCTTTGCTGTGCAAAAGCTTTTAAGTTTCATTAGGTCCCATTTGTTTATTTTTGTTTTTATTTCCATTTCTCTAGGAGGTGGGTCAAAAAGGATCTTGCTGTGCTGTGATTTATGTCATAGAGTGTTCTGCCTATGTTTTCCTCTAAGAGTTTGATAGTGTCTGGCCTTACATTTAGGACTTTAATCCATTTTGAATTTATTTTTGTGTATGGTGTTAGGGAGTGTTCTAATTTCATTCTTTTACATGTAGCTGTCCAGTTTTCCCAGCACCACTTATTGAAGAGGCTGTCTTTTCTCCATTGTATATTCTTGCCTCCTTTATCAAAAATAAGGTGACCTATGTGCATGGGTTTATCTGTGGGCTTTCTATCCTGTTCCACTGATCTATATTTCCGTTTTTGTGCCAGTACCATACTGTCTTGATTACTGTAGCTTTGTAGTATAGTCTGAAGTCCGGGAGCCTGATTCCTGCAGCTCCGTTTTTCTTTCTCGATATTGCTTTGCCTGTTCGGGGTCTTTTGTGTTTCCATACAAATTGTGAAATTTTTTGTTCTAGTTTTGTGAAAAATGCCATTGGTAGTTTGATAGGGATTGCATTGAATCTGTAGATTGATTTGGGTATTATAGTGATTTTCACAATGTTGATTCTTCCAGTCCAAGAACATGGTATATCTCTCCACCTGTTTGTGTCGTCTTTGATTTCTTTCTGTCTTATAGTTTTCTGCATACACGTCTTTTGTCTCCTTAGGTAGGTTTATTCCTAGGTATTTTATTCTTTTTGTTGCAGTGGTAAATGGGATTGTTTCCTTAATTTCTCTTTCTGTCCTTTGTTGTTAGTGTATAGGAATGCAAGAGATTTCTGTGTATTAATTTTGTATCCTGAAACTTTACCAAATTCATTGATTAACTCTAGTAGTTTTCTCATGGCATCTTTAGGATTTTCTATGTATGGTATCATGTCATCTGCAGTGACAGTTCTACTTCTTCTTTTCCAATTTGGATTCCTTGTATTTCTTTTTCTCTGATTGCCGTGGCTAGGACTTCCAAAACTATGTTGAATAATAGTGGGAAGAGTGGACATCCTTGCCTTGTTCCTCATCTTAGAGGAAATGCTTTCAGTTTTTCACCATTGAGAATAATGTTTGCTGTGGGTTTGTCATATATGGCCTTTATGATGTTGAGGTAGGTTCCCTCTATGCCCACTTTCTGGAGAGTTTTTATCATAAATGGGTGTTGAATTTTGTCAAAAGCTTTTTCTGCATCTATTGAGATGATCATATGGTTTTATTCTTTAATTTTTTAATATGGTGTATCACATTGATTGGTTTTCATATATTGAAGAATGCTTGCATCCCTGGAATAAATCCCACTTGATCACGGTGTATGATCCTTTTAATGTGTTGTTGGATTCTGTTTGCTAGTGTTTTGTGGAGGATTTTTGCACCTGTGTTCATCAGTGATATTGGCCTGTAGTTTTCTTTTTTGTGTGATATATTTGTCTGGTTTTGGTATCAGGGTGATGGTAGCCTTGTAGAATGAGTTTGGGAGTGTTCCACTCTCTGCAATTTTTTGGAAGAGTTTGAGAAGGATAGGTGTTAACTCTTCTCTAGATGTTTGATAGAATTCACCTGTGAAACCATCTGGTCCTGGACTTTTGTTTGTTGGAAGATTTTTAACCACAGTTTCAATTTCATTAGTTGTGATTGGTCTGTTCATATTTTCTATTTATTCTTGGTTCAGTCTTGGAAGGTTGTACTTTTCTAAGAATTTGTCCATTTCCTCCAGGTTGTCCATTTTATTGGCATATAGTTGCTTGTAGTACTTTCTTACGATCATTTGTATTTCTGTGGTGTCAGTTGTAACTTCTCCGTTTTCATTTCCAGTTTTACTGATTTGAGTCCTCTCCCTTTTTTTCTTGATGAATCTGGCTAAAGATTTATCAATTTTGTTTAAAGAAGAACCAGCTCAAAGAACCAGCTTTTAGTTTTATTGATCTTTCCTATTATTTTCTTCATTTCTGTTTCATTTTTTTCTGCTCTGATGTTTATGATTTCTCTCCTTCTACTAACTTTGGGTTTTGTTTGTTCTTTCTATAGTTGCTTTTGGTGTAAGGTTAGGTTGTTTATTTGAGATTTTTCTCGTTTCTTGAGGTAGGATTGTATTGCTCTAAACTACCCTCTTAGAACTGCTTTTGTTGCATTCCATAGGTTTTGGATCATTTTTATTTCCTTTCAATTGGGTTTTATTAAATTCTTCTATATGAATATGTAGTCTAAGTCCACATATATGAATTCCAGAGAACTAGAAGACCTTGAAAGTTTCTATTTATTCTTTTTGGTGGTTTGAAAATTTGCATCAGACTCAACTCCTGAATCATTCCTCTGGGAGTAAAAAAGTCCAAGGCTAGGGCATAGGTACAGAAGAACACACAGAGAGAATTAACATTTGTTGAATGCTTGTTATATGTATACTGTTCTTAGTGCTTTAGATGTATGATGTAATTTAATCCTCATAATAACTCTATGAGTTATTGTTACTATTGTCATCCCCATTTTATAGGTGAGAAACTGAGGCTCAGAAATTACCTTAGCTTGTTCAAGGTCACACAGCTAGTAAATGGTACAGTGAGGATTTAAAACCAGGTTGTCTGGCTCCAGAACCCCAAGTCTTAATATATGGCAACAAGAACACTTTGCTTGCTCCAGATGCGTACATTTCACTGATATGTTTTCCTAACTACCTCACAGTCTAAACTGAACTTACTTTTCCCATATCTGTTTCTTCTCCTGTATAGTTTGTCTGAGTGAATGTGCCACTATTTATATAGTCAACTTTGGAATAATTGGAAATTCCTTTCTCTTATGCACCCTTCCCAATCCATTCAGTCACAGAAAACTATAGCGTCTTAACATTATTTGCGTCTATCCCAATCTCTCCATTCCTATTACAGTTGTGTTGGTTCAGGCCCCGTCTTTTCCACCTGGACCACTGCAACAGGCCCCAGACGTATCTCCTTTCTTGAGTTTGGCCTACCTTTAAATCTGTTTTCTGTACTGGTGGTGTAAGAGTGATGGTACTAAAACACAAGCCTGACTATGTGACTCCCATTTATTATCTTCTAATAGTTCTTTCTAACTTTTAGGATAAAGCTTAAAATGTTTGGCTTAACCCACAAGATTGAAGTGAATTTCTGCCTAGCTTGAGAGCCTCATCCCATGTACTCTTCCACTGGCACCTTTTCTGGCTAGGAACAGTAGTACTCCTTTCTTTATTACAAAATGGTTTCACATCTCTGTGTTCTGTATCCTGGTATCTCTGCTGGGATTACCCTTTCTTCTTCCATTTTTCACTTAGGCTTTTAGAATTCAGTTCAGGCATAAGATAACTTTTCATACCCAAGTCTAGAAACATTCATCTGTGTCAAATTTCATTTAACTGGATTTAACCCACTCTCTCCCTTTTTGAATACTGATTCTTTATCTTACATATTTTGTTGTCCTTGAACTTTCTGTTATTACCTTCTTTCTCAGTTCCTTTCATTTCTGTCTTAAGCTTTCTCACCAGGTTTATAACATTCTCTTGAGAAAGCCCCAGCTACCCAAACTTCAAAACTGTGATATTCAATCCTGGCCTTTTTTTTTTTTTTTTTTTTTTTTACAGAATTATTACTTCCACTTTTCTCATTTTCAGAACAATCACCAATTTCTTCTTTAAAAAAAATGAAAAATCTTTTAGTTTTTTACTGATTATAAGAGTAATGTAGCTTTATTGTTTTAAAAAATAGGAAAATTTTATCACAAAGAAAAAATAAATATCATCTATTATCCTACTCCCCAGAGATGAGAAGTCTTAATATTTTGGTATTTTCCCCTTTAAACCAGTTTTCTATATATGTGCATGAACATTTGCATGTACATGTGTGTATGTATGTACATACACATACACACTGCAGAGTTGTATTACCTGTTACCTACTCAGCACCTCCACTTGGATCTATAATAGGCATATGAAACTTAACTTTCCAAAATAACACTCTTAATCTTTCTCTTTGTACCTCTAAACTTGTTCTTCCCGCCTTTTTCCCCATTTCAGAAAATGTCAACTCCATCTTTCTAGTTGCTCAGCTCAAAAACCTCAGAGTCATCCTTAACTTGTAATTTTCTTTCACACCCCATAACTAATCCTTTAGCAAATCTTGTTGACTCTGCCTTCAAAATATGCCCAGAATCTGATCATATCTTACCACCTCCATGCCTACCACCCTAGCCCAAGCAATCTCTTACTTCAGTTATAACAGCCTGGTAACAGGTCTCTTTTCTGCCCTTGCTTTCCTTTAGTCTGTTTTCAAAAAAAAAATATCAGATTGGTATTTTAAAAATGTAAGTCAGATCATGTCATTCTTCAGAATTCTCTAATGACCTCCCATTTCATTCAGAATAAAAACTAGAGTCCTTTAAGGACTTGTGAACCTCTACATTATTTGGCTCCCTACTGTATTCCTCTTGCCTCGCTCTTCCTGCTGGTTAGTTCTTCTCTAGTTATGCTGGCCTCCTTGCTGACTCCCAATACTCCAGGCGTTTCCCACCCCTTCAAAGCTTTTGCCTCTGCCTGGAATGATTTCATCTCAGATAACCATATGGCTAATTCCCCTGTCTTCACATTTCTGCTCAGATTTCATTTCATCAGCAAGGGATTACCTGAACAACTTATATAAAAGAGCATGTCTCCTCCACTCCTTTGTCCCTTTTCCCAGACCCTGCTTTATTTTTCTCCACAGAACTTAATTCCGTCTGACATTGTAAATATATACTTTTTTACCATCTGACATTCTCAATATATACTTCTTTATTTGTTCGTATCTTGTCTTTACCACCCCACCACCACCTGGGTGCACTACAGTGTTGGTTTTATCAGTTATCAAGAGAAGACTATTTGAAATCTCCAACACTAATTACGGATTTGTCTTTCTCTTTAAAGTTCTTTCATTTTTCCTTCATATATTCTGAAGCTGTTATTAGATGCGTAAATGTATAGGATTGTAATGTCCTTTTGGTGAATTTACACCTTTGTCATTATAAAATAATTTTTTAAATATTCTTGGTTATATTCTTTGCTCTGAAGTATACTTTTCTGATATTATATAGTCACCTCAGCTTTCTTTTGATTAGTGTTAACATGATATATCTTTCTTCTTCCTTTTATTTTTAACCTATTTGTGTCTTTTTGGAGAACGTGGGTTTCTTGTTGTTAGCATATGGTAGTATCTTCCTTTTCTATCAAATCTAACAATCTGACTTTTAATTGTGGTGTTAAGATTGTTAATATTTAATTGGAACTATTGGTATTCATGGATTTAAATCTACTGTATTATTGTGTGTTTAATTTTTATCTTACCCATTCTTTGTAGCCATCTTTCCCCTTTTTCTCCTGTCTTTAGAATTATATTTTAAAATTCCTATTTATCTCCCTTGCGGGCTTATTTAGCTACAACTTGTTGTTATGTTAGTGATTGTTTTAGGGTTTAAAGTATAATATTTAACTTATCACAGTCTACCTTCAAGTGCTATTATGTCATTTTATATATCCTATAAGAACCTTACAAGAGTATACTTCTGTTTCTTCCCTCCTGGCCTTTGTGGTATTGTTGCCATACATTTTACTTCTGTGTTACATATTACATTGTTATTATTCTGACTCTAAATAGTCAATTGTTCTTTAAAGAGATTTAAATAATCCGAATAATGTCTTTTATCTTTACCCCTTTAGTTACCATCTCCAGTGCCCTTTGTTCCTTTGTATAGCTCTGTATTTCCATGTATATCTTTTTCCTTCTACCTGAAAGAGATATTTTAACATTACTTTTACTGCTGGTCTGATGTTGAATCCTTTCAGTTTCTGTAATGTTTAAAAAAGTCTTGGGGGTTCCCTGGCGATCCAGCGGTTAGGACTTGGCGCTTTCACTGCTGTGGCCCTGGGTTCAATCCCTGGTCAGAGAACTCAGATCCCACAAGGTGTGCAGCACAGCCAAAATAAAAAAAAGTCTTTATTTCACCTTCATTTTTGAAAGATATCTTTGCTAGTATAAAATTCTAGGTTGATATTTTTGTTTTCTTTTGGTACCTTAAAGAGGTTTTTCTACTGTCTTCTGGATTGCGTTGTTTCCTGTGAGAACTCTGTTGTCAGTATTCGTTTCACTGGACCTGTTGTGTCTTTTTTCTCTGGCTGCTTTTTACATTTTCTTTTTATCATTTGCTTTTAATTTGATTATGATGTATATTGATGTAGTTTTCTTCATATTTCTTTTGCTTGGAGTTCATTGAGCTTCTCAAGTTTGTGGGTTTATTGTTTTCATGAAATTTGAAAATTTGTGGTCTTTATTTATCTTTAAATATCTTCTCTGTCACCTGAGTTATGTTCTTCTGGAACCCCAATTATATGTATATTAGGCCACTTGAAGTTTCATACAGATCATCTAAAGAAATTATTATTATTTTTTTTTAGTTTTTGGTAATGATTTTAATATAATAAATATCCTATCTGTTTTTTGACTGTATGTCTTAAGATATACATATTAAGGCATCTTTAATTTTTTAGTGTCTCAGCAGATGAAGTTAATTCACCATTATCACCCCTCACATGGCAGGTAAGAAGAAATTAAATTACTGTTATATCTAATATTTTGTTCTCATTTATTTAGTTAAAAGAAATTATTTTATTACAGCCCTTAGAAAATCAAAAGGATCAAATAGATGAACAACAGTGGCCAGAATCTCAGCCTATAATCTGGCAGAGTGAAGAAAGGAGGCGGAGCAAACAGATTAGAAAAGAATATTTCAAGGTACTTTATTAAGTTTTAAGATTTACTGTGTAATTATTAGTTTTGATTTTATCCATTTTGTTTTACATTAATATGACAGAATATAACTCTCTAGTTAGATATAGTAGATGTGTTATTTTATCTTGATTTCTTACATGTATGTGGTACACATATATGAGCCAGTTATTTCCATAAAATTTCAGTAATTCAAAATAATTAAGAGTAGATCAGTGTGAATTGTGATTTGCCAGATACTTTACAAGAAACATGAATGTTTGCTACACTGCTAGTTGTAGCAATATGTAACAGTATTTTAAAAGAATTGCCCAAAAAAGGTCTTTCACTGGATCTGTTTCAGTAAAGAGTTGACACATTTTTACAATTACCATTTAACTGTTTCTATGTAAATAAATGCTATTTACATGATTCTAAAAATGCCTGAAAGCATTTCCCCACATTTTCTTTTCTTATTACCTTAATATATTTCTTAGGATGGCATTTTATCTTAGCTAAATTAAAAGCTCAGACCATCTGAATTATCTCAAATTTCTAGTTAGAAGGGTTTTAATGAAATTTCATTGTGTACACCTTTGTAAATATTGTAATATTGTCTAATTTGTGATTAAGGTCTGCTGTATTTGTAGTGGCCAGTCATTAGAACTGGAGTAATCTTCAATACTAGTTAGAATTTGTTATTGGAATTTCTGACTCAAATGAACAGTGCAACCAAGCTCCTGCTCTATGCATAGCAAATTTTATTGTTTTTGTGGACCTTTTCTATTTCCCAAAACCTAATTTTTATCTAATAATAAATACATATCTAAATACATAGTTCTAGGTTAAATTATAGGTAATTTGAAGTTTATATCACTAATAAATAGGATTATATTTCATGCTTTTCTCAGTTTGGTAAAAGTGGGTCTCTATGCACATTGATCAGTTTCCTTATTATGAGAGTGTAACATACATTTGGAAGTAGTATCATATGACCAAAACAAAAATGTTATATGTCTTAGTCTGTGATAAGTTTACTCCTTCAACAAATAATTACTGAATCCTTTTAATGAGCCTTATGTTACCTGGTCAATATGAGAGATAATGAAAAAATAAAAGACATAGAGAAAAAAGGAAAGATTCTTAGCAGAACCCTGGTCAGTACCTTTTACAAATCTTCAGTTATATTTGCATTCTGGCATTTATTAATTTGTAAGTCCCCTCTTTTAGTTTATGGCACTTGAACAAACTCACTAAAGAAAATTTGTTAACAGATAAAACTTGATGAATAACTGATGATGTGGTAGAAATTTTAGTATTTCTAACTAATAAAAGAGATTTGATGTTTATTTGATCTATTAGTATAGTAAAAGCATACAAATTCTGACTGTTTTTCAAAATACTTACATGGCACTTAGTAAGAAGTAAGTGCATTTATTGTCATTCCTATTTTATAGATGGGGAAATTAAGGAACAGAGAGGCTAAGTAAAATGCTTCAAGCCACTTAGCTAATAAACAGCTGAGTCAAGACTTGAACCGAGAACCTATGCTATGCTGCCTGTTGATCTGCTGTGGATAGCCTAATATCAAATGAACACACTTTCAGATAAATACAGTTTTATTGTCTTTTAAATATTTTATTGTAACTCAAGTAAACTTCTCAGTAAAGTCTTAATAGAAGCCTCAGTGAACCTTTAAAAAATAGTTATTTGATTTAATAGTATCATTTGTTGATAAATATTTTATTTTTTATGGCTTAAGTATACCTTCCATAATATTGCTATTTTATAAGTTGCTAAGAGATCAAAGGAGATAATATTTGAAGAGTCCATAATCATCATTCAACAAATATTAATTTCTACTATAGTTAATAAAGTAGGTGCAAAGATAAGCTTCAGTAACTGGGAAATGTTTTAAGGAAACATGTAGTTCTCCTCAATAGTCAGAAGATGTCAGTGTTAGGACACTGTAAAAAAATAAAGTCAACAATTTTTTCCAAAGGTGTTAAAAAAAAATTATAAAACTGAGATACTTCTCTCTAAGTGAAGTCAAAACGGTTATTCAGATTTGCCAGTATTTTCATGATTAAAATATTATCTATGAAGTGTCTTTCTTTCAAAAAGAAAATTTCTCTTAATCACTTATCTCAAGAATAAAAAGGCTTATTCATAAGATAATAGTATTGAACTTAATTTGGATTTATAGTTAAAGTATACTACTCTAGAGATATATATCAAATTATCACTAAGCTCACTCAGTGATGGCTCCTTTAGCTTTGCTTTGTTATGAAACATACAAACCTTTTGTGCAACTTTATCCTAACATATATAAATGACTGAACCACAGGATTTCTTTGTTTGTGTCCCATGGTAAATTATTCATGATACTGTTATTTAGAAGATTTATTGAAAGTGTGTTTGTGTGTGTGTGTGTGTGTGTGTGAAATCTAGCTCTCCAGTTTCATAGTTGCTAGGACTGATTTTGGGAGGTATGTTTTTCAGGTAAGCCCCTGAAACTAAATTTTAAAAAGTTTCAACATAATTGGCCAGAGTATGTGAGTAAGAAGATAATTTAGGTCAGATTATAAGTAAATCATTGTAGGAGAGTTATATTAACTCTTTTAGACTCCCGGCTGCTCTTGTGTAGATTACTATTCTAGTAAATAAAATTTAATGTCATTGTTGCTGAAGTAAAATCACTACATTTCTCAAAGTAAAGGTATTCCAGAAAATACATTACTTTATTAAAAATCTTTTACAGAAATTTATTAATATCATTTGAATAAGATATACAACAAAGTATGAAAATCTAACCTTTTTTCGATAATGTTCAATGTAAATTAGTAGCTTTAATTTCTTGTAAGAATGACAACACAAATTTCTAAATGCATTTGATGATTCATTTCTAAATAAAAAAGTTAAAAAACATCAGAATAACTATACCAAATTAGTTTTAAGGATTATTTGATTTATTTAAATGCATATATATTTGTCATCAAATGTATCTCACTACTTTTGTGATAAAACATTATAATGACTCTTAAAATACATATCTGATTTCATAAATATAGTACAATATTTTAATTTAATGGCTAACCCCAAGGAAAATATTTTTGTACACTTTCTCTGACCATGGTTAATTTTATACTGGAATAGGGAAGCCAACTGGGCTTGTGAAATAACCTGATTTGTTCTGAGTCAGAGTTTGTGCACAAGTACTGTCCCTTCTGTGAAATTAATATAAGCTTCAGAGATGAACTGATCTTTGTGTTTCTGAACAGACCTTTATTGTAGTATTTGAATTTAGATATAATAAAACTTCAGTTATTCAGACTAACGTTAACTGAGGACAGCTGAGTTGAATTAGTAAGAAGTTGGACTTATAGAATATTTAAAAATCTATGTATATATTCAGATTTGGATTTTAGGACCTTTAAATATGTGCAGTAATGCAAAACTAAGTATCTTCCTAAGTTTTCATGTATAATGGATATTTTAAATTAGAATAGCAGTTGAGTAACAATAATACAAGTCTCATTATCTAAGTTCTCGACTGCATCATCCTCTGTTTCTTTCCTTTATCAATTATCCGTTCACTCTTCTATGTCCTTTCTCTTTACCTTCCATCTTATAAATGTGCTCAGACCTCTACCATTATCCCTGATTCCCCTTTCAGCTGTTGCCTTATCTCTTTGTTTGCTTCTAGGGCCAAACTTGCCATTTCTAGATCTGCAGTTTCTGATCACTCCTTAACCCACTGCAGTCTGTCTTTTACCTCCATTTCTCCATTGAAATAGCCCCTCACTAGAGCCTAACATGTACCTACTAAAGGCAAAATCTAGTGTAGCACTTGACAGTGATGACCACATCTTTCTTCTCAAAACTCCTTGCTTGGTTTCTGCCTCATTTTCCTTCCCTGATTCTTCTTTTTTCTTTTTGATGCTCCTGGCTAACTTTTCTTCTGATTTTTCTTCTGCTTGTTTTTAAGGGTCTCATCTTTTGTTACTCTCTATGAAGCTTTTATGATTCCAGATGTCTCATATTCTCCTGGGTCTAAAGTTACATCTCATAACTTTTTTTTCCTGTTCTCTGTACCTGTGTTTCTAATTGTCTGGATGCCATGTATTTCAAATCAATATGTCTCCCCCTCCTGCCCCGCCACCATGGAACTTGCTCCTCCTCTCTGTTCTTTATTTTAGTTAGTAGTGGTATTACCCACCCAGTTCTCTAAGCTCTATACCTCAGTCCTCCTTGATCTTGCTCTCTTTCTTTCTTCTTAACTTATTGGTCACCAGGATGCTAATTATGCATCTTTCTCCAATTCATTACCTCTTCTCCATATCTACTGCCCTTGCTTTTGTTGGAACCCTCATTCTTTCTTGTCTGGGCAATTGTAATAACTTCTTAATGGTCCCCCTTTCTCTAGTTTCACAGTCCTTAGAGAAATCCCTGGCCTAAAATTCTTTATTGGCTCCCCATTATCAATTACATAAAATTTGGACTTTTAAAAAACTTCACGGCCATCCTTACCTACTTCTCTAAGTTTTATTACCTGCCACAGTTCACTCGTTACTAGCTACTCTTTTTTACATAGGCTGAGCTTTTTTATTCCTTTGTGCTTTCCTTCTTCTGAGCATGTCCATTCTTTTATTCCTGAAAAATCCCTACTAATCATTTAGGATTTAGGGATGAGAGTATAGCATAGTGGTTAAGAGCTTTGACCTCAGAAATCAAACCACTTTGGTTCCAGTCATTTCTTAGATATCTACTAACTGAGTGACTTTCGCAAATTATCTAATCTTGCTGAGCTTATTATTATTTTTTTTTTATCTTCAGATGACTCTAATAGTATCTTCCTTCATAGGATTATTGTAACTACTGAATTATTTAATAATACAAAGTGCTTAGAACAGCACTTGCCATAGAGTATACACTAATAAATATTAGCTTATTATTCACTAAAATGTCACTTTTGTTTTGTTTTTCTACCAGTCATCTTTTTTTTTAATAAATTTATTTTATTTATTTATTTTTGGCTGCGTTGGGTCTTCATTGCTGTGCACGGGCTTTCTCTAGTTGCGGCGAGTGGGGGCTACTCACTGAGGTGGATTCTCATTGCGGAGCATGGGCTATTGGTGCCTGGGCTTCAGTAGTTGTGGCACACGGGCTCAGTAGTTGTGGCTCGCGGACTCTAGAGTGCAGGCTCAGTAGTTGTGGCGCACGGGCTTAGTTGCTCCATGGCATGTGGGATCGTCCCAGACCAGAGCTCGAACCCGTGTCCCCTGCACTGGCAGGCGAATTCTTAACCACTGCACCACCAGGGAAGTCCCTACCAGTCATCTTTTTTCAGATGTTAATTCTCAATTAGGATATGAAAGGATTCAGCAAATATCAGGGCTGCTGGGCAAAGAAGGTCATGGTCAGGAATGCAGACTGCGTCCTCCTTTTCAGTGGTACTTGCATAACTGCTCATGTTTGAGTTCCTTGTAAGAAAGGCAGTAGTTGAAAAGCACATAAGCATGGAAACTCCAGTGATATACTTGTAATACTGGTAGTAACCTCTTTGAAACTCTCCAGCAGTGCCTTTAGGGGTGAAATCCTGCATCAGTATCAAGCTTGGGCAGCTCCCCTGTTTTGACATCCATGAGTTTCTTCTCCTTCACTAGTATGACTGATGCCATCTTGGGGTCCTGGTGTCCAACTGTCTAAATGTCACTCTTTTGTTGAAGTAGAACAAGAACAAGTGCCATCAGTGACATCGTGCCTAAGGATGGCAAATAGGTTTATTCACACATGCCAACTCTATTCAGTGGCTATCTGGAACATTGGATTGAAAGTATATTGAGGCTATGTCTGGAATCAGCTGGAAAGAGCACCTTGGTAGATTAGTGATAGTTGTCATAAGTCATAGGAGAGACAGTGGAGGAATTTAGGTCTTGTATTTGTCATCCCTAATGCTGCTCATCCTCCAGTTTGTGGTTGAGCTATCAGGTAGGTTATCTATTTTTCCAAGAGTTATGGAAGATAATGCTGCATAAGTAAAGGGGGCCATTAACTAGAACCTTGAATGCCAGGCAGAGAAATTTGGGCATAATCTGAAAGTTAGGTTTTTTCAACAGAAGAGTCATGAGTTGCGCGTAGTATTTTGAAAAGGTCAATCTGCCACTGATTTGCAGGATAATTACTGGCGAGGAGGAATCAGAAGAACTTTAGTGGTTGTCATAACTGTATTTCCTTGATTCCTGCTCCTAAAAACAAGCACTGTTTTACATTCTAGCATTTGTGATATTAAGCATATTACCTCTGTGCCTTAGTATAAAATGGAGATAATATTGGGTTGGCCAAAAAGTGCCTTTGGTTTTTAATTAAAAATAAAAGACACATTTTTCATTTTCACCAAGAACTTTATTGAACAACATATTCACTCTTTTGTTCCACTACTTTTTGCCATTTTTCAGGCAACTTCATAATTCCATCTTCCCAAAACTTTTTATCTTTTTGAACAAAGAACTGTTCCAGGTGCCTTTTACAGTCTTCCAGGGAATTGAAATTTTTTCCATTAAGAGAATTTTGTAAAGACCTAAATAAATGGAAACCCAAAGGTGCAATGTCTGAATATGGCAGATCAATCAGAACTTCCCAGCCAAGCTGTAACAGTTTTCGCCTGGTCATCAAAGAAACATGCGGTCTTGCGTTATCCTGATGGAAGATTATGCGTTTTCTGTTGACTAATTCTGGACGCTTTTCGTTGAGTGCTGCTTTCAGTTGGTCTAATTGGGAGCAGTACTTGTTGGAATTAATCGTTTGGTTTTCCGGAAGGAGCTCATAATAGAGGACTCCCTTCCAATCCCACCATATACACAACATCACCTTCTTTGATTGAAGACCAGCCTTTGGCATGGTTGGTGGTGTTTCATTTCGCTTGCCCCACGATCTCTTCCATTCCACATTATTGTACAGTGTCCACTTTTTATCTCCTGTCACAATTTGTTTTAAAAACGGAACGTTTTCGTTACGTTTAAGTAGAGATTCGCGTGCAGAAATACGGTCAAGAAGGTTTTTTTCACTTAACTTACGTGGAACCCAAACATCAAAGCGATTCACATAACCAAGCTGGTGCAAATGATTTTCAACACTTGATTTGGATATTTTGAGTATGTCAGCTATCTCCTGCGTGGGATAACATTGAGTGTTCTCAATGAATGTCTCGATTTGATCGCTATCAACTCCAATTGGTCCACCCGACCGTGGAGCATCGTCCAGCGAGAAATCTCCAGCACAAAACTTCGCAAACCACTGTTGACACATTCGATCAGTCACAGCACCTTGTCCATACACTGCACAAACCTTTTTTTGCATTTTGGTTGCGTTTTTACCTTTCTTGAAATAATAAAGCATAATATGCTGAAAATGTTGCTTTTTTGTTCCATCTTTAATATTAAAATGGCTATACAAAAATTTACCAATTTTGATAAGTCTTTTTTAAAATGCAAGCTGATATGACAGCTGTCACATACAATCTAACAAAATTGTTTTGAATGAAGTTAAAGACAACTAAGTGCTGCTAGAGCCATCTTACGGAAAAAACTGAATGAACCTTTTGGCCAACCCAATACTATTTACCTCAGGGTTGTTAAGAATATTAAATGGGTTCATACATGTAACACACTTCAATCAGTGCCTGGTGTATAGTAACCACTAGTATAAGTGTTATTATCACTGTTACTGTTATTGTATAGTCAATATATACATTTAATGTAGTATTTTTTTAACCTAAAATCAGTAGGTTTCTTAAAAATGGGTGACATTTTTGAATGGTGAGATTACAGGCTAGGTGTGAGATAGTGGGGCCTAGAATAGAATAATATTTGAGAGAATTCAGAAGAAGTAAGTCTGAGAGAGATTACAGAAAGAATTGACTTCTTGATGTTTTGTAAATAGTGGATTAAGAAAAAGGAGGATTTAAGACAACACTCAGATAGCAAACCTGAATGAATGGGAAATGGATTGGTTTAGGAAGGAAATGTTACTTGATGTATGTACTTAGAACAATGCCTTGCACATAGAAAGTACTGTTTTGTGTTAGCTATTAGTAAGTAGTAGGACTGTTTAAACTGGTTATGTAATTAAACAGTTTATTTATCTTTACATATAATGTACATTTTATATATAATTTAGATAATTTAATAAAAGTACCAAAATGTGAATAAACCTCATATATAATTTACTAGTTAGAGAATTTATTTGTTCAAGGAAAAATAAAATAATGTGATTTAAATATTTTTCAGTATAAATCATCAAGGAAGAGTTCAAGTGGCAATGAAAACGATGAGGTGAGAAAAGAGGGTAATATTACCAACTGTTTAAAATATTTACTTTTCAAATGTAGTTGGCTCAATCAGAGTAAAATGTAATTCATCTTTCAGTTTGTTATTGATTTAACGCACAAGTTTTCGCCAATAATAAAAACTGAGCATCGTTAGACAATTATTAATTTAATCATGTGATTTCCATCTGTCCTTTGTAGTTTAGCTTTAGAATTTTATTAACATTCATCTTGAAACTAATTAATTTAAAATTTTTACATTTTCCTATATTTTATCTTCTTAAATCAACCTGGTGGTCAACTGAGATTTTTCCTTTGGAATTTATTAATCTCTTTTCACAGCTCTGTATACTATTTCAACACTTAAAATTAGATTTCTACAGTGTGTGCATTACTATAAATTTTTCTACCTCATCATTTTAAGCTGTACAGCAGCCTGGCATTTTTGAAATGATACAGTCTCATCACCATGAATACTTAAGCTTTGTGTATTTTTGTTTGGAAGGATTGGTAATTCATTTGATGTTGGATACTTGGCAGGGCTTCTGAAAACTCCTTTAATTTTAGGAAATGGAATCACCAAAAAAACGTTTGTTGTACTCTGAGCTAGAAGTTCAGCTTGGATATTTTCCCTGTCCCTTTATATATATTATATCCACTTTGGTCCTGCCTGCTTCAATATCTAATCAGTTACCAAAACCTTTTTTTTTTTTTTTTTTGATACAGAAATATTTTGAATACATTCCCCACCTGCATTTCTGCTATTTCTGCTCTGGCACAGGCCCTCCTCATTTCTTGCCTGTATTACTGCAATAGCATCCTTGATCTTCTCCCTTTCTCCAGTCCATTCACCTCTCTGCTGCCAATGATTGTTTCAAAGAACACAAATATGATCAGGCCATTCCCTTGCTTAGAAACCTTCACTGTCTCCTCATCACTTAGAAGGTAAATTCAAGGTCCTTCTTCATAAGCTCCTGCTTACCACATCAGCCTCAACTCACGATTTGCCTTCCTTTCACCATACTGTCCAAAAATGTGGAATTACAAGGTTATCTGCACTCATCCTTACATTTATTGCTTCTTTTTTTTAAAGATCTTTATTGGAGTATAATTGCTTTACAATGTTGTGTTAATTTCTGCTGTACAACAAAGTGAATCAGCTATATGTATACATCTATCCCCATATCCCCTCCCTCTTGAGCCTCCCTCCCACCCTCCCTATCCCACCCCTCTAGGTCGTCACAAAGCACCGAGCTGATCTCCCTGTGCTATGCAGCAGCTTCTCACTAGCCATCCATTTTACATTTGGTAGTGTATATATGTCCATGCTACTCTCTCACTTCGTCCCAGCCTCCCCTTCCCTCTCCCCGTGTCCTCAAGTCCATTCTCGACGTCTGTGTCTTTATTCCTGTCTTGCCTCTAGGTTCTTCAGAAACATTTTTTTTTTAATTCCATATATATGTGTTAGCATACGGTATTTGTTTTTCTCTTTCTGACTTACTTCACTCTGTATGACAGACTCTAGGTCCATCCACCTCACTACAAATAACTCAATTTCATTTCTTTTTATGGCTGAGTAATATTGCATTGTATATGTGTGCCACATCTTCTTTATCCATTCATCTGTCGATGGACATTTAGGTTGCTTCCATGTCCTGGCTGTTATTGCTTCTGTGCCTTTGTCCTTGTTGTTCTCTCATCTTGGAATATTGTTAAACATCTACTCAATTTTTTAGTTTCTCAGGAAACTTGATTTTATCCACCACCCCCACCGTTTCCCCAGGTGCCCCTTATCTGTGCCTCATAATATATCATGCATAGCTCTATCCTTATACTGAGAAAGTTGTGCTACCCATGTAAATGAATCTATTTTCCCCCTAGACTGAGAGATCCTTGAGTGGATGATATTTTACTAAATTTCAGTGTTCCCAGTGTCTAGCACCAGTGTCTGATATATAGTAGATAGTAATCATTTGTTGATGATGAATACATGTCCTCTGTGGTATGCATATTCAAGATTAAATGTTAAGAATTTTGTATTTGTTTAGTAGTAGTCATTGAAAAAACATGGACCATTTAGTAGTATTTTATGCAATTCAATTAATTCTTTGTCATTATTTCTAAGCCTGTGTTAGATACACATAATTTTCCAGGTAAATGTTATTATTTGGCGTGATGGAATTTTTGCATGCTTCCATGTACCTGTCTCAGATTGTAACATATTGTTGCCATTTCCCATCAGGAATTAATCTTAACACATGGCTATTTTCTAAGAAATATAGAAAGGTTTTTCATTTGTGATATTTAAAGGAAATACATTTATAAGAAAATATTTGATGTAAGTAGATACTACTTCTAAAACTTTAAAGTGCTTATGAATCACCTGGGGATGTTACTGAAATACAGATTCTGATTCAGTAGGTCTTGGGTGGGGCCTGAGATTCTGCATTTCTCACAAGCTCCCAGAGGATGCTACTGGTCCACAGACCACACTTTGGCAAGGTGGTAGATGGCATTTTCCAGATTCTTCCTTTAGTAGTTAATCAAAAAATTTTCAGTTTTCCTTTTATATGTCTAAATCATCATTCATATTTTAATTTCATCTTTCATCTTCTTGTTTTTATATTTTAGCAAGACAGTGATAATGCTAATATGTCACCACAATCTCCAGTATCATCTGAGGTACAAGTTCTGTTTTTAAATGTGTTTACATAGGTTTCTTTGTCTCTTCTCTCTAACCTCATCTTTCTTTTTTTTAAATGTAATTTATTCACCCATATTTAAAAATCCATAGTAGGTTAATTTATACAAACCTAGCCTATAAAAAATTCTAAGAACACCATATTTTTGAACAAATATTCATAATCAATATCACTTAAATTAGTTATTGAAAAATGCCTATAGATCACAGAAAATAATTCACTTTATAAATTTTTTATGTTTTATAATTCATCCATATTTTGAAATCAATAAGAACAGCTTTCAGATTTTAAATCTGAAAAAAGTACTTCAGCATTGTGCAATGGCCTTTGGTTTTTCTCATAACCAATTAGGTCTGAAAGCAATGCAAGATAAACTTCCTTTTTCCACGAGAAACATCCCTGTAGTGGGTTGTTCCTATCGACAGGAGGGTACACCTTTCCTAGCATCTTAGACCTAAGGAGGAGCATGGGGAGAAGGGGTAGATGAAAGTTAGAGTTTCTGAGATCTTAACCAGATAACTCTGGTGGTTTGAATGATTAACTCTTCTAATTTAGTTAAACCTATTGCTTCACAATAAGAGATAAATTTAAAAAAATTCTAAACAGTATCTCTCCTACTTCAGATTACTTTAGTATTCTAAAAGTGTATTGGCATTAGTAAATAGATGATTATGCGTTCATTTGGTGAATTCAGAACTTTGTCTAAATGTTTGGATGATCCAAATTCACCATATAACGTTGGTTAATTAGCCAGTATTTCATTTTATATAGGTGGTGTTAATTTTTTAAAAAGCCAGGATTCTTTGTCTTTTGTTTTGGTTGAGTTGCATTATAAAACTTTTAAATGGACGTGGACATTAATTTTATAAACATGTTTCTAAATTATTTATATGGCAGGAAAATGGTTTGCATTCTTTTAGAAAATAATTTAAATTAGGATATCCTAAAATCAGTCTTTGTCACATGCTTTTGTAAATCCTTTTTTTACTTTCAGTTATAACAAATGTAAGTGCTGCCTTATTTAACTAGGTACTTTATGATTTTATGATCTATGCTCATGGGGAGAGTATCAGTGCCAGTTTTCTCAAATAATTATACTGCTTTTATAATACATTTTTCCTTACATTTGGATAAGTGAAAATTTTGTCTGGAAATTCATAACACTTTAACCGAAGTAATCAAGACAAACTGAGGCTTGTAGACGGATAGGGTGGTGAGCATGTATTTTAGTAGCTCAACTGACTTTCAACTTGAACTGCTTATCATATGTTAATCAGAAAATTAAGAGAGTCAACAGAATTCTGATTGTTTTAGTTTCATCTGTGAAAGGAAAATGATAAAAACAATTAGTATAGTGCTTTACTATTAACAAAGTGCTTGCCTATACATTTAAACCGAAGAGCAGTCCCATGAGCTGGGTAGTATCCTCATCATTTTACAGCTGCAGAGACTGATAACTTTTCCTAAACACTCCAGTCAATAAATGGTAGAGAAGTGACTGAAGCCCAAACTCTAGCTACTTCAGTTGTTGTACAGATTCGATAAGATGCTGCTAAAATTTTATTATCCTTCCATCTTATAATTTACAAAGTGCTTTCTTTTAGTTATCTCAGTTAATATTTACAACATCCCATTTTAAAGATGAAGGAACAGTTACAGAGAAATTAAATGTTTTGCTCAAGGCTTAGCCTAAACTTTCTGACTCTAAGTTCAGATTTTTAAAATATACCACAGTTCTTTCCAAAGCACACTACTGTGTGGAAGCACTTTGAAACAATGTGCATTCAGCTGGAAGAAATAATACTTTATTATCTATCACTCTGCAGCCCCTATTAGTATGAATGTGTATATTTGCCTCAGATTATCCACTAAGGGTCAAGTCTATAGTAGGTACTGAGTAAGTTTTACTAATTTCACTTATCTTTTCATTGAAGCTTTTTTTCATTTTGGGGGAGACTTTAATCTGGTTCTTCATTCAGAAAATATCTGTTTTATATGCTTCAATAATTTTCTTTTTCATTTTCCTTATACTATGAGGGAGAAGTCAATCAGCAAATATTTATAGACCTTTTAAAAGTGAAATATATCAATTTGAATTGAAATGCGTTTACCTTTCTCTGCTACACTAATCATGGAGAAAAATACTTCTCAAAATTGGAATGGATATGAATAACTACCTTGATTATTTTGAAAGAAAAGAGGTTTTATTTGTTTTTTGTTTTTAGGAGTATGATAGAACTGATGCTTTTTCACATGGTCCCTTTGGCTTGAAGCCTAGATCAGGTAAATATATATTCTGCAAATAAAATTTATTGGCTATATATGAAACTAGAGTTTCTCAGCTTAAATGGGATTGATTCCATAGTTTTAAGAACACATAGATTCTTTCCCCTCTCCTAAAAGTAATTTTCTCTTAACCTTATTTGTCTTTCCAATTCCCATTCCCCATTTCTTTCTTCCTCTTTACTTTCAAGCTCCTGAAACCTCAGCTTTTTGCCTTAGATATACTGCAGTCTTATTTCTACTCTACTGTGACTGCTATTAGAATGACCACTCTGCCAGCAGACCAAACACTGTTTGAAATTATAGCACTCCATTATATTGTGGTTTTAAAAAGGGATCTTTTCGCATTTGGCAAGCCCAAAAGAAAATGGATCCATGTTACTTGGCAAGGTATTGAATTATAGTTTTTATTCGTGAATAACTGTATTGACCTTCAAGAATAATTTCCTTTTTCTTTAAAGATAATAAAGGCTGATTTGTGTTCAGTAATAATTCTTAACCTGGATCATAAGTTTCTAATAATATATGTTTAAGTAAGAACATGTATAGGTGGTAGAAATTGTTACACTTGTCTTCCCTGTTGCTTTCAATTATGCAGATAAGCAGATTTCAGTTATATTCTGTAAAAAATATTTAGAATTTATTGATAATAATAGTGTTTTATGTCATTTTGTTCTGGTTCTTTTTATCATGTCTCTTTCCCCACCGATGGTTGATCCTTCCTGTTAGCTTTGTAATAAGCTAGGAAATTTCTGTTTTATAGCTTTTAGCCGCTCATCTCGTCAGGAATATGGGGCAGCAGATCCAGGTTTTACAATGAGAAGAAAGATGGAACATCTACGGGAAGAACGAGAGCAAATACGACAGCTTCGCAATGTAAGTCATATTGACCTTTCAGGTCTGCTTTATAGAAATGGGTTTATTGTGGAAAATTAACAAGGTATATTTTATTTTCAGTACTCTTTAATATTTTAGATTACGTAATGATTAGTTGTATAAATATATAACATATATGTTTAGATAGAATATCTGTGATTTATACCCGTTTCTTTTGTAGAATCTCGAATCCAGGTTAAAAGTAATTTTGCCTGATGACATTGGAGCTGCACTGATGGATGGGGTTGTTCTTTGCCATTTAGCCAATCACATAAGGCCACGCTCTGTAGCTAGTATTCATGTGCCATCACCAGCAGTGGTAAGTTTTGTCTGCAATTTGTTAGTTCTCTAAAGGAAGATAGAGCTTCTTGAAACAATCTTTAAATAATATACTTCAATAAATTTAATTTTCAGTTTTTATTAATTTTGTATAAATATACCTGAAAATATACCTTTTTTTCTTACTTTACAGCCTAAACTTAGCATGGCAAAATGTCGAAGAAATGTAGAAAATTTTCTTGATGCTTGTAAAAAGTTGGGTGTCTCACAGGTAATTATTTTTCTAACAAAATGATCATTTAAATATTAATTTATTGCATGCAAACTGGATTCTTCTTCACAATAGGAATGAGTAATGCTTTCTGAACGTGAAAATGAATACCTTCCCTTGGTACCTTCTACTGAGTCCCAGCTTTAACTGTAACAGCTATCTAATGAATGATTTTAAGCTGCTTTTAAAGTAATTGTAGAAATGGTTTCAGTTTTTCACCATTAAGGGCGATGTTGGCTGTGGGTTTGTCATATATGGCCTTTATTATGTTGAGGAAAGTTCCCTCTATGCCTACTTTCTGGAGGGTTTTTATCATAAATGGGTGTTGAATTTTGTCGAAAGCTTTCTCTGCATCTACTGAGATGATCATATAGTTTTTCTCCTTCAATTTGTTAATATGGTGTATCACATTGATTGATTTGCATATATTGAAGAATCCTTGCATTCCTGGGATAAACCCCACTTGATCATGGTGTATGATCCTTTTAATGTGTTGTTGGATTCTGTTTGCTAGTATTTTGTTGAGGATTTTTGCATCTATGTTCATCAGTGATATTGGCCTGTAGTTTTCTTTCTTTGTGACATCTTTGTCTGGTTTTGGTATCAGGGTGATGGTGGCCTCGTAGAATGAGTTTGGGAGTGTTCCTCCCTCTGCTATATCTTGGAAGAGTTTGAGAAGGATAGGTGTTAGCTCTTCTCTAAATGTTTGATAGAATTCACCTGTGAAGCCATCTGGTCCTGGGCTTTTGTTTGTTGGAAGATTTTTAATCACCGTTTCAATTTCAGTGCTTGTGATTGGTCTGTTCATATTTTCTGTTTCTTCCTGTTTCAGTCTCAGAAGGTTGTGCATTTCTAAGAATTTGTCCATTTCTTCCAGGTTGTCCATTTTATTGGCATAGAGTTGCTTGTAGTAATCTCTCATGATCCTTTGTATTTCTGCAGTGTCAGTGGTTACTTCCCCTTTTTCATTTATAATTCTATTGATTTGAGTCTTCTCCCTTTTTTTCTTGATGAGTATGCCTAATGGTTTATCAATTTTGTTTATCTTCTCAAAGAACCAGCTTTTAGTTTTATTGATCTTTGCTATCGTTTCCTTCATTTCTTTTTCATTTATTTCTGATCTGATCTTTATGATTTCTTTCCTTCTGCTAACTTTGGGTTTTTTTTGTACTTCTTTCTCTGATTGCTTTAGGTGTAAGGTTAGGTTGTTTATTTGAGATGTTTCTTGTTTCGTAAGGTAGGATTGTATTGCTCTAAACTTCCCTCTTAGAACTGCTTTTGCTGCATCCCATAGGTGTTGGGTCGTCGTGTTTCCATTGTCATTTGTTTCTAGGTATTTTTTGATTTCCTCTTTGATTTCTTCAGTGATCTCTTGGTTATTAAGTAGTGTATTGTTTAGCCTCCAAGTGTTTGTATTTTTTACAGATTTTTTCCTGTAATTGATATCTAGTCTCATAGCGTTGTGGTCAGAAAAGATACTTGATACGATTTCAATTTTCTTAAGTTTACCAAGGCTTGATTTGTGACCCAAGATATGATCTGTCCTGGAGAATGTTCCATGAGCACTTGAGAAGAATGTGTATTTTGTTGTTTTGGGATGGAATGTCCTATAAATATCAATTAAGTCTATCTTGTTTAATGTACCATTTAAAGCTTGTGTTTCCTTATTTATTTTCATTTTGGATGATCTGTCCATTGGTGAAAGTGGGGTGTTAAAGTCCCCCAGTATGACTGTGTTACTGTTGATTTCCCCTTTTATGGGTGTTAGTGTTTGCCTTATGTATTGAGGTGCTCCTATGTTGGGTGCATAAATATTTACAATTGTTATATCTTCTTCTTGGATTGATCCCTTGATCATTATGTAGTGTCCTTCTTTGTCTCTTGTAATAGTCTTTGTTTTAAAGTCTATTTTGTCTGATATGAGAATTGCTACTCCAGCTTTCTTTTGATTTCCATTTGCATGGAATATCTTTTTCCATCCCCTCACTTTCAGTCTGTATGTGTCCCTAGGTCTGAAGTGGGTCTCTTGTAGACAGCATATATACGGGTCTTGTTTTTGTATCCATTCAGCCAGTCTGTGTCTTTTGGTGGGAGCATTGAATCCATTTACATTAAAGGTAATTATCAATATGTATGTTCCTATTACCATTTTCTTAATTGTTTTGGGTTTGTTACTGTAGGTCTTTTCCTTCTCTTGTGTTTCCTGCCTAGAGAAGTTCCTTTAGCATTTGTTGTAAAGCTGGTTTGGTGGTGCTGAATTCTCTTAGCTTTTGCTTGTCTGTAAAGGTTTTAATTTCTCCATCAAATCTGAATGAGATCCTTGCTGGGTAGAGTAATCTTGGTTGTAGGTTTTTCTCCTTCATCACTTTAAATATGTCCTGCTACTCTCTTCTGGCTTGCAGAGTTTCTGCTGAAAGATCAGCTGTTAACCTTATGGGGATTCCCTTGTATGTTATTTGTTGTTTTTCCCTTGCTGCTTTTAATATGTTTTCTTTGTATTTAATTTTTGATAGTTTGATTAATATGTGTCTTGGCATGTTTCTCCTTGGATTTATCCTGTATGGGACTCTCTGTGCTTCCTCGACTTGATTAGCTATTTCCTTTCCCATATTAGGGAAGTTTTCAACTATAATCTCTTCAAAGATTTTCTCAGTCCCTTTCTTCTTCTCTTCTTCTTCTCGGACCCCTATAATTCGAATGTTGGTGCCTTTAATGTTGTCCCAGAGGTCTCTGAGACTGTCCTCAATTCTTTTCATTTTTTTCTCTCTATTCTGCTCTGCAGTAGTTATTTCCACTATTTTATCTTCCAGGTCACTTATCCGTTCTTCTGCCTCAGTTATTCTGCTATTGATCCCTTCTAGAGAATTTTTAATTTCATTTATTGTGTTGTTCATCACTGTTTGTTTGCTCTTTAGTTCTTGTAGGTCCTTGTTAAACGTTTCTTGTATTTTCTCCATTCTATTTCCAAGATTTTGGATCATCTTTACTATCATTACTCTGAATTCTTTTTCAGGTAGACTGCCTATTTCCTCTTCATTTGTTAGGTCTGGTGGGTTTTTGCCTTGCTCCTTCATCTGCTGTGTGTTTCTCTGTCTTCTCATTTTGTTTAACTTACTTTGTTTGGGGTCTCCTTTTTACAGGCTGCAGGTTATTAGTTCCTGTTGTTTTTGGTGTCTGTCCCCAGTGGCTAAGGTTGGTTCAGTGGGTTGTGTAGGCTTCCTGGTGGAGGGGACTAGTGCCTGTGTTCTGGTGGATGAGGCTGGATCTTGTCTTTCTGGTGGGCAGGTCCACGTCTGGTGGTGTGTTTTGGGGTGTCTGTGGCCTTATTATAATTTTAGGAAGCCTCTCTGCTAATGGATGGGGTTGTGTTCCTGTCTTGCTAGTTGTTTGGCATAGGGTGTCCAGCACTGTAGCTTGCTGGTCGTTGGGTGGAGCTGGGTCTTGATGTTGAGATGGAGATCTCTGGGAGATTTTCGCCATTTGATATTACGTGGAGCTGGGAGGTCTCTTGTGGACCAGTGTCCTGACCCTGGCTCTCCCACCTCAGAGGCACAGCCCTGATGCCTGGCTGGGGCACTAAGAGCCTGTCATCCGCACGGCACGAAACTCCAGAACTCCACACTCTTGAGGCCCCTCTCTGGATGTGCCACCTCTCCCCTTCCGTGCAGGTCCAGTTAATTTTTATACATGTTGAAAAGTATGGATTGAAGTTATCTTTTTTTAGGCCTGGGATTGGGCACACACATTGTTTTTTTTTTTAAACATTATTATTGAGATATAATTACCATACCATAAAATTCACCCATTTAAAGTGTATAATTCAATGGTTTTTAGTATAGTCACAGAGTTGGGCAGCAGTCTAAGTGTAGAATATTTTTATCACCCGAGAAAGAAACCTGTTACCTGTTAACAGTCCCTCTCCTGTTCTATCTCTATGAATTTTCCTATTCTGGACATCACATATTAATGACATCATATGTTATGGGGTCTTTTGTGTCTGGCTTCTTTCATTTAACATAATACTCTCAAGGTTCATCCATGTTGTAGCATAAAGCAGTACAGACATACCCAGTTTTATTGCACTTCACTTTATTGTGCTTCACAGATACTGCATTTTTTACGAATTGAAGGTCTGTGGCAACCCTGCATTGTCAGATGATGATTAGCATTTTTTAGCAAGAAAGTATTTTTTAATTAAGGTTTTTTTTAAGACATAATGTTATTGCACACTAATAGACTACAGTATAATGTAAACATAACTTTTATATTCACTAGGAAACAAAAGTTCATGTGACTTACTTTATTGTAATATTTGCTTTATTTGGTGATCTAGAACTAGAGTCTCTATCTCTGAAATATGGCTCTACTTCATTTTTTAGGGCTCTATGTATATACCACAGTTTGTTTACCATTCATCAGTTGATGGATATTAGGGCTGTTTCCATTCATTGTTTATTATGAATAATGCTGCTATGAACATTCATGAACACGTTTTCGTTTGAAAACATTTTAATTCTCTTAGTTAACTAGGTTATATGGTAGTTTATATGGTTGCTCTATGCTGGATTATATGGTAGCTCTGTTTATCTTTCTGAGGAACTGCTAAGTTATTTTCCAATTTACATTACCGCCAGCAATGTATGAGGGTTCTAATTTCTCTGCATACTCACCAACAATTATTATTGTCTACCTTTTTGATTCTAGTCATCCTAGTGGGTCTGAAGTGGTCTCATTGTGGGTTTGTTTTTGTTTTTTTTTTTTTTAATTTATTTATTTATTTGGCTGTGCCGGGTCTTAGTTGCAGCATGCAGGATCTAGTTCCCTGACCAGGGATCGAACCCGGGCCCCCTGCATTGGGAGCACGGAGTCTTAACCGCTGGACCACCAGGGAAGTCCCATTGTGGTTTGTTTTTTTTTTTAATAAATTTATTTATTTATTTATTTATTTATTTATTTATTTTTGGGTGTGTTGGGTCTTTGTTTCTGTGCGAGGGCTTTCTCTAGTTGCGGCAAGTGGGGGCCACTCTTCATCATGGTACACGGGCCTCTCACTGTCGCGGCCTCTCTTGTTGCGGAGCACAGGCTCCAGATGCACAGGCTCAGTAGTTGTGGCTCATGGGCCTAGTTGCTCTGCGGCATGTGGGATCTTCCCAGACCAGGGCTCGAACCCGTGTCCCCTGCATTGGCAGGCAGATTCTCAAGCACTGCGCCACCAGGGAAGCCCCCCATTGTGGTTTTGATTAGCATTTCCTTAATGATTAATGATGTTGGGCATCTTTTTGTGTGCCTATTGACTATTTGTATATATTCTTTGGAGAAATGTCTTTTCAAATCCTGTGCTCATTTGTTAATTGAATTAGTCACCTTTTTATTATTAAGTTCTTTATATATTCCAGATACAAGTTCCTTATGAGATATGTGATTCTAGTTTGCTGAGAGTTCTTACCACAAATGGATGTTGAATTTTGTCCAGTGCTTTTTCTACATCTACTGAGTTAACATATTTTTTCTTTCACAGCATTGTGAATTACATTGGTTGATTTTCAGATATTAACTCAAACCTGGACTGCTGGGATAAACCCCACTTGGTCATGATGGATTTTGTTGTTTTTATTTTTATATTGTTGGATTCAATTTGCTAAAATTTTGTTTAGCCCTTTTGCATCTATGTTAGTGGGGTTATTAGTCTTCTGTTTTCTTTCTTTTAATGGTTTTGCCTGGTTTTGGTGTCAAGTAATGCTGACCTCATGGAACATGTTAGGAAGTATTCCCTGCTCTTTACTTTTCTTGAAGATTTTGGGTAGAATTGCTATTATTTCTTTATTAAATATTTAGTCAAATTCATTATTGAACCTTGAAGCCATCTAGGCAAGGGGTTTTCTTTGTGGGAAAGTTTTTAACTACAATTCAATTTCTTTAATAGATATAGGGCTATTCTAGTTTTCTATTTCTTCTTGTATGAGCTTTGGTATACTGTGTCTTTCAAAGAATTTGTCTGTTTCATCTGGTTTGTCAAACTTATTGTTATAATGTTGTTTATAATGTCCCCCTTATTATCATTTTAGTATTTGTAGACTCTCTTGTGGTGTCACTTCTTTTATTCCTGATATTGGTAATTATTGTATTTTCTCTCTTTTTTGTGATTAATCTAGCTAGGGATTTACGAATTTTAAAAAATTTTCTCAATGAACTAATGTTTGGTTTCATTGATTTTTTTTGCTATTATTTTCTGTTTTTTAATTTTATTGTTTTCCTCTCTCATCTTCATTATTTCCTTCTTTATGCTTACCATTGGTTTAATTTGCTTTTCTTTTTCTAGTTTCTAAGATGAGAGCTGAGGTCATTGATTTGAAACCTGTTTTTCTTTTCTAATATATACTTTAGTGGTTTTTTGAATAAATAAGCAAAATATTAGGAGGGCAACAAATGTTGCAGTGAAAATGGAGTGAGAAGATAGTTTTTGAGAACTATTGATGAATGAGATATTATCAGTAGTATTTGGTGATTGACTTATGGGAGTAAGGAAGAAAGAGACTATTATGATTCCCAGGTTTATGTTGAGAGAGATTGAATAGTGTATTACTCACTGAGGTATAGAATACAGAGGAGAAGTTAATTTAGTAAGAAGTAGTTCTGTTGTGGACATATTGATTTTGATATGTCTTTTGGATATCCATTTGGCTATATCAAGTTGACATTTGTATCTGGAGCTCAATAGAGAGATCTTGGCAGGAAATAAAGATTTGAAAGTCATCAGGATGGAAAATATAGTTGTTACTATTTGGGAATAAGGGCCCTGTCTTGCCAAGGCTTCCAGTGTTTCTAGAAACACTGAATTAAAAAAAAAAAAAAAGTAATGTTTCTAGATTTGTAAAACACTGTGCTAGCTAACTAAAACAAATTATGGACCAGATGGGACCTGTAGATGGTCTGTTTGCCACCCAGTGTATCCATTACTAGCTTATTTTCCTGAGATGAGCGAGTGTCCCAACTGAAGCAGTAGACTTCATTGTTTCTTCAAAAATGCTACCAAATTTATTTGATGTTGTGCACATGCATGCAGACCTTCAGTTAAAACTCTTGTAGTTTTGATGAGGCTTTGAGAATACCAAGGAGAGGATATAGTTTGAAAAGAGAAGAGGGTGAAGACAGAACCCTTGGAAACATTAAGATTGTTAGAAGAGGATCAGTGAAGGCTAATGAAACCTAATGCCAAGTTGTCTCTGAACCCTCTTTCTCATAGAGTTGTGAAGATCAAATGACACACGTGATGACTTAGAAGAGCAGGCAGTTGTTATTTATTAAATTCTAGACTATTGGAACTAAGAAGCAACACGTCACTAGAAGGTGGAGGGAAGTAACCTTAAGACAAAAAAAAGTACTGAAGTGCTGTATACATCACAGATCATGGAACCTCAGAACTGATAGAAAGAACCAGAGTGGCTAGTTTTGTACAGGACTGAACAGTTTACAAAGTGGTTCCGTATATAGACTGTTCTGTTTGTTTCTCACACAGTTCCATTTTCAGGATGAAAAAACAGAGTCTCAGGGAATTTTAGTACCTTTAGTACTTCATATGGCCCTTAGGTCCCTTGGCTGGAAATGTAGTGCTCTTTCTGCTGTAGCACGAAAGCTTAGGGAACATTTAGCACCACCGTCTCACTTTAAAATATTTGCTTATTGTGTGGATCAGATCAACTTCAGATCAAAATACAACCTGTAAAATAGAATTCCATACCATAAAAATGTATTGAAACAGACATTTTAAAATTAGATTTTAATGTAATTAGAATTGTGTACTTTTTACTTGAAGTTTCATAAAAAGCATGTTTTAAAAACCCAGTTCTGACTTTTTCAGGTTTTGCTACACTATTAAAAAGCAAATGTTCAGATATCATTTGTTTTGTTTTTTCAGGAAAGACTCTGTTTGCCTCATCATATTTTGGAAGAAAGAGGTCTTGTGAAAGTTGGTGTCACAGTTCAGGCTCTTCTTGAATTACCTACAACCAAGGCATCTCAGCTTTCTACGGCTTGATATAACATTTAAAAATCATAAGTGTCTAGTTTCATTTATTTGAAGTGATTTCAAATATCTCAAATTTATGAATAAGGATGTCTAATCAAAAATAATTTTATTAGATCAAGCCTTAGGTTTAAGAAATATTATGTTAAAACATTAAAATTCAATTTTGCATTGCCCAAACTTCTTTTGGGGGAAAACTGGATCAACTTAATAAGAGTTTTTGATAAATTCAAATTCTCTTTTTACTAAGTCAGCTGATAACCTTGATTATTTTTCAATGATCAGATTAATACTAAATTTAAAATGTGGTTTCAATTCAATAATCACATTAGGTTTAATTTTTTTTTATCATAGCATACTGGTGAACATGTGGATAAGGTAATCATTTTTTACCAATTTAAAACAATTCTATATTTGAGTTAATTTAATATGCTTGTAATTCTAGTTTATACATAATTTCTTCAATCTTTGGTCTTAGTTTTCTAGAAAAAAAGTGAGTAGAAATTATAGAACTCTGGCTTTATATTGAATTCTTTTAGGATTATAGGTTGGTGCCAAAATATTTTCAGTTGTACTGTAGATTGTTTACATGTGAAGTGCCTGTGTAATTGATGACTCATATAGTCTTAAGCATTTTTGCAATTTCTTTTTATGTATTAATGGAATCAATGGAATTTTAAAATATTTTAGTAGATTTTGTAAGTTCAGTAATATGTGAGGATAAATGTGCCTCACATTGTGACATTTGTGTTTTTTTATTTAGTCCATTGCAGTTTTCGTAAATTGGTTATTTCATGTTGTCAGAAAAACAATGTTAATATGCTTAATTTATGCTATTTAATTTTGCAAAACTTAATCATCTTTTAAAATGTATTATTTGAAGAGTATTTTATTTCTGTATTGAAAATGTTACACAAAGCAGTAAGGTTTTTGCGAATTAGCAGAGTACTTAATTGTCAAGGGCATTTTGATAAAACTGCCAAAGTTTGGATTTATATCTTGACTTTCAGGAACGTTATTACATCAGTGTGCTGCCTTTGGTTACATTCAGATTCAGAGAGCAGCAATTGAGGAATAGGTTTTTATTAGAAAATATGTCCATTTGTGGATCCTGTAAATCTTAACTGATCCTCAACATGATGTTGAAATAAACACAAACCATTCTATAAATCTTTTCATAAGTATACTGTTACATAAAGTCCTTGTTTAATTTAGAGATGGATAAATTTGCGTTGGTAGTAGTGCAGGAATTTTTCAAAACCATTACTGTGATGAATAACTCAGTTTGCTATAGAAAGACCTTAGTATAATTACTTTTGTAGTAGTCAAGCAAGTATCATATCTTAAATATGTGATTATTTGCACTTGTTACCTCTTAATGTGGATGCAACTTATTAAAAATGTTGGCCTGGGTATTTCAAAGGTATATATAAAAGGTAAAAACTATTGTGCCAAATGGTATAGTAAGGGTTGGTTTAGGAACAACTCTACTTTTTTTGATCAGTCGGCATGAAGCCATATAATTAAGTTTTGGCTTTAGGATACAGATGTGTTCTTTACATTCCCCAAGGGTCAAATTGAAGCTTTTAAAGAATTAAAGCTTCTTATGACTAAAAGGTTTAAAAATTAAATTATTAGTAATTTATTACTTTAAATATTTGAGCTAATTAGTTATTATTTTTCAGTTGGATCTTAAAAAACGGCATTGACATAATCAATCTCTCTAGTGAAAACTTGGGTAATAAAGGTAAGAAATGACAAATACCTTAGTTGTTAGTTTTTAATGTAAAAATTTGACAGTGTTACAAATAAAGTGATCATTAAAAGCTACAGCAATCATTCATACTGCTTTCATAGTTATCATGCTGTAGGATTCCTCTTGTTAATCAATCTAGATGTTAATTATTTTACAAGTATTTTCATGTTTCATATCATTGAAATATTAGTGAAATTATAGGCCATTTCCTTATTGCATTTCACTTACTTGTCAATTAATTATTACTTTAAAGAGAAAATACACCAGAACCTTTGTAGCATTCTTTACTGCAAAGCAAAATTCCATTTAAGATAGGTCTATCTGAGGTCCATACCATGGCAGTTTATTTACTGTAGTGGCAAAAGGCAACATCACCTCTATGGCAGTTTCACAGCATAGTCCCCAAGCACACATTATACCAAGGCTCTGATGTATTTCCTTTAGTATTTTTGAGTAAGTGTAAAATTTATTCTAAATGGTCTTTATGGTTATTATATATTTACTTCATCAGTTATTGAATTGAGAATAACTATCATTATTTGAATTGGATTTGTGATTTGAAGAAGGTTAAATAATCAAACTAAAATATTTTATTAGGACCTAAAACATGCAGTAGATAGCTGCTTCTGCTAAATTTTATTCCTGTATCACACAAGAAAGAGGTGATGTCAGATATGTTAGAATTGAAATAAGGAGTAAAAATACATTACCGTTTGTTTAATAATTATCTTTACAGAATGCTAGTTTATTGACTTTTCTAACTGAATTTTTTGAAGAATTCAGAAATGTTTGTATTGGTCACAGATCTATCATGAGTGATTTTCTGATGCATTTAAAAATAAATGGAACACTAAATGTATATTACTGATGCAAACTGTGGATAAAGTTGAACAAAAAAATGAAAGTCTGAGATTTCTTTTCTCCCTTTCTACCTCTTCTCTTAACATCACAGCATTCATTTTTTGTAGGTATTTGATAGCTTGTGTCTATGTTCTCTAGTATGGAAAAATAGACTTCGAGTGGATATTCAAAGTAAGTTGAGTCTAGATTTTCTTTACGTCATGATATTTTTAGTAGACAATGTTTTCTTTAAAAGAACAATGATTTCCTCAGATATCTTCACAAAATGATGTCACCTTAATTTAAGATAGACTGTATATAACATAAATGTCAGATAAACCTTTACATAAAATAAAAGGTAGGGCACTCCCTTCTGGCCTGCAGAGTTTCTGCTGAAAAATCAGCTGATAACCTTATGGGAATTCCCTTGTATGTTATTTGTTGCTTTTCCCTTGTTACTTTTCATGTTTTTTCTTTATCTTTAATTTTTGTCAATTTGATTACTTTGTGTCTCGGTGTGTTCCTCCTTGGGTTAATCCTGTATGGGAGTCTCTGCACTTCCTGTCATTTAAAGTTAGGAATAGATTGATTTTTACTGTGCCCCATTAATATGCATCAAGTAGCTACCTAAGTAGATGAGAAATGCATTAGGTATGTACATAAAGAGAAATAGATTTTTCAGTTAGCAAATTGAATTTTCTAGAACTTTGTTGTTCAGATATCTCAATCACTTCTATTGCAAAGAAATACGAAGTAATGCTGTATAATTTATAAAGTAGTAATTAAAATTATACCTTAGGGCAGTGATTCTTTTCTTTTATTATATAAGTTTCAGGTATACAGCATTATAATTCGACATCTATATATATACACTACAAAGTGATCACCACCACAAGCCTAGTTACCATCCATCACCATACAGTTTACCCTCTTCACCTGTTTTGCCCTTCCCCAACCCCCTTCCCCTCTGGTAACCACTAGTCTGATCTCTGTATCTATCAGTTTGTGTTTGTTTTATTTTCTTTGTTTGTTTGTTTGTTTTTTAGATTTCACTTAGCATAATACCTTCAAGGTCCATCCATATTCTTGCAAATGGCAGAATTTCATTCTCTTTTATGCCTGAGTAGTATTTCATTGTGTATATAAACCATATCTTCTTTATCCATTCATCCATCATGGGTGCTTAGTTTATTTCCTTATCTTGGCTATTGTAAATAATGTTGCAATGAACATAGGGGTGCATATATATTTTCAAGTTAGTGTTTTTGTGTTCTTTAGATAAATACCCAGAAGTGGAATAGCTGGGTCATATGGTAGTTCTTTTCTTAATTTTTTGAGGAATCTCCATACTGTTTCCATAGTGGCTGCATCAATGTACTATCCCACCAACAGTGTACAAGGGTTCCCTTTTCTCCACATCCTCACCAACACTTGTTATTTCTTGTCTTTTCAATAATAGCCATTCTAACAGGGAGGTGATATCTCATTGTGGTTTTGATATGCATTTCCCTAATAATTAGTGATGTTGAACATTTTTTCATGTACTTGTTGGCCATTTGTCTCCTTTGGAAAAATGTCTATTTAGATCCTCTGCACATTTTTAATTCAGTTTTGTTTTTGTTATTGTTGTTGAGTTATATGAGCTCTTTATATATTTTGGATATTAGCCCCTTATCAGATTTGTGATTTGCAAATATCTTCTCCCATTCAGCAGGTTGCCATTTTGTTTTGATTATGGTTTCCTTTGCTGTGTGGAAGCTTTTTAGTTTGATGTAGTCTCATTTGTTTATTTTTGCTTTTGTTTCCCTTACCTGGAGTCACATCCACAAAAACATCGCTAAGGCTGATGTCAATGAGGTTACCACCTATTAAAATTTATCGTTTTTCCTGCTCATATTTTGCAAGCTAATTTTTAAAATTTACCTCTCAGTACTACATTTGTCATTGAATATTCATTTCTGCTAGTTGGTCCCAACAATCATGTTTCTTTGAAAAGTAATTCTGTTTATTTTGAATGATTGTACATTACATTTGCATGGAGAAAGTTAATATATCCATTCCACAGATTTGTAAAATAGTCTATGTAGAAAATGGTATATTTCCTAAAATTTTATATTTTTCTGAAGTAATTTATTTCTAAAGCAATTAACTTTGAAATCTTTCTCTGTGTTAAGTTTTAGAATAATTCATGTTAGTTTAAATGTAATGTTTTTATGTTTATGGTTCTATTGTAGATATAACATTAATATAACTCAGAAGTTCTGGTAATTTTGGCCTATGGAAATGTTAATCAAAAGTATTTTTTAAAACAAATTATAAAGTACTAGGAAATTTTTCACTATTTTCTATACTCATTTCTAGGTGCTTTTGATATTATTTGAAAATCTTATTGGTAATATTTATATCAGTAGGGATCTGATTCTTTAACTGATCTTTTATTTATTTGACTTGTCAGTTATTTCCAAATTGTTTTCTCTTTCTTTCTATGACAAAGTTGCAAGTGATAAATGCAAATGGAAATGTTTTTCTTTCTGCTAGATCTTTTCATAAACCAAGGTGTCTCTTTAAAATTGCTTCTGTACTTTCAGCCTGGTTAATCTACAGGAATGAAAGAAGAGACTACCACAAATGATCCTGTTTTGCCCTTAGGCCTAGACCCACGTGTTTTCTAGCCAGACTTGATAAAATAAGGTTTTGTTGATAAAGGGATAAGGTAGGACTCTAAATAGTAAGATCTAATATTTAGTGAGTTCTTACTATGTGCATAGCATTGTACTGAATGCTTTCAAGCATTATGTAATGTAATTCTCAGAATAACCCTATGAGATGGGTACTGTAATTATCCTAGTTTTACAGATGAGGAAAATTAGACCAAAGGTTAAGTGATTTACCCAAGTTTACCCATTTCATAGGTGGAAAATCTAGGATTCTAATTCTATCCAACATCAAAGAAACTTTATTTTACCACATCACCTGTAAGAAATAAAGTTCTTTAGTCCTCCTAAGGAATTAATTGTTATGAATCCTTCACTTGCTTATTTTTGTAGTTTAGACTATATTTTTTCTGTGGCATATGTATATATCTTTTCTGTATAGGCCTACACAAAATATTAGTCCATATACATGTTTGCATTTTAATTATTTTTCTTGTATTGGAGAAATTTGATGAGAAATTTGAAATAATAACAGGCACCGTGGCATGTCTCAACACTTGAGTTTTAAATCACTCAGGAAATACTGAGTATCTATTACTTGCCAAGCATTGTGTCCTGGGTGCCAGGTATGCACTGGTGAATAAGACAGATACCTATGCCTTGAAGGGGCTCACAATCACAGTATTCTATATAGAGTGCCTTAAGAGTTCTGTTTTCTAAGCCTTCTGTGACTCTTAGAAATATAAAGACAGAGTTTATCACTTACTATTTGATTTATACCTCAGCCTACTCTTAAAAGTAATATGACAATTTGCCATAAAAGTAATCAATAAAAAACTCTCATGTATCCAGTTAATAGAGAATAAGAGCCAAGTAATGAATGGGATGGTAGAACAATTATAGATAGAAAATCCAGACTCAAGTCAGTTACTACAGTTTTATTCAAAACTTAGCTCTGAGCCTCCTGCCAGATAAGAAAATACATGAATATATCAAGATTGTTGTTTCCTTAGGCTTTGGAGATCAGTCAACACTGCATTCACTGAACCTTAAGTGTAGTAATCTCTGTTATGTATTGAGCACAGGCTTTGCAGGACAGACCCTTTAATTCCCAGTTCCTTTAGTAGCTGTGGAACTTTGTATGTGCTAACTTCTCTTGTCTGTGTGGCTACTGCATAGAGTTGAGTAGATGAAATGGGAATTGTGTAGATTGCCTACCACAGCACCTCATGCAAAGTAGGTTTCCTCCATTTGGATATTAAACATGTGGATAAAGATTTTGTTGTGAAAATTATTATATCCTAATTCAGATGGAAACCTTATATTGGTTGGCCACAGGATTACCTGTAGGTAGGTACCAAAATTCCTTTATGAATGAGTATCATCTATTAGAAAGTCTAACAATTGCTCAGTTGAAATTCCAGATACCCGTCATAAAGCAGAAGAGATGGCTTTAAGCCAGGAGTTACTAATTATCTTCCTTAGCAACAAATTGAGTTTAATACAGTTCCTACAGATCACTTGAGTTTTGAGCTGGAATGCTATCTCAGTGAGCCAACCAGAAGTAATTTATATCCTTTCTTCAAATTTATTTCACAGTCTCTCAGTTGATTAGTCTGTTTTATACTTCATTGAGAAAATAGAAACCATCAACTGGGGACTCTATAATCTCCACTTGTAATCTTAGCTGCCCTTACACCTATTAGATTATTCAATACTGTTACAGTGGAAGATGTGTCTTTCTACTTATCAAAGGCCACATATTCTCTGGGATAAAAAACCCTCTTTTGTACTTCACTTTTTTGGTTGATAATTCTTCGTGCATTTTTGATTTCTGCCTCTCTACCTTGATTGTTACCATCGACATAGAAGCATATGCTAGTTTCATTTGAAAACAACCATAAAACTCCCACAATACTCCCAGCAACTGACCTTTTTTCTGCTTGGCTACAAACCCAGATCTCTTAGAAGAGTACTCTATGCTGTCTCCACTTCCTCACCTTTCACTCATTCTTCAATCCACCCTGTTCTAGCTTCTTACCTGATCTCTTCACTGTCGTTGATTGCTCTTATCAAAATTACCATGATGTCCATATTGCAACATAACGTCAGTTCTTTGTTCCCATCTGTTTTGATCTTTCACCTGCTTTCATCATAGTTGGCCCCTCCCTCCTTGAAACATTGTCCTCTCTCACCTCTTTATAACATTATATTCTTCCAGTTTGCCTTCTGTCCTCCTGGCTACTCCAGCCCTACTTCCAAATGAATGGTTCTCAAACTTTAGTGTACTTTAAAATAGCTTTGAAAGCTTGTTAAAATGCAGATTCTTGGACTTCATTCTCCCAAGCTCTTTTTTAACACCTCTGAATTAAGCCTAAGAATCTATAGCTTTAACCAGTACCCCAAAAGGTTATGATGTAGATGGCTTATGAATCTCAATTTTGAAAACCTTTGCTCCTTACGTCTCATTCCTGTGCCTCCCTTCTGTCTACACTTTCTCCTTTGGAGAGCTAATCCATTCCTATCTATATGTCAATGCTTCTCAGCCCTAACTGCATAAAGAATCACCTAGAGAGCTTTTGAAAAATGTTAATGCCCATTCCAGACCAATTAAATCAGAAGTTCTGGAGATGGAACCTGGGCTTTAGTATTTTTAAAAGCTTCCCACGTTATTCCCATTTGTAGCCAGGGTTGAGAACTACTGTTCTACAGATGTATAACTTTTATCTTTAGCTCAACCCTTTCCACAGAGTTTCATATGTATGTATTCAATTACCTACTTAACTGTATCTCAGATGTCTCAATCCTAGAATGACCAATAAAGAACTATTTATTCTGCACCCTGGCCTCAAACACATTCATACCCACAGAAGTATAAATGTTAACATCATCAATTCAGTTGCTTATGACAGGAAAGAGGGAGTCATCTTCAATTTTTTTAACCTTATTTTTCATGTTCAAGTCATTAATAAGACTTGTCACTTTTACTTTTTAGAATACATATCAACTTTGTCTCATGCTTTCCATCTCCACTGCCAGGACTGTAGCCCAAGCCACCATCATCCCTTGTCTGGACTGCTGCAGTAGACTCCTAACTGGCTTCCACACTTGCTTCTCCAGTTCACACTCCGTGTTGCAAACTCAAGTGACCCATTAAAGCCATAAATTATCATGTCATCCCCGTACTTAAAACATCTCACTTATAATAAACCCTGGGTTACCTCTCCAACATCAACTCCACTAACTCTCTTCTTACAACTCCCCATGCTCCAGCCACATGGGTCTCCTTTCTGTTTATTGATCTCACGAGTGTATCAGGGCCTTTGTATGCTGCCTGAAATGCAGTTTCCCCATGGCTGCTGCTTCTTATTCAGCTTGAAAGTCTCCTCCTCAGAAAGTTCTCCCTTATTATTTTATAACATAACACCCTGTTTATTTCTTTCATAGTACTTCTCAATGTGACATTTTATTTTATGTATTAATAATACTTCCCTATTAGACTGTAAGATTCATTAAGGCAGGGATCTCTTTAATATGTCTTGTTCATTACTGTATCTTTAGCTGGTAACACAGTGCCTGGCACCTAGTAGGAACTCAATACAAACTTGAGTTATGAATAAATCAATTTAAATAATATCCCCAGATAACTAAATGAAATGACTCTGTGAACCTCTCCTCCCTACTCACTGAACTTGACAAATCCCAAGTCATCATTTAGGTGCAGGATTTCTTAGGGCTCCCTTTGTCAACTGCCCCCCCCATTAGTTTAAGCTCCTTTTTACACATTCTCATACATGATGTTAAAAATTATTTCCCTAGTATTTGTTGAGTCAATGAATTATATATCAAAATAATCTAAGACTATATCAAGTTACTTAGAGATGGGGTCATTCTTACCTATTCCAATTTCAAGATAGTTTTACAATAAAGGCTGTGAAGAAATATTAAATCCTGGGAACTATATCTAGATAATGTAGCATAGTTCATAGATGGCTCCAATCTATATATTCACAGGTCAAAAGTTTTTCATTAAATTATGTAAAATTCTTATGTAGTTAAGTCCTCAATTGCGCGAAAATAGGGAGTTAAGTAATAGTTAAAAGGAGGCCATTTGTGTTTTTTAAAGAGCATTTTTGAGAGACGGGGAGAGAAAGGGAGGAGGAGAGGACAATTTTGAGGAGATATTTAGAATATTGATGAATTGTAATCTTGGAGAGAGAAGGCTTTAAGAAATGGGATAAACGGTACTTTGATCCCATCCTGCCTAAATTATGTCTGAGAATTTAGAGTAAAATGTTTTCCGAAGATTGGAATTTCCAATGATTCAAATAATTCTTATGACAGATCTTCCTAGCGTTTTTAAACTTTAGCACAAAGTTTTAAAGGATTTCAACTTTAAACTTAAAGTAGTTAATAAAATAAACTGTAACTGGTAGAATGATTAGTTTTCTCATAGGGAGAATTCTGGAATCTGTAAAACATAGGGCTTATAAACCTAGGAGAAATAGCTCCCAGTCTCCATTAGGCACTGGTGTCTGTCACTGAGTGAGATCAAGGGAAATGTAATCACAGTAATGATAAGTAGAAAAGGAATAATTACTAATAATTTTTGTCATTTGATTAAAAATGTGAGTGAGCTCCTATATTGACCTCTCCAACAGATTATCCATCATATGACAAGATTAAGTTGTGATTAGATATATATGATCAAGCATGCATCTACATGTTTGTTTTTTTTAAAATTTGGAAGCTTGGTAAGGCATCAAAGAAGTATTTTGTTCACTTCTCTTCATTAAAATAATACACTCTACAAGCAATTGACAATAGATACTCTATTCAAAATTATTAACCAATGGTAGTACATAGAGTTTGCAGGTGCTGTAATAAAAGTTGTGAGATTGTAAGGGGGCTGATTTGCTTATTGCAAATAGTAGTGCCAAAGCAGAAATATTACTTGGCCTTGTACTGTAGTTATGTTTAAAATGCCTTATATTTAACATGCTTTTTAAATGTGTTGTGATTGGGGACATATTATTATTATTATGTTTTTATAAAGACAATTTCTGTAGAAAAGGAAAGATTATTGGTCAGAGTAGATCTGTTTTGATTACAGGGACATACTTGAGAGGCAGAGACTTTAAGATTGCAACACAATGGCAATAGTCATTTATTTTTCTTCATATTGAGCGTATGTTTTCTCAACACCACCTTCTAAATAATCCATAATTTTTCCTTTGATTTGTGGTACCACTTTTATCATATTTTAAATTCTCATATGTATGTGTATCTATCTCTGAGCTCTCTATTTTGTTCTATAGGTCTATTTGTTGAAACAATATTAGTTTTTTAAAAAGTAAAAATGGGTACTTAAAAATCATTTATGCTCCCTGGATTCAGCACTCAAGCAGGCCATGCTAACAGAGCAATGCAGTTAACCTTTCCTATAAATTAAATGTGCAAATGTTCTGTGGAGCACTTGCTTAGAATAATTTTCTATCATTTGCAGAATGTGGTAGAAAAATTTTCTACCAATGGCTAGGTGGTTTGAAGATTCATTACAGGAGGACCTTCAAGATGGTGGAGGAATAAGACATGGAGATCACCTTCCTCCCCACACATACATCAAAAACACATCTACATGTGGAACAACTCCTACAGAACGCCTACTGAATGCTGGCAGAAGACCTCTGACTTCCCAAAAGGCAAGAAACTCCCCATGTACCTGGGTAGGGCAAAAGAAAAAAGAAAAAACAGAGACAAAAGAATAGGGATGGGACCTGCACGTCTGGGAGGGAGCTGTGAAAGAGGAAAAGTTTCCACACACTAGGAAGCCCCTTCACTGGCAGAGACAGGGGGTGGGCGGGGGGAAGCTTCAGAGCCACGGAGGAGAGCACAGGAACAGGGGTGCAGAGGGCAAAGCGGAGAGATTCCCGCACAGAGGATCAGTGCCGACCAGCACTCACCAGCCCGAGAGGCTTGTCTGCTCACCCGTTGGTCTGGGTGGGGGCTGGGAGCTGACAATCGGACGTCAGAGGTCAGATCCCAGGGAGAGGACTGGGGTTGACTGCATGAACACAGCCTGAAGGGGGCTAGTGCGCCACAGCTAACTGGGAGGGAATCCGGGAAAAAGTCTGGAACTGCCTAAGAGTCAAGAGACCATTGTTTCGGGGTGCGCGAGGAGAGGGGATTCAGAGTACCACCTAAACGGGCTGCAGAGATGGGCGTGAGCCATGGCTATCAGCGTGGACATCAGAGACAGGCATGAAATGCTAACGCTGCTGCTGCAGCCACCAAGAATCCTGTGTGCAAGCACTGGTTACTATCCACACCTCCCCTCCCGGGAGCCTGTGCAGCCCACCACTGCCAGGGTCCCGTGATCCAGGGACAACTTCCCTGGGAGAACACAGGGAATGCCTCAAGCTGTTGCAATGTCATGCCGGCCTTTGCCACCGCAGGCTTGCCCCGCATTCCGTACCCCTTCCTCCCCACCGGCCTGAGTGAGCCAGAGTCCCCTAATCAGCTGCTCCTTTAACCCCCTCCTGTCTTGGTGAAGAAAAGATGCCAGAGGGCGACCTACATGCAGAGGCGGGGCCAAATCCAAAGCTGAACCCCAGGAGCTGTGCAAACAAAGAAGAGAATGGGAAATTTCTCCATGCAGCCTCAGAAGCAGTGGATTAAAACTCCACAATCAACTTGATGTACCCTGCATCTGTGGTATAACTGAATAGACAATGAATCATCCCAAAATTGAGGTGGTGGACTTTGGGAGCAACTGTAGACTTGGGGTTTGCTGTATGCGACTGACTAGTTTCTGATTTTTATGGTTATCTTAGTTTAGATTTTACCGCTTGTTATCATTGGTGGATTTGTTTATTGGTTTTGTTGCTCTCTTTTTTTTTATTACTTTTTTATTTTAATAACTTTATTTTATTTTACTATTTTTTCTTTCTATCTTTTTTATCTCCCGTTTCTTCTGAGCTGTGTGGCTGACAGGGTCTTGGTGCTCTGGCCGGGTGTCAGGCCTGAGCCTCTGAGTGAGAGAGCCGAGTTCAGGACATTGGACCACCAGAGACCTCCTGGCCCCATGTAATATCAATTGGCGAGAGCTTTCCCAGAGGTCTCCGTCTCAACACTAAGACCCAGCTCCACTCAATGACCAAAAAGCTCCAGTGCTGGACAACTCATGACAAACAACTAGCAAGACAGGAACACAACCCCACCCATTAGCTGAGAGGCTGCCTAAAATCATACTAAGTACACAAACACCCCAAAACACACCACCAGACGCAGTCCTGCCCACCAGAAAGACACGATCCAGCCTCATCCACCAGAACACAGGCACCAGTCCCCTCCACGAGGAAGCTTACACAACCCACTGAACCAACCTTACCCACTGGGGGCAAACACCAAAAACAACGGGAACTACGAACATGCAGCCTGTGAAAAGGAGACCCCAAACACAGTAAGTGAAGCAAAATGAGAAGACAGAGAAATACACAGCAGATGAAGGAGCAAGGTAAAAACCCACCAGACCAAACAAATGAAGAGGAAATAGGCAGTCTACCTTAAAAAGAATTCAGAGTAATGATAGTAAAGATGATCCAAAATCTTGAAAATAGAATGGAGAGAATACAAGAAACATTTAACAAGGACCTAGAAGAACTAAAGAGCAAAAAAAAAAAAATGATGAACAACACAATAAATGAAATTAAACATTCTCTAGAAGGAATCAATAGCAGAATAACTGAGGCAGAAGAACGGATAAGTGACCTGGAAGATAAAATAGTGGAAATAACTACTACAGAGCAGAATAAAGAAAAAAGAATGAAAAGAATTGAGGACAGTCTCAGAGACCACTGGGACAACATTAAAGGCACCAACATTCGAATTATAGGGGTCCCAGAAGAAGAAGAGAAAAAGAAAGGGACTGAGAAAATCTTTGAAGAGATTATAGTTGAAAACTTCCCTAATATGGGAAAGGAAATACTTAATCAAGTCCAGGAAGCGTAGAGAGTCCCATTCAGGATAAATCCAAGGAGAAACATGCCAAGACACATACTAATCAAACTATCAAAAATTAAATACAAAGAAAAAATATTAAAAGCAGCAAGGGAAAAGCAACAAATAACATACAAGGGAATCCCCATAAGGTGAACAGCTGACCTTTCAGCAGAAACTCTGCAAGCCAGAAGGGATTGGCAGGACATGGTTAAAGTGATGAAAGGGAAAAGCCTACAACCAAGATTACTCTACCCAGCAAGGATCTCATTCAGATTTGATGGAGAAATTAAAACCTTTATGAACAAGCAAAAGCTAAGAGAATTCAGCACCACCACACCAGCTTTACAACAAATGCTAAAGGAACTTCTCTAGGCAGGAAACACAAGAGAAGGAAAAGACCTGCAATAACAAACCCAAAACAATTAAGAAAATGGTAATAGGAACATACATATTGATAATTACCTTAAATGTAAATGGATTCAATGCTCCCACCAAAAGACATAGACTGGCTGAATAGATACAAAAACAAGACGCATATATATGCTGTCTACAAGAGACCCACTTCAGACCTAGGGACACATAGAGACTGAAAGTGAGGGGATGGAAAAAGATATTCCATGCAAATGGAAATCAAAAGAAAGCTGGAGTAGCAATTCTCATATCAGACAAAATAGACTTTAAAATAAAGACAAAGAGACAAGAGACAAAGAAGGACACTACATAATGATCAAGGGATCAATCCAAGAAGATATAACAATTGTAAATATTTATGCACCCAACATAGGAGCACCTCAATACATAAGGCAAACACTAACACCCATAAAAGGGGAAATCGACAGTAGCACAATCATAGTGGGGGACTTTAACACCCCACTTTCACCAATGGACAGATCATCCAAAATGAAAATAAATAAGGAAACACAAGCTTTAAATGGTACATTAAACAAGATGGACTTAATTGATATTTATAGGACATTCCATCCCAAAACAACAAAATACACATTCTTCTCAAGTGCTCATGGAACATTCTCCAGGACAGATCATATCTTGGGTCACAAATCAAGCCTTGGTAAAATTAAGAAAATTGAAATCGTATCAAGTATCTTTTCTGACCACAACACTATGAGACTAGATATCAATTACAGGAAAAAATCTGTAAAAAATACAAACACTTGGAGGCTAAACAATACACTACTTAATAACCAAGAGATCACTGAAGAAATCAAAGAGGAAATCAAAAAATACCTAGAAACAAATGACAATGGAAACATGACAGTCCAAAACCTATGGGATGCAGCAAGAGCAGCTCTAAGAGGGAAGTTTATAGCAATACAATCCTACCTCAAGAAACAAGAAACATCTCAAATAAACAACCTAACCCTACACCTAAAGCAATTAGAGAAAGAAGAACAAAAATACCCCCAAAGTTAGCAGAAGGAAAGAAATCATAAAGATCAGATCAGAAATAAATGAAAAAGAGATGAAGGAAACGATAGCAAAGATCAATAAAACTAAAAGCTGGTCCTTTGAGAAGATAAACAAAATTGATAAACCATCAGCCAGACTCCAAGAAAAAAAGGGAAAAGACTCAAATCAATAGAATTAGAAATGAAAAAGGAGAAGTAACAACTGACACTGCAGAAATACAAAGGATCATGAGAGATTACTACACGCAGCTATATGCCAATAAAATGGATGAACTGGAAGAAATGGGCAAATTCTTAGAAAAGCACAACCTTCCGAGACTGAACCAGGAAGAAATAGAAAATATGAACAGACCAATCACAAGCACTGAAATTGAAACTGTGATTAAAAATCTTCCAACAAACAAAAGCCCAGGACCAGATGGCTTCACAGGCGAATTCTATCAAACATTTGGAGAAGAGCTAACACCTATCCTTCTCAAACTCTTCCAAAATATAGCAGAGGGAGGAACACTCCCAAACTCATTCTATGAGGCCTCCATCACCCTGATACCAAAACCAGACAACGATGTCACAAAAAAAGAAAACCACAGGCCAATATCACTGATGAACATAGATGCAGCACATTCAAAGGATCATGCACCATGATCAAGGGGGGGTTATCCCAGGAATGCAAGGATTCTTCAATATAAGCAAATCAATCAATGTGATACACACCATATTAACAAATTGAAGGATAAAAGCATATGATAATCTCAACAGATGCAGAAAGAGATTTTGACAAAATTCAACAGCCATTGATGGTAAAAACCCACCAGAAAGTAGGTATAGAGGGAACTTACCTCAACATAATAAAGGCCACATATGACAAACCCACAGCCAACATCGTTCTCAATGGTGAAAAACTGAAACCATTTCCACTAAGATCAGGAATAAGAGAAGGTTGCCCACTCTCAGCACTGTTATTCAACATAGTTTTGGAAGTTTTAGCCACAGCAATCAGAGATGAAAAAGAAATAAAAGGAATCCAAATCGGAGAAGAAGAAGTAAAACTGTTACTGTTTGCAGATGACATGATACTATACATGGAGAATCCTAAAGATGCTACCAGAAAACTACTAGAGTTAATCAATGAATTTGGTAAAGTAGCAGGATACAAAATGAATGCACAGAAATCGCTTGCATTCCTATACACTAACAATGAAAGATCAGAAAGAGAAATTAAGGAAACAATCCCATTCACCATTGCAACAAAAAGATTAAAATACCTAGGAATAAACCTACATATGGAGGTAAAAGACCTGTACTCAGAAAACTGTAAGACAGTGATGAAAGAAATCAAAGATGACACAAACAGATGGAGAGATATACCATGTTCTTGGGTTGGAAGAATCAACACTGTGAAAATGACTATACTACCCAAAGCAATCTACAGATTCAGTGCAATCCCTATCAAACTACCAATGGCATTTTTCACAAAACTAGAACAAAAAATTTCACAATTTGTATGGAAACACAAAAGACCCCTCATAGGCAAAGCAGTCTTGAGGAAGAAAAACGGAGCTGAAGGAATTAGGCTCCCTGACTTCAGACTATATTACAAAGCTACAGTAGTCAAGACAGTATGGTACTGGCACAAAAAAAGAAATATAGATCAATGGAACAGGATAGAAAGCCCTGAGATATACCCACGCACATATGGTCACCGTATTTTTGATAAAGGAGGCCAGAATATATGATGGAGAAAAGACAGCCTCTTCAATAAGTGATGCTGGGAAAACTGGACAGCTACATGTAAAAGAATGAAATTAGAACACTCCCTAACACCATACACAGAAATAAATTCCAAATGGATTAAAGACCTAAATGTAAGGCCAGACACTATAAACTCTTAGAGGAAAACATAGGCAGAGCACTCTATGACATAAATCACAGCAAGATCCTTTTTGACCCACCCCCTGGAGAAATGGAAATAAAAACAAAAATAAACAAATGGGATCTAGTGAAACTTAAAAGCTTTTGCACAGCAAAGGAAACCATAAACAAGATGAAAAGACAACCCTCAGAATGGGAGAAAATATTTGCAAATGAAGCAACTGACAAAGGATTAATCTCCAAAATTTATAAGCAGCTCATGCAGCTCAATATCAAAAAAACAAACCCAATCCAAAAATGCGCAGAAGACCTAAATAGACATTAGCTAAAGAAGATACACAGATTGCCAACAAACACATGAAAGGATGCTCAACATCACTAACCATTAGAGAAATGCAAATCAAAACTACAATGAGTTATCACCTCACACCAGTCAGAATTGCCATCATCAAAAAAATCTACAAACAATAAATGCTGGAGAGGGTGTGGAGAAAAGGGAACCCTCTTGCACTGTTGGTGGGAATGTAAATTGATACAACCACTATGGAGAACAGTATGGAGGTTCCTTAAGAAACTAAAAACAGAAGTACCGTACGACCCAGCAATCCCACTACTGGCCATATACCCTGAGAAAACCAGAATTCAAAAAGAGTCACGTACCACAATGTTCATTGCAGCTCTATTTACAATAGCCAGGACATGGAAGCAACCTAAGCATCCATCAACAGATGAATGGATAAAGAAGATGCGGCACATATATAGAATGGAATATTACTCAGCCATAAAAAGAAACAAAATTGAGTTATTTGTAGTGAGGTGGATGGACCTAGAGTCTGTCATATAGAGTGAAGTAAGTCAGAAAGAGGAAAACAAATACCATATGCTGACACATATATATGGAATCTAAAAGAAAAAAACTGTATCTGAAGAACATTGGGGCAGGACAGGAATAAAGAGGCACACGTAGAGAATGGAGTTGAGGACACGGGGAGGGGGAAGTGTAAGCTGGGACGATGTGAGAGAGTGGCATGGACATATATACACTACCAAATGTAAAATCGATAGCTAGTGGGAAGCAGCCGCATAGCACAGGGAGATCAGCTCGGTGCTTTGTGACCACCTAGAGGGGTGGGATAGGGAGGGTGGGAGGGAGACACAAGAGGGAGGAGATATGGGGATATATGTATATACATAGCTGATTCACTTTGCTATAAAGCAGAAACTAACACACCATTGTAAAGCAATTATACTACAATAGACATGTTAAAAAAAACAGATCAGAAATAAATGAAAAAGAAATGAAGGAAATGATAGGAAAGATCCGTAAAACTAAAAACATAAGTCTCTTCTTTTCCTAACTGTTCCGCTCACTGCTGCCTCCAACTAACTTTTGCACCAGACTTCGGTCCCTTTCACACATTCACAGGGCATTTTCAAGGATTTTTAAAATTAGTTTTGGGGGGGGGTCTATGTTTACCTGTATAACTTCTCTAAAATTCATTTTGGGAAGAAAGCTAGTAATTGTGCTTGTATTCCATCATTTACAGGATCTTTGGAAGTCTTGCTTATGTATTTTATATATGAACTAGTATTAAACCAGAGTCCCCTCTTCTGTATTTGTCCAATTTAGTGTTTGAACCTTTACATTTCTTTTCAATATATTTTATTTGTTAGTTGTCAGACCTTTCCAAAATATTTTTGAGTCTTGATTCTGCCATCTACACATTAACAATTATCACCTCCAAATTTTATAAGCACACCATTTACACACCATTTATGTCTTCATCTAAGTCTGTATACATTGTGGTGTTCAGCATTTTATCAATGTGGTGTTCTGGTTGAGACCTTATTAACTATTGATAGCAATCAACACTATGAGTATAGTTTGTCAACCAGCTATGAACCTACCAGAATCATCTAGGCCAGTGCTTCTCAAACTTTAATGTGCATAAAAATTACCTGGGAATCTTGTTAAAATGAAGATTCTGATTAAGTTGGTCTGTGGAAGAGCCAGAGATTTTGCATTTATAACAAGCTTTTATGTGAGGTTGTTGCTGATGGTCCATGGAACAGACTTTGAGTAGCGAGGATCTAGGCACACTTCTTAATCACAAATAAAATGATCATAAGCAGTTTTATAAATAACTTTTTCAGGAATAAGATACATTAAGAATAAGGTTTTCCCTGACTTGCCTACGTGGTAAGACCAATAAAAAGACATTAAATTTGCTCTATAAACTGCCACAGGAAGCTGCCTGCTAGTCTCTCTGTACATTGCCCAGGATCCTGAAAACACTGAAGGTACAATTTTTGGTAACAATGATATTAGTAATGAGCCCTATTTTGGACCAGCTTGGTTTTTGCCAAGTCTTCAACATACTCAGACAGACTGACAAATTAGACCAAAATACTTTGTAATTCTCATTCACTTCTTTCCATCTATTTACCTGCATGTTTCTAGGCTCCTGGTTATGATGAAAATGTGGAGGAATGCTTGGTATACAGATATGATTGATTTAAAATCATCTAGATAATGGTAAGTAGGTGTTTTCTAAAGTGTTTTAGGGTGCTTGTAAGTACTTTCCACGTATTTTAGACATGCCATGAAAGGCTACTTTTGCTTAGCTTAATTCATTTCAATTATTTATGAAAAAAATTTTGTTAAGCAAAAATAGAAAAATCAAAATTTTGTCTGGAATATTGGTATCAGTGCAATTCAAAATTTTTAATGATATTTAGATGTTTAGAACAGTACTTCAAGATATCTGTTTCCTATGTTATTATAAGTGAAATAACATGAGAACCATCCACCTCCTTAAAAGTGCTGGATTAAATATATATATGTATAACAAAAAGTGGTAAAGTAACCATCCTCCAAAATAAAGTTATAAAGGGATCATACTACAAAAAATAAAATAAAATATATATTGCTGAAGACATTGCTGAGCTGATAATAAGGCATCCTTAAGTGCAGATCAGCCTGATGGTTTCTGACAAAATTTTTGTTTTGACAGTTGCATGGGACTTGAGGATAGGAGATAAAATTTGACATTTTTCAAAGTTGGCATTCCAAAAGCCAACAAGAGGAGAATGTGGCATGAGGCTTAGTCTTCAAAGGGTTGTTTGATGTACAAAAAAGGAAAAGGAAACTTGCCTGGCTTGACTTTGACATTGAGTGGAAAAGAAAAAAAAAAAACTCCCATAAGTATTAATAACCTCAAATTAATCATCTCCAGCATGGGCTTGTGACTTATTGCACATTTTTTTGTGTATATTCCCAAAACCTCAAGCATAGAATTTAATTAAATTATACTCTGATTGTTGGTGTTTCCGGGTAACTGAACAAAGCAAAAGAGTATCTCTTCTAGAGGAGTGTGTCTTCAATCTCAAGTTCCCACAGATAGGGTTCTATAGAATATGAGCTCACAATCAGATTTCAAAAACAACCTGCAAGAAAACAAGGGTTCAGCAGAGATACTAGAAAACAGACTAAGACATGAAAAGACTTTAGATATTGGAATTTTTGGACATGGAATATAAAATAAGATTTTTGAAAATGTTTGAAGAAATTAAAAATGGAAATTGACAGTATGAATAAAGTACCAAAGACTATAAAAAGGGCCAAGCAGATTTTTCAAAAACTATCAAAATGATCTAGAAATAAAGTTATCACTGAATTTAAAAACTCAGTGAACAGATTTTGAGCATATTGGAAGTAGCTGAAGAGAGAATGAAGAAGAAATTACCTGGAATTCATCATAGTGAGAAAAAGAGAAATTTAGACATGGAAGATAAAAGGGGGAAGATCTAAGCTCTATGTAATGGGATTTCCAAAAGGAGTGGTGAAAGAAAATGGGTGAGAGGGAACATTTGAGTAGATGAAACCTGAAATTTTCCAAAATGGATAAAAGACAACAATTCTTAGATTAAAGAGCCCAATAAATCTCAAGCAAAGTAAATAGAGATCCACTCTTGCAAATCTTGTGGTAAAATACAGAATACCAGAGGAAAAGCAAAAGATGAAGCACCTAGATTGAAAAGAGCTACAAAGCATCAGTGACTATGCTGATTGCTTATTTCTCTAAAATAACAATGAAAGCTAGAAGACAGTAGAATAATATCCTGAGTATCTGATAGAAAATCATTATCAACCTAGATTTGTATAGTCAGTGAGACCGTTTTCTAAAAACTAGAACAAAATAATATTTATAGACGTGTAACAACTAAGATTGTTTACCACCCATAGAATCACATTAATGAAAATTTTAAAGGAAGCACTTTTGGCAGAAGGAAAATGACCCAAGATCATCTGAGATTCAAGAACAAATGATAAATAAGAGTAAAGGTAAATATATGGGTAAATCAAAACTAACATTGACTCTATTAAATGATAACAACAATGGCTAATTTAAAGACTATATAGGAGAAAATTAAAATACCAGACCATACTTAACATACCTTGAGAGGGAGGTGTGATTTGAGTTAACGTTCTATGATGCTTGTCTTTTCAGGAGAAGGTAAGTTTTTTTTTTAACTTTAGACTTTAAGCATGCATGAGAAAATGCCTAGAGTAAAAGCTAAAAGATTAAAGAAAAATATTCTAAAATAAGAGGAGGAAATTGTATGAGAAAGAAAGTCAATCACAATGGAGGATGATGAGAGAAGCACTTCCACATTGGTGGAGTGAGGACCTCTGAAAATCCATTCCTTCACAGAAGAAATAAGAATACAGCAGAAACTGCCAAAATTAACTTTTCCACAACTCTGAAAATTTACCAAAGGTTTGTAAAAATCCAAGGAGCATTTATTTTTTAAAAAACAGCTGAATCTCAGTAAAACAGCATTATGAAGTTTTGACTTGCCCTATTCCCATCCTCCTTTCCTGAGTTCTGGGGTAGCCTTAAAAACCAACAGTCTCAGAACCATGTGTAGCTGTGAATAACTGTAGCCTAGCAGACACAGAAGGGGGAAGATTGGATTTCGAGCTCCCCAAAGAGCCTCATACCCAGAGAAATGTCAGCATTTGACCTTTTTGGCAGTTCCCTGGGAAATCCTCATTATCAGGACTGGCTTTTGTTTGACCCGGCTCTTGGCTTGCTCGATGAGGGAAACCTTATCCTTAGGACATTTTTCATTAAAAAAAAATTAGAGGCAATTGTTTAATATCACAGTCTCCTGAGAGGACCATTAATAGTTGGGGCAAACAGACAGCAGGCCAAAAACCTTAAAAATCTGGGGAATGAAATGTCCATAGGGATCTTTGAAAAGTTCTGACGTATCCCTGAGGATCTAGGTGGCCATGAACATGTGCACATCTGAGCAAATACCCAAGAAAGGACTGAGAAGACCCTAATCTCTTATCTGACTGACCTTGATGCTCTGTAAAAAACAAGAAATAAAGGCTAAGGCGGGGTTGTAAACTGCCAGTATTGAAGGCATTTTTCAACAAACAGCACCTCAGCAAAGGGTGGGAAGCTTACTAGTTTGAGGTGATGGAGGTAATCTATGTTCAATCATTAGCTAACCATTCAGCTATCTGAACAGAGACTTCAATGGCCACAAAAGCCAAAGAATATAGACTCTAAAGAATTAGTTAGAGTTAGTTAGGGAAGTCACTAAACAATAATCAACAACAACAAACCCTGGGGAAGGAAGATCTGATTTCCAGAGTTGCCACATTATATTATTTAAAACATCCAATTTTCAATAACAAAAAATTAGAAGACACACAAATAGGAAAGTATGGTGCATATACATAAAAAATGTAGTCAATAGAAATTATCCCTGAGGAAACCCTGAATTTTGATGTACTACTCAATGAATATAAATAAGCAATTATAAATATGTTCAAAGAATTAAAGGAAACCATGTCTCAAGAGTTGAAGTATGAGAATGATGTTCACCAAATAGAGAATATCAATAAAGAGATAGAATTTATAAGGCAGAACCAAATAGAAATTTCACAGTTGGAAAGTGCATTTCATTAGGGTCAGGCTCAAAAGCAGATTTGAGCTAGCAGAAGAAATAATCAGCATTCTTGAAGATTGGACAATTGAGATTGTCCTGTGTGAGGAACAGAAAAAAAAAAATGAATAGAAACCTGTGGGACACCATCAAACACACTTACTTACACATAAAACTTCCCAAATTTGACAAAACATTGATCTACACATCCGAGAAGCTTAACAAACTCTAAGTAGGATAAAGTCAAAGAGATCTACTCCAAGACAAATCATGGTCAAACTGTCAAAAGACAATGAGGGAAACTTGAAAACAGCAAAAGGGGCACTAGGAGGCTGATCTCTGCTTGTGAGAACAAGGACTGCTTCTTGCTCCCTCCATACCTGTTTGCATTCTTGAGGAGCCCCTAACAAGATGGAGCAGATCTCAGAGGTGACTTCAGGAGGACAGGAGGGTGAAAAGGTCAAGCTGAAGGCTAAGGGAAAGGATAGAAACAGAGATTACCTGTCCACCATCTTCTTAAGTCCCAGGGCCCTTTGAAAACTCTGCAAGAAAAGGGAGTTCTGTTGATCTGCCTTGATCTCCAGTACCTCACTCAGTACCCTAACACAGTGGGAGACATAGACCTTTCTCTTTAGAGACAGGGAGTAGCCAATTTCCTAGGTGAGGTGGGGAGAAAGTCCTACTCCTTTCAGAATGGATCAAAGGAAACATGCAGGGATTAGTATGCAACAAAATTTGAATACCTACTATGTGCCAGATGTAATCTCCCACTCCTGCTACTACCCTTCTGTTACTTCAAGGACCTCTCTCAGGAAACTGTCCATTTCTGATAAATTGATCTGGAAACCTCATCCTGGGAAACACATCCAACCCAGCCCCTTTCTAACTCTGCATACGTCTTCTACTTTTACCATCTTTTCCACAGACATGTCTACAGACTTGCTTGATGTAGTCTTAGGAGACTGAGCAGGCTCTACTTTTTGTTTAGTTCAGTCACCAAGGTTTCAGTAGTCATAGCAACATTTACACCTCCAACAATGAGCCTAGGCCTAGGAGTTGATTGGTCACCTGGCCTGTTGCCCTGGAGACCTGAAGGGAATCCTGGTTCTCCAGCCTTCTATTAGTGACACAGGCAATTCTATGAGCAAGGACCACAGTCGCATTTTAGGATTTCTTCTTTTGTGGTCCCAAGGAGTATCTGTATGGTTCTAGGTCCAGAGAGCATATCACATGCCTGTTTTAGTAAAAGACAACTATAAAGGAATGAATCATATGCTTCATTTTTTAATTGTTCATTTTATTAAATAGTTTATATAAAGTCAGACCAATTGGTCTGACCATAAAAAAGAAAAAAGAAAACAGCAAGAAAAAAATGACTGATTATGTAAAAGCGATGCTTAATAAGATTCACAGCTGATTTCTCATCAGAAAGAGTGGAAGCCAGAAGGCAGTGAGATGATGAAGTGCTAAAAGAAAGATTCAATTAAAAATTCTATAACTAGCAAAATTATTCTTCCAAAGTGAAGGAGAAATTAAGATACTCTAAGATTAAAAACATAGAATTTGTCACTAGCTGACCTGCCCTACAAGAAATACTAAAACCTGAAATGAAAGGACACTAGATAGGAGCTTGAATCCACATGAGATAAAGAGCACCCTAAAGGTAACTACATAGATAAATATAGAAGTCAGTGTAAATGCAATTTTGTTTGTAACTCTTTTCTTCTATCTGACATAAAAGACTTCTGTGTAAAACAGTAATTAGAAAACTGCACTCATGCGCTTATAATGTATAAAGATGTAATTTGTATGACAATGATAGAACAAAGGATGGGGGAGGGGCAGAGAAATATTGGAGCAAAGTTTTTGAATACCACTGAAATTACGTTGGTACTAATCTGAACTATATTGGTTTAATGTTAGATATTAATTGTAACTCTCATGACAACCACTAAGAAAATAACTAAAAAGAGATTAAAAGAAACAAGGGAATGAAATGGTTTACTACAAAATATCTATTTAAGAGAAAAGAAGACAGTAATTGAGGAATAGAGGAACCAAAAAGACGTAAGATATATAGAAAACATTGCATTTACATTTATAAATACAAAACCATAATAAGATACCACTTCACACTCGGTTAGCTATAATCAAAAGGACAGATAATGACACGTGTTGGTGCAGGTGTGGAGAAATTGGAACCATCGTATATTGCTGATGGGAACGTAAAATAGTGCAGATGTTTTGGAAAATAGTCTGACAGTTCCTCAAATGGCTAAACATAGAATTACTATATTACCCAGCAGTTCTATTCCTAAGTATATGCCCAAGAGAAATGAAAACATGTCCACAACAAAACCTTGTACATGGATGTTTATAGTAGCATTATTTATAATAACCAAAAAGCAGAAACAACCCAGATGCCTATTAAATGATGAATGAATAAGCAAAAAGTTGTATATTCATACAATGTAATGTTATTAGGCAGTGAAAAGGAATGATGAACTGATACAGGCCACAGCATGGATAAACCTTGAAAAAATGCCAGGAAGGCAGTCACTAAAGACCATACGTTATATGATTCCAATTACATGAAATGTCCAGGATAGACAAACCTATGGAACATAGGTTAGTGGTTTCGTAGGACTGACAGGGTGAAAAGGGGGTTGGGTGTACATACTAATACATGTGGGGGTTTCCTTTTGTGGTGATGAAAATATTCTAAAATTCATGGTATTGATGGCTGCACAACTCTGTATCTATACTAAAATCTATTAAACTGTACACTTTAAAAGGGTGGATTTTATCATGTGTGATTATATCTCAATAATACTGTTATTTTAAAAGATAAAATATGGAGAAAAGCAAGACAAAAAGTAGAAAATAATTTTAGACAATAAATGTAAATGAAGCTAAATTTCCAGTTAAAGACACAGATTATCAGATTGAATCAATATATAAAAGACAAAAGATAGACAATTATATGCTGTCTGTAAGATACACTGAGAGGGAATTCCCCAGTGGTCCAGTGGTTAGGACTCTGAGCTTTCACTGCTGAGGGCCCGGGTTCAATCTCTGGTCGGGGAACTAAGATCCCACAGTCTGCACGGCATGCCACCCCCCCCAAAAAAAAGATACACTGAGGTTGAACACTGAGGTCATAAAATCATGGTAAAGTTAGCAGGTAACTTTTAACAATAAAGAGCTTATGTATTATACTGAGGCAAAATAGACAATAAGTATGACACAGTCCTAGCAACAGTTAACACATTATAAAAGTCTCAACTCATCATGAAGGTATAGTAAGTCCAAATTTGTGTGTACCCAGTATCTTAACCTTAATATATATAAAGCAAAATCGCTAGATAGAAAATTTAAAAATTAACAAATCTACCATCGTAGATATTTTAATATATCTTTCTTAGTGTTTGATTCATTAAGAAGACCCCTCAAAAATGAGTTAAGAATAGAGAAAATTTTGACAGCACAATTAACATATCTGATTAAAATCACTTTTATATAGAATGGTGCACCAAGCAAGTGTAAGGCCACAAAACATGGTAGTTGAGGATACTGACAACAGAAGGTTGAAGTGATAGAACATGAAATCTAAATTTGATAGGGAAGTAAAGCAAAGACAAAAGAAGGTTTATATGGATTAAGCAGATGGGTCTGTGAGATGGTAGTTGAAGAATTGATGTCTTGATATTGGTAGGGTGAGAATCCTGAAAATATTCTCAAATGGTATAGTGACCAAATTTATTTCAGAAGTAATTAGCTCTGGGTGACTACAAGGTCCAGAGTGTTGCCATGGAAGTATATGGCTGAAATGGGGTAGAAGTCATGGGAGGTAGAGATTAAGGTACTGAAAGTTCAGAATGATGGATATGTCAATAACATAGATTTGAAATACCCTAAAATGTCAGGACTTGAAGTGGAAAAGTGTTCTGAACTAACCATAAGTCAAATCTTCATTGAATGGAGGAATATTAGCAGGAATTGGTAGTTCCACAACCAAAGAAGGTGTGGTTAGAGCTAGATGGCATAAACCAAAGTTTTCACAGGCAACTAGATGTGTGAGGCTCTAAAAGTAATATGAAATGAAGAGAACACTGGTCCCATCACTTACCCAGAGCTAAATTGAATGTGGGAGAAATAGCAGCCTCTACCTGGCTGTATAGCAAGAGAAGTATTATCTAGAGATAAACCTATTTAAATTAAGGTTAGAGAAGGAAATTGCAGTCAGTGAAGGAGCTTAAATTGTATCACAGTTTGTTAAAATATTTTGGAGGTTTAAAAGGAGAGGTAAGAGATTAAAGAGACCAGTGGTAGATTCAGTCAGGGGAAAAGAATTGTTAGAAGGAGAATAGACAGCTGAATGAACTTATATTCATACAAAGATGACAGATGTGTGGATTAAGCTGGTTGATAGTTATAAGAAATCCTGGCTTTCCCTTAGTGGATGGTGACAAGCAGGTGTAGGTCCATTGCACTTCTGAGAGGATTTGAGTCTTTGATGGATTCAAGGGAGGGAGTTATTATCTGGCTTGAATTCTAAGGGGTCTGGCTCATAGCTCTAAAGATTCAGAGTAGATGTGAGGCTCCCATTACCTCTTTTTCATTTCATTAAGTCTTTTGAAGAGTCCAGGCTAGATGTTGCAGAATGTCACACATTCTGGATTTATTTGAAGTTTTCCTTATGATGAGTTTCAGGTGAAACATATCTAGCAAGAAGATAACATGAGAGTGTGTATAATTCCCACAGCATCACATTAGGATACATATCATGTCAAGCCATTCCGTTATTGTTGAGGTCAAGCTTGACCACTAGGGTAATGTGGTGACCACCAGATCTGTCCATTGTAAAGCACTATTTCCTCTTTGGTCTAATCAGCCATAGCTTGAGGGTGAACAGGGTCATTTGGTATAGACCATGGTGACATATACCTAGCAGGGTTGTGAGAAACAGGCAATAAGCCATGACTGGTATACACAAATAATCCACATATGATATAAATTGGTAAGAACTGTAAGAAAATTGCTTATAGAAACATACACGAGGGAGCAATCTTTTCTGTGTGCCTAGAGTGAGGATGGTGGTTGTGGAGGAAATAAAGGAAAGCTGTGGAGCAAAGGTGATATTTGAGAGTTGGATCTTTCAAGACGAGTTAGGGCTTATTAGTGGTTGAAAGTGGTGAGGACATCCCAGGCTGAGAGAAAAAGCATGAGGGGAAAAAACAAAAACAAAAACGAAAATAGAGGCCTGAAATTATATGGTTCAACTGGGAGAAAAAAATCCTGAGTGCTAGCATATACGATGCATAGAAACAAGTGACTGGGAGATAAGGTTGGAAAGGTAGACTAGGTTAGGTTATGAAAAACCCTGAACTCCATGCTAAGGAATTTAGCCATGATTCTGTAAGTAATTATGCTAAGGAAGGTTTCTAAGAAAAGGAATATTCATATTGGGCTTTTAGAGAGACATGTGGATGGCAGTGTGGCAGAATAAGAGGGAAGATTGGCAAGAAGTCTGACAGACAGGTTTTTGTGAGAAATGATGAGGGCACAGACTAGGTCAGTGACAGTGGGTAAGAGAGGAAGGGACTGATATGAGAGATATTTTAGGGGCAAAATCAACAGAAGTTGATGAGTGGCTACATGTTGGCATTGGAGGGGAAGTCAAGAATATTCTAGGCTTTCTGACTTGAATCATATTAATGGTGATGCCATTACCAATATAAGGAAGGTAGTAGGAGAAGCAGATTTGGAATAGGGCAGTTAAGTTCTACATATATTGAATTTGAGTTACCTAAAGTGTACAATTTTCTGTTGTAATTTCAGTTGATTTTTTCTTCTTTTTTATAAAGCTTTTTTCCTCTATTTTATTCCGTATTCCTATTTGGATCACAGGGAGTAAACTGGAGTGATGTATACAAGTTCTAAGTAGGCATGCAGAAAGCAAAATATGTCCTTTGACCTAAAGATAACTAGGAAGGAATCAATCGTTTCCTGGGCTATACATTGGCAGTTGTCATATCTGAACAAACTTGGATTAAAACTCTAGGGAAGACCTGTTCTCAAAGGATTTGTGTACCTACTCATTGATATGCTTTATGAAGTGACTTGAGCCATTTAATTTCTCAGTCAAATGAGAAAATCAACCCACAGATTGACCCTTAACTTTGAAAGATTTGAAAGGGTTAATTAGATAAAATGTTCCTTTTTCCTTAGAAGCCAAGGGTTTGTTATATTAGTCCCAACCAAGATAAATCAAGTGTTTTCTTTTTCTCGAATTTCTTTGTTTTTCTGACAAAGCTGTTTTTATTTATTATTTAATTCCACTGAACTCTCTAATTTCAATAGGTGCTAAGAATAAATCCCCTAGAGGAGAAAAAAATAATGAACAAAGAGAGAAAATAAGCCAACATTATGACATGGAGCTGCATGCACAGCTGGCTACACACTAATAAACAATGTCCAAGAGGACTGGGTTCTGAAGAACATTTCCTTAATTATGGTCATGATCTGTGCCTTCCAAGAATAATACAGTATGTGCAGTATTTTAACAAGGGTAGAAAAGACATTAGTAACAAGATCTCTATTTTTATTGGAATTTTTCAGGTCATGACATGTATATAAAAATGTCTATCATATACTCCTAGGACGGTAGGATAAGAAATCTTTAAGCTGTAAAAGGTTGATAATTTTGAAAACATTTTAAAATGGAAATGGTAAATTTATGAAACTTTAAATAAAACCTCAAGATTTCTGGGATGCTCAGGAGTTTCAAGGCGTGGGTGTTTCCCCCCCCCCTCTAATTCAAAGCAAGTTCCTTCTTTTGGAAGTTCCACTGCCAATTTCCTTTCTGTTTAATTTAGGTTATGTTGTGTAATGTGCAGGGTTTATAACTCAGTCTTCCCAGATGTGTTTTAATTTAATGTTCTTCCTCTGGACTGTCTCCCAGTTTTTTCTAGTCTAAAGATTGTCTAATATAATTTTGACTGTGAATGTTACTTGGGGTGAGAAAACAAACTGAGATTGAAGCACTCTAATGGGGAAAAAAGCCGTAATACATGTTTGCCTATACTTCATACTTTCCTGTTTATAACTTGGCTTTCTTCTTGTATACTTCCTCTATTTGTGCCCAGAAGTTTCACACTGATTCTTTATCTTCCAATCTGCTAGATCGACCCTGTCTGGATTAGGAATTAAAGAACAGTGATTAGGAAATGAAGTATAGAATGAGGAATCTGCAGAAAAAGAAAAATAAAGGGGGAACCAGAAGATCTGGAGATGGACCTAATCAAATTTATGAAGCAGACAAGCACATATCTTTGGTACCTTCTGTTCTCCTTGTTCAGCCTCTCTCCCCACCTCCACCATCCTACTTTTGCTCTTCCATCCCCTTCCCGCCTAGCTTGATTTTCCTTCCTAAACGGCCTTGACCTTTGCTAGCTTGTCAGCTGTTTCCTCTAAGATAATAATGGACACATCTAAAAGTATCCTTCGCACAAGTATTTGCATTTTACTAAAAGTCTATTACAGAGTAGAATTCTCTCTAGGCCCAATAATGAGTTCCTAATGACTTAATGGAATTTGCTTCACCATTGTATATGGGTGTACTTTGTGCTCCTAACTTTCATACTTCTCACTTTCATGTCTGCTTCCCTCCTGAACTTCATTCTTCCAGCTACCCCAGTCTCACTAGGCTTTGTACATGTTCAATTCCCAGAAGATATTGCTACTTTCACCAGGAGAGTCAAAGTGAAGTGTGGTGGTTGTGTGTATGAGGAGAGTGGACAATACCTAAATGTACACACACACACATGGAGGGACAGGTTTGCAAGCTTTACTGAAAGCTATAATTACAGTCTCTGAGGAATGAAGACTCTTCCAATCAACATAAGAACCTCTTTCACAAGGGACATCTGCTTGACAACTGTATTCAGGGAAAGAGGATTTTATCTATTTCAGGAAACTCTTCTTGTATTTATTATTATTTTTGGATTGTTTTCCAGTGAACTATGACTATCAGATCTGTGATACAGACTTGAAAATAAGCTTTTTTTAGTTACTCTGAAACTATTTAGCAAGTGTCTCTCTCTCTTTTCCTCTCTCTCTCGCTCTCTGTATTCTCTTTGCATTAGCTTTTCTCTCCTTTTCCATGGGAACAGTATGTATTTGCAGGGATAGAAACTACTCCCTGTTGCTCTAGGGAACACAGGACATAGCCAAGATGGCCTTGGGGAATATGGGAGGGAAAAGAGAATATGTAGAGGCTTAATTCTTTTGAAGGCCACTTTGATCATAAAGATGGACTAGGGAAGAAAAGAAAAATTGTCAACCTTGCCAGGCCATGAGAAAATTATCTGTTTTAGTGTGATGTTCTTCTACGATACCTGTGGAAAAGAGGAAAAGACAGTTTGAATGAATAAAGGTACAGATGGGACTACAGGCATACTCGTTTTATTGTGTTTTGCTGATACTGTGTTTTTCATACATTTCTTTGTTGGTGGCAACTCTGCTTCAAGGAAGTCTATCAGCGCCATTTTTCAAGCAGCATTTGCTCACTTTGTGTCTCTGTGTCACATTTTGGTAATTCTCACAATATTTCAAACTTTTTCATTATTATTACATTTGTTACGGTGGTTTGTGATCAGTAATCTTTGATGTTACTATTGCAGTTGTTTGGGGATGCCATGAACCTCAACCATATAAGACGGTGAACTTATTTGATAATCATTGTGTGTGTTCTGACCGCTCCACTGGCCAGCCATTCCCCCATTACTCTGCCTCTCCTCAGGCCTCCCTATTCCTCTCTATAACAATATTGAAATTAGGCTAATTGATAACTCTACAGTGGCCTCTAAGTGTTCAAGTGAAAGAAAGTCACATTTCTCTCACTTTATTTATTGATTGATTGATTTCTGGCTGCGTGGTTTGTGGGATCTTAGTTCCCTGACCAGGGATCCGAACTTGGGCCCTCGGCAGTGAAAGTGCAGAGTCCTAACCACTGGACCACCACATTTCTCTTACTTTAAATCAAAAGCTAGAAATGATTAAGCTTAGTGAGGAAGGTGTGTGTTGAAAGCCAAGATAGGCCAAAAGCTCGGCCTCCTGCACCAGTCAAGTTGTGAATGCAAATCAAAAGTTCTTGAAGGAAATTGAAAGTGCTACTCCAGTGAGCACATGATTGATAAGAAAGCAAAACAGCTTTATTGCTGATATGGAGAAAGTTTTAGTGGCTGGATAGATGATCAAACCAGTCACAACATTCTTTTAAGCCAAAACCTAATCCAGAGCAAGGGTCTAACTCTCTTCAATTCTATGAAGGCTGAGAGAGATGAGGAAGCTCCAGAAGAAAAGTTTGAAGTTAGCAGAGATTGGTTCATGAGGCTTAAGGAAAGAAGCCATCTCTATAACATTAAAGTGCAAGGTGAAGCAGCAAATACTGATGTAGAAGCTGCAGCAAGTTATCCAGACCATCTAGCTAAAATAATTAATGAAGGTGGCTCAACTAAACAATAGATTTTCAATGTAGAGGAAGCAGCCTTCTATTGGAAGATGATGCCATCTTGGACTTTCATAGCCAGAGAGAAGTCAATGCTTGCCTTCAAAGGACAGGCTGACTATCTTGTTAGGAGCCAATGCAGCTGGTGACTTTAAATTGAAGCCAGTGCTCATTTACCATTCTGAAAATCCTGGGGCCCTTAAGAATTATGCTAAATCTAGTCTGCCTGTGCTCTATAAATGGAATGGCAAAGCCTGCATGACAGCACATCATGTTTACAACATGGTTTACTGAATATTTTAAGCCCACTGTTGAGACCTACTGCTCAGAAAAAAAATTGCTTTCAAAATATTCCAGGTCATTGAAAATGCACCTGGTCACCCAGAAGCTCTGATGGAGATGTACAGTAAGATTAATGTTGTTTTCATGCCTGTTAACAACCATTCTGCAACCCATGGAACAAGGAGTCATTTTCACTTTCAAGTCTTCTGATTTAAGAAATACATTTTGTAAAGCTATAATTACCATAATGATTCCACTGTTGGATCTGGGCAAAGTCAACTGAAAGCCTTCTGGACAAGATTCACCATTCTAGATGCCATTAAGAACATTTCTGTCATGGGAAGAGGTCAAAATATCAACATAAACAGGAGTTTGGGTAAAGTTGATTCCAACCCTCATGGATGACTTTTAGAGGTTCAAGACTTCAGTGGAGGAAGTAACTGCAGATGTGGTGAAAATAGCAAGAGACTTAGCATTAGACATGGAACCTGAAGATGTGAGTGAATTGCTGCAATTTCATGATAAAACTTTAATAGATGAGGAGTTGCTTCTTATGGATGAGCAAAGAAAGTTGTTTCTTGAAATGGAGTCTACTCCTGGTGAAGATGCTGTGAAGATTGTTGAAATGACAGCAAAGGATTTAGAATATTACATGAACTTAGTTGATAAAGCAGTGTCAGGGTTTGAGAGGATTGACTCCAATTTTGAAAGCAGTTCTACTGTGGTAAGATTCTATCAAACAGCATTGAATGCTACAGAGAAATTGTTCGTGAAAGGAAGAGTTAGTCAATGCAGCAAACTTCATTGTTGTCTTATTTTAAGAAGTTGCCACGGCCACCCCAGCCTTCAGCAGTCACCACCCTGACCAGTCAGCAGCCATCGACATCAAGGCAAGACCCTCCACCAGCAAAAAGATTGTGACCTGCTGAAGGCTGAGTTGATGGCTAGCATTTTAGCAAATAAAGTATTTTTTAAATTAAGGTCTGTATATTGTTTTTTTAGACATAATGCTATTGCACACTTGATAAACTACTGTGTAAATGTAACTTTTATGTGCACTGGGAAATTTAAAAGATTGTGTGACTTGCTTTATAGCAATATTTGCTTTACTGTGGTGGTCTGGAACCAAACCTGCAATATCTCCAAGGTATGCTTGTATAATAAATTGGAAGGTATGTAAACACAGTGATTTGGTTGTGAACCTTTTCTCCAACAGCAGTGGTGTATGTGTTTCCCCATCCTTTCTATAAACTCTGATTTCCTATACATACAGACATTGTTGCCTTTCTTATGTCTGTTCAAAAATCAACTGCAGACTGATAACTGTCTACCAAAGTCTGTTCTGTCCTACTTCCTGTGCACCCAGCTAGACTACATTTCTCAGCTTCCCTTGCAGTTAGGTTAGGCCATCTAAGTTCTCTCCAATGGAATGGGAGCAGAGGTTACATATGTCAATTCCAGGACGTGCCCATAGAACCTCCATATGTGCACTTCCAAGTTTTATTTGCCTTTCCATGGAAAGGAATGATGGCAACCAAAGCAACATTGGAAACCGTATGTTGAAAGTAGAAAGATTACCTGGTGACCTGAATACCCACTCTGGATTGTTAAGTGAACAAGAATTAAGCCTTTGTTGCATTTGAGCAATTGCATATTTGTGTTTATTTGTTAACAGGAGTTTAACCTACCCTACTATGTTGTAGTAGGAGAGCGCTGTATTCCCCACAAAATGTGGCACAATGCTGAGCATAGAGTTGGTACTCAATAAATATTAGTTGAATGAATGAGCCACTACACTAGCCCATTCATGAAAACTCTCCCAGAAGGTATAATTACCATGCAACACTAAGCTGAAAATTTTGCACCATTTGCACATAATTTCATTTATTTTAAGTGATAATTGATATTCAGTTATTGAGCACTTAACTGAATGACATGTTTTACTCACAAAAAATCCTGATGAGGGAGATGATACTACTTCCGTTTAACACCTGAGGAAACAGGTTCAGAGAATTAAGCTACTTTCCCAAGGCCACATAACTCCTAAATGGCTGAGCTGGAATTTAAATTCAAGCCTGTCTGACTTCAAAACTCTTTCCATTATATCATGCTGCCTTAATTATGTTTGGCTTAATACACTATGTTTGTTGTTTAGATTTATAATATTGAGAATATAATATGATTCAAAGCAAAGTACAATCACTTGGAACTTAGTCTCTAAATAAAGTAATAACACATGAGATAATCTTAGCCTATTAATAGAACCATTTAATTAGTCTGGTAACCAGTTTACGACCATCTCTTACACTCTTTCTTCCTAAGTGATCTTTAAAATTATAGAGTAAATATAGTAAAAGCTCAACTAGAAGGCATGGGGATTGAATTTGAGACACCATGGCTAGACAATTTTCTGGTTAGGGATCAGAAAGCAACAGAAAACATTTTTAGTCCTTTTTGGAAAATACTTCAAAATTTATAAATTCATTTTCTGACCATTGCACGGACTGGTGCAGTGGTATGTCAAGCTAGAGAAATATACTCTAGGGGTTGTTTTAGGTGGACATTGTTGTTGAGTATACATGTAAGAATGTCTATTTATTTTAATCAAAAATAATGAATCTTTTATTATATATAATAACAAAATATATATAATTGCATATATATATATAAACAATGTTGTCATCACTTAGTCTGTTTGATAACAGAGGGTCACACGTGATGTCATATAATATCTCTGAGGTATCCCAGAGCAAAAGTGTAGAGGAATGGACCAAAACACTCATTTATTAAATTTCACCATAGTGCAAGATATTGCAGTTTACATGTTCCCAGTTAGATTTCTCAATCACATCATCAAATTTTAAACTAACCCTCACAAAATGACTCTAAAAGATTCCTGCAAAGAATATTGATGATATTACTAATAATGTAAGCATGACTGAATAAGAAATTGACAGCATTCTTTGCAAACTACATTATTAGTTTAAATACAAAACAAAAGAAATCCAAAAAACATGATGATCTAATAAGACTTGCTAAAATGTTGGCCTACAGTGTTCAAAGTTAACAAGACTTTGATATATGAATTTATATCCTGTATAGTAATAGTGAACTTTACCTTGAAAATGTTTTTTGCCTTAAGATATTAGCTAATGATGACAATGTAGGTGTATAATTTATAAATGAACATACATCTACTGAGAGGATGTGTTCAAAATAAGAAAACAGTGAATTTTATTATCTACAAAGTTTGGAGACCACCATTTTAATACAACCTCTTACTGTATTAGCAATATTTATTTACATGTCTGTTTTCTATACTAAATACTAATTTCCTTGAGGGGAGAGAGACTGTGTCTTATGTTTGTATCTAGAGTATGTAGCTCTTGGTTTTTTAGTGCTAGGTGCTAGGTGCTCAATTAATATCTGCTAAATGGAAATAGAAGAATATAGGAATACAGACAACATTAAAAGGCAGCCTGATCTCTGTTAGCAGATAGACAATTTTTTGTTATGTGATCTTGGAAAATGCACTGTTTTCCTCATCTAGAAAATGGGATGAATACATCCTGTTCTTCCTATCTCAATGGTTTCTTATGAAACTCACATGTAAAAATAAATATAAAATTTAAAGCCATGTACAGCTCTGATGTGTTTATACTATTTTTCAAATATAAACTACTTTGGAAGCTTAGTATCGTGAAAAACTAAAAAAAGAAAATGACAGAGAAGAAAAATATTAACTATGTCCTGAAAATTAAAATAAATGCCTTTTAGTGTGTTTTGCCTTTGGAATGCTGACAGTTTCCTCCAGTTGTTCAAATTGTTTCAATGAACATACTATAAATGTTACAGGGGTTTTTTGAAAAAGAGAAAGAGGGAAATGTAGACATTGCTTACCATTTCCAAACGCTTCCTATAGTTCAAGTGGTTTCAGCATTCCCTTTGTTCTTGTTTTAGTCAATTCTACTTAAAAAGAAATCAAAAGGGAAACCATTGGGGCAGCTTCCCCATTTGGTTTCAGACTCATTTCCAGAGAATGTGAATGCTTATAGTCACATGAACAGGCAAGTCTAATACTTCATTTCTATTTTGTTAACTAAGGTAAACAAATAAGTTTGGGGTTTTTTTTTTTTTTTTTTTCTTTTTTTGAGTGTGAGGAAATGAACTACAGTAGTTTAATGAAACCTGGGAGATGCAGCACCTTGGGAGAAAGGAATTTGGTTTTTAATAGGTAGGGATCCCAAGAGCAGGAAAAAAGGAGTGAGGTTTATGTGGAGTGAGGCTGACCTATCCTACCTGATCTAACTTAAGTTTCATGAGAGATCCAGGTGAGATATTTCCTGATTACGTTCTAATATCACCTCTAGATTTTTTCCTGACCATTTTAATACTCTCTTCAGCTACCCCCAAACCACTTACTATCCTCTCAGTTCTCAAATCAGCCCATGGTTGTCTCCATTTTATTTTCACTTTCCTTCTATTCTCCTTTATTCCTTTTGCTTCTTCCATGTGTGCCCTTGTCCCTTGTCCAAGTGTTTATAGATAATACATATGTGGTTGTGTATATGAATATATATATCTATATAAATGATGAAATGCAACTTGTAAGCACTGAATAAATGTTTTGAAATAAATAAAGTAACATTCAATAATATTTTGCAATTGGATGAATAATACTTGCTATTTCTGTTTTCAACCTAATGATTTAACTGATGATTGATGCGTTCAATAGTATATCAAAGTAGAGCATGTCATAGTGCCAGTCTGTATACTAGCTATCCCTCAGGGATTATTCAACTCATTCATTCATTTAGAGCATATTTATTGAGCACTTAATGTGTTTCAGGTACTAGTTTTAGGTACTTGGGCATCATCAGTGAACAAAACAGACAAAAATACCTGCTGCATATAGCCTACAGTCTAGAGGAGAGAGACAGGCAATAAATGACAAATTAATTAATTCACTAACTAGATGATATTGTATATTAGAAGGAAATGCATGCTTTGAAATATAGAAATAGTAGGTGTGCTGTGTGTGTGTGTGCGTGTGTGTGATTGGAACAGGTTGCAGTTCTAAATAGAGTGGACATAGTGTTGGTCTTATTGAGAAGGAGATGTTTGAGAACCAAAGAGAGCAAGTCAGGTACTGAACCAGACTGATCTTTTAGGGCCCCTCAAATCTCACTACAAAGGTGATACCTATTCTGCCTATGTGTAGAGTTGGTCCGATTTGTATACCACGTCAGGGTTAAATCCAAAGGGCACCATTACTTTCTCTTGTTGAGAGTCTGATTCATCAATAGAAAACAGAAGCCTTAGAGAGGCATTAGTTCTTGTGCTATTGTGTAATATACGGGAAGGCAGCTTTTACATTGGCAATACCTTCATACATTCCAAAAGTTCAAATTTCAAATATATAACATATGGCTATTAGAACATAAAAATGCACCTTGGCCTGCACTATGTAGTTCTCCAGAGAATCTAACTTCACAAAATGAAGTGGTCTGGAAATGAGGACAAGTATCTAGTGCTCAGCCAAAATATTTCTCTGGTGACATAAGAATTAGGGAGCCAAGAACTGCATCACCCACTCCAGATTTCTGGCTTTCTCCCAAGAGTTTAAACATTTGTTTCCTGAGAAATACCACAAATAATTTCTTGGCTTCTGGACAGGATACCACAAAGCTAAAGCTGTACTGCTCTTATTTTGTGAGCTTGAATTCGGACTTTTACATTTTTTAAATTTATATTTTTTTGTACTGTGGTTATACAGCTATATTTTGGATAATCTGGGTGATTGCTTAATATTATTCTGGCAGATAAAATCTTAGGTAAGGAGAAGATACTATAGACCCCATGTAAATTCTAAATACATTCTAAAGGGTTTTAGAGTGTAAAACATAAAATGAGAAGCTCAAATCTAGGCAGGCCTTACCAGAATTCTGAAGCAAGGCATTTACCTAGAGAAACAGAAAATAGGTCACGGGACATAAGAGATGTGCTCTGAGGGGAATGTTGAAAGAACAGTATTCATCAACCCAAAGAAGAGAAGCCTGAGGGATAATTTAATAATTGTCTTAAAATATCAATGACTCAGATGTGGAGGATAGTCAGTAGTCTCTTTATTCTTAGATGATTAAATAAACTTAAGAAAGGGCATGGGAGATTTTTGTTAGACCCTTAAGGAGGAATCTTGATTGTGAAACACTGGAAACGGATCCTGAGGAAAGTAGTGGAATCTTCTCTCTAAAGAGGTTTATAAATAGGAGAAAGTCTCATTTGTCTATGATGGTTTGAATGTAGCAGCAAGACCTAGCGACCCTAAGGATTCTTCTGTAGTACTACATTTGGTACACTAGCTCTTTTGGAATCATGTTGTCTTTATATACTGTTGGAGTGTGCTGGCATGATTTGCATTTAAAATATTGGTTAAGTGATATTTAAAAAAAAAATCTTCTGTAAACAAATTATAATCTTTAGTAGTTTCCTCTCATTTCCAAACATAATGATAGTCTGAGTAATATCTCAGTATGTTTCTTTACCATATCAGTAATAATTATTTCACTGGTGATGATTAGTATAAAACCCATTCTTCTTGGAAGGAGGGAAAATAATGTGAACTATGCCAGCCCACACAAGTTCTGTTACCTTAAGCATTTTGTAAAAGCAAACAGTATTTATTTGAATAATTTCCTTTCCACAGATATCATCAAGAGGTTACCACATTTAATATGTTTTTTCATATAAGTTCATTTGCTTTTAACCCATATTACTCTTCTTACACAGGCCTTGTAGAGACAGTTCACAAGAAGTGGCTGGGTCTCACACATTTGGAAAGGTAAGTTTTAATTTTCTTAAAATTTATAATAAAATTGTGTAAAATAAATGTATTTGTAATAAAGCAAATTTTATTTTAAAGTATTTTTGGAGACTAATTAGAGCTGGATATGACTTTGTAGGTCATCAAGCTTATTTTACTGTTGAAGAAATTGAGGTCTTGAGAAAATGAAATTTGCATCCAATGTAACAGTGGTAGAATTATGGCCAAAACTCAGGTCCCCTAACTCACAGTCTAGTGCTCTTAATACACATCACTAAATCTGTCTCTATTTTAATGGTTATTTGTCTGGTGAGGTGCCATGGGTATGTGTATGTCTGTGAGGGATAAGAATCTGTTGGTCCATAGAAGTGTGACAGGCATATGAGAGAGAGATGACTCAGAAGAGCATTTTCTTTAAAATCGAGGGACACAGGAAGGGTACCATGGCAGAGGGAGATTCATACAGAAGATATTTCTTATGACTTTAGAGATGACCTTTTTCTTTTGGGACTCTTCTAGAATAAGGGGTGAGGAGGAGAAGGGAGAGATACTAATTTACCATGCTTGGAAATTAAAAAAAAAAGGTTGATATCTGTTGATATCATGGGAATTTGACTCATATTAAATATCATAGATGATAGTTAAGAAATTAAATGTGGCATATATTGGCCACAACAAATCCCACCAAACCTTATGAAAAAGAATGTTCACAGCTGTTTAATTTTTTTCTAAGGAGTCCATAGTAAGCAGCATCTATGTAGCTTGGAATTAGAGTCTGTCTGTGTCATTAAGTGTTTGGATGACATAGCAAATGACAATTGTCAAACAGTGTGGCATTCTAAAAGACTCATGGTAATGTGGAAGGCCAATGTCACTGATACATTAAATGAAGGAAAAAGAAGATAGTCCAAATTTACACACAGTCAAGCTACCTTGTCCGAAATAAAAACTATGTTTGCTGGACCCATCTCAAGTTCTCCCTCCCTGGACAACTCAAGTCCTCCTTCATATTTTTCTTGTGGGGCCAGAGAGGGTGGGCCAGAGGGAAGATAGGGAGTACTTTCAATACTCCAAGGAGAAGATAGTGAGACCTCCTATTTATCATTTAAAACTCCACTTAGACATCATCCCCTCGCTGAAACCCATAGCCTGGATTTCCATAGACCCACATGGAAAAAATGCTTCTCTCTATCGTAGTATTTAGTAGACCGTATCATATTTGTCTTTGCACCTGTCTACCTCCCTGGACTAGACTGTGAGCTTCTTGAGGGAAGAAAATATATTTTTATGCCTTTCCCCTAATTTAGGTTTTCCAACCTTTAGGAAGAAGTGGAAATGATAACTGCTTTTCTACACTGGCTTCCTTACAATCTTTTATTCTATCTTCTGGGTCTCTGAGATTCTGCAGCCCACTCTGGCATATGGAACTGATAACCTAGGGAAGGAATCTGGTCACTGTTATTTAATGTTTGAGAACTTATAATTATCTGTGGATGTTATATCCTGAGACACTCTGCTGCATTTTCTCGAAAGGAGGGGCCTCTTTCGTATCAATAATGGAACTTGAAGGATTTCTGTTAAGCATTTACAGAAAATTGTTCCTCTTAAAAAAAATGCAGGAGGCTTAGGCATAGTTGCCAAGTGTGGGAATGAGGTCTTTGATGGCTTAGCAATTCTTGCTTTCCCATCTCCTTCCCTTTTGATATTTTCTCATTATGTTTATCCTCCCTCTTCTAGGAGTTTTTGTTTTGTTCATACATGCATCCATGTATTCATACCTTCATTCCTTACAGATCACTAAAATGTAGCAGTCCTAGTCTTTGTACTTTGCAAAATACTCAAGATAAGAATGTCATACTGTGCAAATGTGAAAGATTAACACCTACCTGCTTCTTTCCCATACAGACCTCTTGAGTACTTTATGTGAATATCAATGCGTGCTTTAGAGAAAATAATTCCTGCTTTGAGAGTTTATCACAGAAATGTTATGCCAAATTGGGACTTGTAACCCCAGTAGGTGGCAAGGGGTAAATCTTGACAAGTAAATGGACAGATGGAGCTTTATTTTATTCAACCCCTGCCAAATCTTCTGATTAAAATCTTCTATCACCTAATTCACACATAGGCTTACTGTGAGCCAGGCACATAGTAGATACTTTACACATATTCATTTAATTCTCACTGCAATCCTGTGAAGTAAGCCCTTTTAAAGATGAGGAAAGTGAGGCATGAAGATGTTTAGTACATTTTCTAGGGTCACGCAACTTGTAAATAATGGTGCTGAGATTCAAACCCAGGCAATATGACTCCAGATTTAATGTTCTTAGACACTATACTAAGATCTGAAACTTTTATGATTAATTTAGTATGTATATCTGCATTTCTCTTAGCTATTCTGTGTCTTCTTCTAAATGTGTGTCACATATATATGCTAGAGAGCAGCTCAGAACCAAGGAAAATGGTATGTAACTTTGCTCTCAACATTTAAACACAGCACACAAGGATTAATGGGGAATCTACCAGAAAGATCAATTGAAACTAGTAGCAACAGAAAATCAGTGCAACAATTTGGTGACACAGAATGAAGGAAGATTTTTTTTTTTTTAATTATTTTTAACAGCTTAGTGAGGTATAATTGATATGCAAAGAACTGTACATATTTAATGTGTCAATTTGATGAGTTTGGAGGATTTTTTTTAAAGGTGTCTTTTGGGTCCTGAAATTATGAGTCTTTGAACAACTTTCTCTTCAGGGAAATTTTCATTTATTGCCCCTTAGTTGTCACATGAGCACAAAAATTTTTAATTGGTCTTCAAACTTGAAAAGAAAGGAAATGAGGGGTTTAAAAGTAAGTAAGTTTCATATTTTAATGCAGTAATGCCACCAGCCAGGCAAGGAAAATTTCTAGAAAAGAGCTTTGTAAGAACGAGTCTTATAAAGTGAATAAAAGACTGTGTGGCTTTTAGAAACTTAGTGATTAGCACTGTAGTATTAATATTCCTGAAACTTTGACTATTTAAAATAGAAGAAGTTAAAAGAAAGATGACTGAATTAGTTCTGACATGTTACCATGTGAGATAATATACTTTTGTACTTGAGAATAAAGGACAGAAAGATTAAAACCGATGAACACCATTTAGTTTATCTAGAGATGTTTGATAATTGTTCCAATCAGCAAATGTTCATCTTTTTTTAACGGTGTGGTAATTCTCTAGAGTTCCTAATTTTCTAGTTTTAGAATGACCCATGCCTCAACCTGTTACACAATCCAAATGGTCACCGGACAATCTCATTCTCAGTCTCAGAGCTTTAAGGACCATGTATATATCATTAACTCTCAAATTTTATCTCTAGTACTGAACTCTCTGCTACGCTCCAGATTTGTGTATCCAACTGTCTACTCTGTATCTTCACTTGGAAGTTTAATGAGCATCTCAAACTTATCATGTCCAAAATTGAATTCTGTATTCCCACACCAAGCCTGCTCCCCCCCAACTGTGCCTCCTTTCAATAAATGGCATCACCATTTACCTAGTTGCTTAGATTAGAATCCTTGGTGTCATTTTAGATTACCCTTTCTCTCACATACCCTACATCTAATCCTTTAGAAATCACATCAGCCCTACCTTCAAAATATATTCAGAATATGGCACTCCCCACCATCATAATGCAAGCTGCCATCATCTCTTGGTAGAAAATTACAAAACTTTCTCAGATAGAAAACTGTTTCCTTTTCCAGTTTATTGTCTACTCAGCAGCTGGAGTTATCTCTAAGCTATAACTAATTTCATATACTCCCCAATCAAAACCTTCCAATGGCTCCCCATCTCACTCAGAACAAAAGCCAAAGTCTAAAATGGCCTGGAAGGCACCACACAAATTGCCCCCTCTGTCTACCTCTCTGACCTTTCCTCTTCTTACTTTCTTCCTTGCTTACTCTGCTCCGGCAACACAGGCTTCCTTGTCACAACCTACACAGTCCCTCATCAAGGCCATTGCACTTGCTATTGCATTTGCCTGAAACACTCTCTACTCAGTTATCTTCATGACTCCCTCCATCCTTTTATTCAGATCCTTCCTCAGAGAGGCCTTCCTGATCATCCTTTCTAAAATAGCCTTGTTTCCTCACTCCACCCATTACTATTTAGCCTCTTACCCTGCCTCTTTTTTTTTATGGCATTTATCATTACCTAACATATTTTTTTGCTTGCTTGTTTGTTTATGATCTATCTCCACCCCTGGAATGTAAGTTCAGTGAGGGCAGGAATTTGTTCATTCATTGCTGTATCCTGCTTACCTAGCACAGAACTCAATGTTTGTCAAATAAATGACTGACTGAATGAATGAATGACGGTAACCTAGGGAGAAAGTAGGTCATAGTCTGAGGAAAGAAATAAAACATTTCTTTAAAGATATGCTGCCAATCTAAAATATAGTTCACAAATATTAGTGTAAAGTATCCAGCTGTTCTCTTTTCAGGTGGTACAGCCACTTTGAAGTCAAATGTTAATATGCAATAAATATGATCCATAAAATCTGTGGTTTTCTTCTAAATTAAATGCAAAGATTAATAGATGAGATGGTTTTGAAACCAGGTTTAGGAACTGTTTAAGCGTTTTAAAACCCGTATGCCACTATTAGAATGACAACTTGAGAAAATTAATATGTATTTTTGATCTTTATTTTTCCTAAAATTATGCTGTGCCCTGGCTGTTAGGAATTTTCTGCTGGTTGTCCGGCCTCCAGCTGGGATTTAACTTCCTAATTTTATTAAGGCTCAATGCAAGGACACACATGTGTGTACTCTGGTTTCCTGTTAGTAGTTCATTAACAAGTTCATTATATGTCTGTTCCTGTCTCAGCATTATCAAGACAAATAGGGAAAGATCATGATGTTATGGTAAAATTCTATATGATTGTTTCTCTGAACTCTTTTGATTGAAAACTGTTTATTTTGTAATACATTTACCTGTTAAAGGGGATAAGTGGGAGAGTTGTTTTGTAACTTGTATTCTCAGAAAAAAATTCGGCACGACAGACTCCTCTGGAGAATAGCCTTGTCTGTTTTGATGAATTTATGGAAAAAAAGGCTTTTACTACGTTTCATCAATTATTTTCAAAGGATTCAAATAAACTAAGGAGTATTTGATACTAAATAGCAGTGTGATATAGTGGAAACTGATTCTTATATAGGCTGTTACTAACTAAATGGCCTTGATTAGGTCATCGCTGCATTCAGGGCTTTGGTTTACTTGGCTGTAAAAAGAGGGTGTTTGTTAGACTAGGATTTTTAGATTTGTTTCAGCATTTAAGCAGTATCTGTGAACATGATGCTTTCTTACCTTTGAAAGTAGGAATATCAGTTTTCATGATATGATTAATAAAAATTTTATCTTGGTAATTGTTAAGTCTAGATAGTGGGTACATGCAGTTTCATTATACTATTTCTACTTTTATATATCTTTGAATATTCTTAAACAATAGCAAACTTAGAAATATAATTGATGAATAAAATGCTTGATAGCAGATAATATATTATGTTCAAACTGATCTTGTGAAGTCTATTTCATGTCTATGCTGTTTTCTTCCAGAGTCCTCTGAAACATTTATATAAAATAGCAGTTCCTCTTATGATCATTCCAGGGCAGTTTTCTTCAGTTTTTAGGGAACTGCGCCAAGGTTCACGACCAGATTAAAAATATCCCCATGTACAGATTTTCAAGGTGAAAGTATTCCTTGATCAGAAAACTAACAAAAGTTTCTTACAAGCATCATATAATTTATATTGATTTGGCAACTCACAACATGAACTTTAGATTGGCTTAATTATCTGTACCTCATTCTTAAACCCAGGCTAATTTTTCCCCTCGCCACCCTACACATTGCCAGGTCATTTCTGGAAGATAATATGGCAGACTACATTGCAGCTGAGCAATCCTGGGTTGAAATCCCTATTTCAACCATTTCCTAAATGTGAGACCTTGGGAAAGCTTTTAAACTTCTCTGAGCCTCAGTTATCTTTTCTATAAAATGGGAATGTCAATAGTAGTATCTACATCATGGAGTTATTGTGAGGACTAAAGAACATGGGTAATCATTAAACACACTGCCTGACAAGCAGTTTAAACCAACATCATCAGCCTATTCTGTCATTATTATTTTTGTCACTTAGTTGTTTGCATTATTAGAATAAAGCTATGCGTGGAGAAATTTTTTTAAAAAGGGAGAAAATATGGCTGTTTTGGTTACCTTCACTAGAAGCATTCAATACATATTTATTGAACATCTGCTATACTCTAGGAACTGGATTTATAGAGGCAAGTAAGGCACACTTCCTGCTCTTAAGGAAATCACATACTAAGGGGAAAAACTGACATGTGAAAGCTTAGAGTCAGGGCTGAACTTAAAGGAGTGACAGAGTAGGCAATTGTTGGCATGCTGAGATTTAAAGGGAGCTAAAAACAAAATATAACCAAAGCCAGAAACCTCTGGCCTATCACTACATCTGAATTACCATTAGCATATTTTTCTTTGGAGCTTATACATTCTTTGATTTTTGGATCCCATGTGCAAATGCCTTTGGGAAGAGTAACACATTAAGTAATATCAATTGCATCTTTAAAAAAATTGAAGTATAGTTGGTTTACAGTATTGTGTTAGTTTCAGGTGTACCACATAGTGATTCTTTTTTAATTTTTTTTTGCAAATTATATCTCATTGTAGGTTATTACAAGATAATGGCTATAATTCCCTGTGCTATACAGTAAATCCTTGTTGCTTATCTATTTTATGTATAGTAGTTTGTATCTGTTAATCCCATACCCCGAATTTGTCTCTCCCTCCTTCCCTCCCTCCCTCTCCCCTTTGGTAACCATAAATTTGTTTTCTACATCTGTGAGCCTGTTTCTGTTTTGTACATGGATTCATTTGTATTATTTTCTAGATTCCACGTATAGTGATTTCATATAATATTTGTCTTTTCTCTGTCTGACTTATTTCACTAAGCATAATATTCTCTAGGTCCATCCATGTTTCTGCAAATGGCAATATTTCATTCTTTTTTATGGCTGAGTAATATTCTATATATACCACATCTTCTTAAGCTAAGCATTTGTTGATGGGCACTTGGCTTGCTTCCATGTCTTGGCTATTGTAAATAGTGCTGCTATGAGCTCAATTGCACTTTTATGAAGATTTATTTCTATGTTATTTAGAGTACAGAGAAAATTGCTATAATCAAGACACCTCAAAATATTATGGCTCAAGCAACAGACCAAAGGTGGGCAGCCAGCACTGCTGCAGGAGGTCATCCAAGGCCCAGGGTCCTTCTGCCTGTTGCTTTGCTATCTCCTAGTATGGTGACTTTGTCTATGTGGTCAAATTGGCTCCCATTATCATGTCTGTGCTATAGCCTACTGGTTGAGTGAGGAGAGAGAAAGAAGAGGACAAGAGTTTTTTTTGTCAAAACATGATCCAAAGGTTGCACACATTGCTGCTGCTTGCATATCATTGTCTAAATTTCTGTCATATCTTCATACCTAACTGCAAAGGAGTCTGGAAAATGTAGTCTCTGGCTGGGAGGCCATGTACACAGCTAAAGCTCATAAGGTTCTGTTACTAACAGGAAGAATAGGAGAATGGATACTGGGAAACAATTAGAGTCTCTGCCACAGTTTATCAGACAACTTTATCTTGATAAGCTTCCTGAAAGACATAGGCCTTTCCAAATAGGGGAGTTGTATGAGTCATAAAGAAATGGTTAAAAAGACGGTTGACTTGTCTGTGGTGTTTTCTGACATCAACCAATTATTCAGTCTCAGATTTTCTAACACCAACTGGGTATCCTACCATTCAATTCAAATCTGACACTATCTGTAGTTAGCAAAGACCCCACAGGTTAGAAGGTCAGTCCATCAAGACTGTCCCCACTTCAGATGCCAATCGAAAGTCCCAGTACTTCTGACCAACTAGCTATAAATTCAGGAAGTCCTAACGACTCATTTCAGGTTTGATAGTTCACTAGAATGACTCAAGGAACTTTGGAAAACACTTTACTTGCTATTAATGGTTTATTATAAGAGCAGCCAAATGGGAGAGATGTATAGGGCAAGGTATTGGTGGGGATGAGGGTACCACAGCTCATGGAGCTTTTATTCTGTCTCCAGGCATGTCAACTTCGTAGTACCTTAATGTGCTCACCAACCTGGAAGCTCTTCACACCCAGTTGTTTAGGGGTTTTTATGGAAGTCTCATTAGTAAGGCATAATTGATTAAATCTTTAGTGATTGAACTCAACTTTCAGCCCCTCTCACCTTCCAGGAGCTCAGGGGGTGGGGATGATAGTTCCAACCTCTAATCTCAAGGTTGGTTTCTCTGGCAACCAGCCTTCATCCTGAGCTAAGTGGAGGCTCACCAATCATCACCTCATTAGCATAAACTCAAGTTTGGCTGAAAGGAGCTCATTACGAATAACAAAAGACACTCCATTAACTCAGGAAATTCCAAGGGTTTTAGGAGCTTTGTGCCAGGAACCGGGGACAAAGGACCAAATATATCCGGAGCAGCAGTTCCCCCCACCCAAGCCATCTCTTCCTAAAGATATTCACCTTTTTTACCACAATGCACATAGAATGAGTTGTTCTTTCCTCTGAGCTCCCTTAGCTGCCAATGATTCTATCATAGTATACTGTTCTTATCACAGAGTACTATAATTATCAATAGTTTCTAGTTTCTATCCCTCTAACTAGAATGTGAGCTACATGAGATAGTATCTAGCTCACATTTGTACCCCCAGCATCTAGCGAGGTGCTTGACACATCATTGCTCTGTGAACCGTTAAATGAATGTGAGAGGATAGAAAGCAGAGACTGGCACTGCTGACTTTTGGCAGTCTGTGTGTCTGTGTTTAAGTGGGTTTGGTGTTAATCTGGGGACTAGATCATAATGTTGCTAACTGTATTTCCCAGCTCATTTGGATTTCCTGAGAATCTCAGCTCTGGTATCCTGCTGTTGAATCTGTGGTAGTCTGTAGGGGAACTCAGAGTTCATAAATTAGCTGGTTTCAGAGTATTAAAAACTGGATTTGGGGGAACACAGGCAGTCTAGATGCCCTTTGTCTTACAGAGCATGTTCTTTATAGGACACTGCTTTTCTGTATACATGTCAGCTATACCAAATAACTTTTCAAGTCAGTTTTCCGGGGTGTTATGATTTTTTAAAAATCCCCACAGAACCTAAGAAGTTTAACATTTGCCTGAAAGTTTAAAAACTGTTCTCAAATTCAGAGAATTTTTTTAAGAATGGGGGGGTGTGTGTGTGTGTGTGCGCGCATATATAAACTAGAATGGTTATTTTATTTATTTTTTAAATCTTTATTTTTCTTGTTCATGCTAATTTGATGTCTTTTAGCATTACAAAGGAAATAACACTTGGGGCATTAAATAATGCCTTTGCTGATTGCCTCACTTGAACAGCAGTTCAGGAATACCCATTTCCTGTTTTGATGGTCAACAGAATGGGAGTTACAGAGCTTTACACAATGAAAGAGATATCGTGATCCCTGCCAGTAAGCTACTTTAGCTGCTGAGGTATCAGGAAGAATCCCAGCAGTAGCTCTGTAGGAAGAGCACTGGATTATGTGTCAGGTCTACCTAGGTTTTATTTCTCTTGAACTTTTGACTTCTGGAAGTAATTTAACCTACTGAAACTTGAGTGATATCCGTTTATAAAACTGAAATATTATCTACTTAGCTATCTCAGTGGGATAATGGATAAAATAAAGTAATATATGTGTTCCTGCTAAAGAGCTCAGAGATAGTACTTGTCTACCCTAGGCCCATCTAGCTTCACTTCATGGTGTCAGCCTAGGAAGTCTCAGTTCTGATATACCCCTGGCCCAATGAGAACCATTTTCTTTTAGCAGGTAGAAGTCTGGAAATAACCTAGTGTATGCTATGCTTCTGGAATTGATTTGGGCCCCTGGGAAACTTTGTAAGCATCAGGCTTTAGCATTTATCTCTTACCCCACCATCTGCTACTGGCTGTTTAATTGGACTTTGGTTCCAATCTGGAAGCTCAATTCTTTTTCCGTGTCTCTGTTGAAATTGGGATCCAGACCTAAATCTTTTGCCTAATTTCTGCTGGCCCCTTTCCAGGGACTGACAGTTGACTGCTTGCAGAATCATTTGTATCATCTTGCCTGATTCTCTCAGAAGAATGACTTGACCCCAGTTGTCCTTAGGAACTTCCCCACTCTGAGGCTTTGATGTACCTCTTCATTTCATGTCCCTTGGGTGAAATGAAGGGACATGACCCTGGCCTGCATCAAATGTGGGTTTATACACTTTTTTTGGTGTAGACCAGCTTCCAGCTGTGGGGGCAGCATTCCAACTAGTCTTATCCCACCTCCTTTCTCTACACCAATCAGGCTTACTCCCAAATTCTCTCTTAGGAGTTGCAACATGCCTTGTATCTGTGTCAGAGTAATGAGTGCTAAGGTATAAGCATACAGGTATCACTGGCAACTTCTAATGATGTCACTAGAAAGCCATCAAATAGGACTTTTAGTATATTAAAATGAGTTGTCTTTTTAGTGTCTTTCTCTTCATACCAAGGAGCAAAGCTAAGCCTATGCCTTCACTGATTAAGCTATCAAATCAAAGTAGAAGTTCAAATCTAATCAACTTTAACATCTGAGGCATGGTGCATTATTGTTTCCAACAGCATTTTATTAACTTTACAGTCAGCCCTCCATATCTGTGTGTTCTGCATCCACAGATAAGGAGGGCCAACTGAACTACACCATTTTATATAAGGGACTTGAGCATCCATGGATTTTGGTATCCATGTGGGGATCCTGGAACTAATCTCCTGTGGGTACCACGGGATGACTGTATTTAATTTATGGTTTGCATGTCTACAAATAAATGTGCTGTATTATTCCAAGATATTATTATACTTCTATTTCTTTGAATTGTACCTCTCCATTATACTACTATAAAGTATAGTATAATAAAATATTTGCAAGGGCCAGAAGATTTGGGGGAAATAGGAAACTTGAAGAAAACTTCTTGGAGAGTTGTTTTTTGTTTTTTCTTTTTTTAAATAGAAGAAGGTAAATGAGTTAATTGGAATTGTATTCACAGGGAAAGCAAAGAAGATTTTGAATCTAGGTCTCCTTTTTCTTACCATCATGTCAACAAATTCTGATTATAAAATTCCTCACGTAGGCCTGATAAGTAATTTCTGACAAAGATGACCGTGAAAGAGGCAAACTAGCTGACATCTGAAAAGCAGATACCAAACTACCTAAACAATTCTCAGTTTCTTTCTACCTTCCAACTTCAGTTTAGGGGGAAGCATTAACTACGCGAAAGAACACAGAGAGAAAAAAATATCTTAGGTAAAACATAAAGTTAGTAATGGAGTGAAGACTGTAATCCATGATCCCCTCTTCATTCAGACTCTTTGCTTTTTATTTGTTTATTCATATATTTAGTGTAAAATATATCTTTGGTATTTGAGAGAAGCTATCAACTCTGAACCTGTGTTCCAAAGCAAGGAAGATACTTTTTATCCATTGGAATATTAGATGGTATATAGACTGAGATCCAATCTCAATTCATCCCTATTTCAGAATAAATCACTGATGTCACTTCATCTACTTTAGAAAAGCATCAAAAGTATCCTGGCTTCTTATAGTTTTGCATGGTTCCTGGTCATGGAGATAAAATCAGGGGTGGATTAAAAACTCTGTGGAGACTTGAAAGATGAGGGATGATTTGGTGTTGATCTGAGTTTCTTAATTTAATTTTATCTGGGCTGAAATAAAATCTTGTTTGGTTATGTAAAGAACTATTTGATAAACTTTCAATGGGAGAAAATATACATGACACTTAATGAATTTTAATTATAACACTGAGGATTTTAGAAATCAGGGAAACCTTAGCCATCATCTAGTTCTAATGCTAATTTTACATATGAGAAACTGACCATTTCTTAGGGAAAATACAGAGGCAATTTTTGCTTGGAATTGAAAGTTAGACTAGATGACTTCTGAGGTTCCATTCAATAAAATTTTTGAAACTGAGGCCCAAAGAAGTTAAGGAAATCGCCCAAGCTCACCGAGTTGATTGTGGGAGGGAGAGCCTAGAGTTGAACCCAGGCTTCCGGATTCCTTGTCTACTTATGACTCTTTTCGTACTTAAAGATATTTGAAACTCAACACAGTGAGTTTATAGTCCTGGCATAGTCCTAGCAATCACATACTTACCTTTGGATTATCTTTTAATTCCCAGTGTGGTGAGTCACATAGTAAAATAACATTAGCATACTGAAATGCTGAATCAGGAACTAATTAAAAGGGAAAGAAAATCACTCAGATGAACTTCATGATTTCCTCTGAATCTTTTGACAAATGTAACCTTGAATGCTGAACTGCTTTGAATGCACATTCTCTCATGACAGTACATTTGGTGGATAAAGCAGAGCTCCTTCTACATAAAGACTTCAGTTCTAAGGTCATTTAAAATCCACTAAGCTAAGAAGCTGTTCAATGAGCAGATTTCGGTGATATTGCAGAAGAATTTGATTATAACTGGACACATTAGTCACTTATAGTAAGTCTGGAACTTAAATTTGGGGGAGGGAGAGAGGGGATTAGAGGTAAATTGTTTTGAATAATTATTTGTTTCACTTTCTTCACCTCTTTTAAAATGGGTTCATAAATCTCTTTTGTGGCAAAAATTGTTTGACTTGACATAATATTAATTTGGGGAAATAATGCAATTTTTTGCATGAAGCTAATTAATAGGTGCTGGTTAATCAGTATAAATAACACTAGTGATTTTAATTTTTATTGTTGTTTTCTTATTAGCCTTTGTTTTCTATACAAATCATACCTCTTATAAGCAAACCTGGTCTTTTAGAAATGGTAAGAATAGTTGCGTTTTAGAGTTAAGAGGTTTTCTGAGATTGTTTTCTATGTGATTTTTTTTCTGTAAGTGAGAATCTTCCACTTTGCCATAACTTTTCTCTCTTAAGCTCAGAAATAACCATAGAGCTCCTCTAAAATGACTGATTTAATTTACCTTTATATGATATTTTGATTTAATTTATGGAACATGCATACCTCTATATATGGTGATTTCATTTATTTGAATATTATGGTTACATATATAGTAGGTTATTAAAATAAAAATTACAATTTTCACTGCTTTTGCTCTGAAATGAACTAACATTTTATACATTTGTTGCTTGTTTTCCTTTGAAAGAATCCATAGTTAAGATTTAAATCTGACCATCACTTTTATACATTGCACTCATTTAGGATGCTTCCAGGTTAGCTTTCTTTTTTTAATATGTAAAAAGATATATAAAACCAGAACATGAATATAAGGCATTTATCAGCTGTTTTTGGTTAAAATTTTATTAATGTATAGAATTTTTAGAGCGTTCAAGACTTAATTGCATAGATTTATTATTATTAAGTAAGAAACTAAGGACTAAGAGATCTGGGTTTTAGTTCTAGATCTTTCCCATATAGTCCTGTGACCTTAGGATGGACATCCTACCCCCTCTCCATCTTTATTTCTTCATCTGTAAAATGAGCCAGGTGTCCTGACTCTGCCTAATGTTGTGAAAGGCAGTAGAAATGTTAAAAATGATTATTTAAACAATAGGATTAAACAAAGGAGAGACAGAACAACTATTGGATTCTTATTATTTTTTTTTAGTGCTAAGATCTTACCTGTAAATGAAAAGCTGCTTTCAGGGTATTTTTTTGAAAATCGGAGAAATATCACCTGTATTTTTCTGCAGCTTGGAGGAGTGGGGGTGGGGTAGGTTGCTGGTTCCTTTTGATGTATTTTTCAGAGTGTCTTCAAAGAATTAATAGGAGGTGACTCCTGGATATGGGAGAAGCTGAAGGCAGCTAATAACAATTGGGTTATTATGGCCACTATGCTGCAGACATTTTATGTGAACTATCCCAGGGCTCCCCAACCTCTGGGCCATGGACCAGTACCGGTCTGTGGCCTGTTAGGAACTGGGCCGCACAGCAGGAGGTGAGCGGTGGGTGAGTGAGCAAAGCTTCCTCTGTATTTACAGCTGCTCCCCATAGCTTGCATTACGGCCTGAGCTCCGCCTCCTGTCAGCATTGTGCTGAGTTGTATAATTATTTCATTATATATTACAATGTAATAATAATAGAAATAAAGTGCACAATAAATGTAATGCACTTGAATCATCCCCAAACCTTCCCCCCCTCCCGCCCCCACCCCGCCCCCAGTCCATGGAAAAATTGTCTTCCAGGAAACCGGTCCCTGGTGCCAAAAAGGTTGGGGACCACTGCACTATCCCATTTAATTATTTCCTAAGCCCCAAGTATTACTGCCTTCATTTTATAGATAAGAAAATTTAAGTACAGAGAGCTGAAGTGTCTTCTTTAGATCTGTGTGGCTGCAGTGTCTGGGCTCTTTCCATTATTCCATGCTGCTCCAAGAGTCTCATGGGGCAATACTGAGAAGATTTGGAATTATGTCTTCCATTCTCTCTGTGGGATCAAGACTTATACTGGGGAGATGGATAACGTGGAGTCACAGAGTAGGTAGGCAGGTGCCTACATGATATGATTTGGGAAGCAGTTGACAGGCCTGCCCACAAGTATCATCTTCATTGGCTTGTCACATTCACTTTCCCTGAGATTTTACCACTAAAATGATTACTTTGCTTGTTTTGTTTTTCTTTGCCAGTGGGGAGGTTGTGAGGATTTTCAAATGCACATACCCCTAGGAGAGTTCATGAATTAAATCTTTTATCATTTAATACCTTAGCAGACAGTGTGAAATTGGAGAAAGAGCTCAGATTTAGGAGCCAGGAAGACCTGGAACTGAATTCTGATGCCACCAAGTCCTAGCTTTTTAACTTGCATGTGATAATTAATCTCTCAGAGCTTCACTTTCTTCTTGAATAAAACAGAGATAATAATGTATATGCATAGGCCCTTATTATAATAATTATAATATATTAAATATCTGGTATGGGTAGTTGTGGTAGAGTGGGAAGAGCACTGGAATGGAAGTCAGGATACTTGGTGTCCTGCCATATGCTTTCATTCATTTGCACAACATCAGTCACTAATAATAGTTTTAAGCTGTGCAAATAACAAACCTGTACTTATCAAAGAAAGGCATGGAGAAGAAAGTATATCTTCCCTAGAACAGTGATAAATTCCATTTATGCAGATTTTCTTAGAATAGCCAGATAATCCTTCAATACATGATTTCAAAACACAGATGGATGATGTAATTCAGTTTTCTCTGTTTCAAAGAACATGAATATACATAGGGATTATAAATATTCAAAACATTAATGCAATTTATCATCATTTTCCTTTCCTCTATTTCCAGTACCAAATGGTAGCATGACTTCCCAAGCAGTGTCCTAAACCAGAAACATAGGAATCATCCTAGATTCCTTTCTCTCATTTATCTTCAACCATCATTTCATACCCACACACATCACAGATCTCCTTCTCTAAATACCCATTTTCAGATGGAAGATCATGATTTTGGTGTTTGATATTTTGCATTTGAGGTGTGTTTGAGACTTCTAAGTGAAAATTTTGAGAGAACAATTAGATATACAAGTCTGGAGCTCAGAACAGTAGCTCGAGTGAGAGATATGTGTTTGAAAGTCATTGGCATATAGATGGTAATGGAAGCTGTGGGAGTGGATAAAATTACGTAGGGAGAACATAGAGTCAAAAGAGATGAGGGCTTCAAAGAACTTCATTTAATATTAGGATAAGTAAAGGGTGAACCTAAAAATGAAATGAAAAGTGTGGCCAGAGAGGTAGAAGGAAAACTGGGAAACTGGTGTGAGAAAAGCCAAGGGAACAGTGTTTCAAGAAAGATGGTGGTAAACAGGTGAATGCCACTAAGATTGGGATAAAAAATATTGATTGGATTCAGTAACATGGAGGCCATTAGTTATTTTAGTGGGACATGTTTCAGGAGAGTCATGGATTGGTGGTGGGATGAAGGAAGAAGCCAGAAGGGAATGGAGTGGTGAAGAGTGAGTGGGAGATGTGAAAATAGCAAGTATAGACAACTCTTCCTAGAAATTTGGCTGTGAAGAAGATGGGAGTATTGGGGCAGTAGCTGGAGACAAATATATGGACAAGATAGTTTTTTTTTTAAGTTTGGGGAGAAATGAGCATATTTAAATGCTAATGGATATATCCACCTGATACGTATGTATGTATGTATACATACATCTCATGTATGTTGAAGATATATAAGAGAGAAGAAAAAATTAAATGGTAAGATTCCTGATAATGTGATCAGGGTTGGAATCCAAAACACACATGAGGAGTTTTACCTTAATAGGAAATATACTCCTTTATTATAGCAGTAGGGAAGGAAGAGAGGGTGTGGGGAAAATGTGGAATCAAGAAGATGAGGGAATTTCCATCTGATAGCTTCAATTTTGTTTTTATTTATTTCTTAATTTTTAGTATAGTTGATTTACAATGTTGTGTTAGTTTCTGCTGTACAGCAAAGTGAATAAGTTATACATATACATATATCCACTCTTTTTTAGATTCTTTTCCCATATAGGTCATTACAGAGTACTGAGAAGAGTTCCCTGTGCTATACAGTAGGTCCTTATTCAATTTTGTTTTTAAAGAGACAAAGTCATGTGCTGAGATTGGGGAGAGGAGATGAGAGGATTGGAGATACTGGAAGAAGTTTGTAATTGTTGTCAAGAATGGAATAAAGCTGAACAGAGACATGTAATGTTTCTGAGTAGTACTGTGGGTTCATGTGAAATTGAATATTATAACTTTATCATGGAACTAATCTATTGTGGGACTTATTCCTTCAGCACCCACCTTCTCCGGTATAGGCACAGAGAAAACCTGAAAGTTGGATTCATTCAAGCTTGGGATTTTGTTAGGAAGTTATGATAAACAGGCAGAGGGACAGCTTTAGTTTGGGTATGGAAACTAATCTAGATTGAATTAAAAAAGGAAGAAAGCAAAGTCTGCCAGATGGATTTGGAAAAAACAGTCAAGTCTTTGCAAAGCTGAAAAATGATAGCAGTGGCAGTACTTAAAAATGTAAGCTAGAATGAAAGGAGATTATGGGAGAATCACTTAACTTCTCTGGCCTGTTTTCTCATCTGTATATAAGCCATGGTGATAGACAGTGGAAGCCAAGTATGTTTTGTGTCTGTATAAATTTATGCATGTATCTCATTGTCTTTTGATAGTAAGTATCAAGAGAATCAGGAGGGCCTAGGAATTTCTGAAGAGCATCCTGCCCACTTCTAAGGAATGAAGTAGGGTTGGAGGATAGGAAGTGGAATGAAACAGGGTTGGAGTGTAGGAGGTATGAGTCATTCTAACTCTCCCACGGATGCTCAGTCAAAGGAAGACAAAGCCATGCTTCTATAGGTGTGATTCTACTACAAGTAGTTCTCTTTTCTCTAGGTATGTTTGACTTTGCTCATCCAGCAGTGATTACTCTCTAACTATGGAATCAGCCAACTCCTTTATCTAGCACTTTTGCAGGAAGAAAAGTGTACATTATTGGTGGAATTAGTACTGATTCATTGAGAGGAAACTTGAACTCCAGGGCATTTTGATAATAGCCAAAGCATGTGGATGAGCTATCAACATCTGGAAAAGGTGAAGCAGCATAGGATTAAAATTATGTGAGTGCACCATCAGAACATCATTCAGAAAACTGTGGCAGCAGCTCATGGTGGTGGGAAACGTGCTGTGGTACCTGAGAGCAGCTCATATTAGCAGAATCTCCAGATGGCCAGAGAGAGTTCTCTAGCGCTTATTTAGCACAGTAAGGACTTTGAAGGCCTCAAAGGGGACATTGGAGTTTTATCACATTGTGTTTTGTCACTGTGAAAAGTTTCTACTTCAGCATTTGTGGTTATAATATTTGCAAGTGGGGTGGTTCAGTATGATTTTTTTCCCCCAGGTATCTGGTTGGAGACTTTAGCCAAGGAAGTGCTACACAGCTTAAATGTAGCTGACTCAAAGCCTATGTAGAAAATGAGGGGTTGGACTGTATAAGCGCATACTTTGATTACCTGGAAATTTGGGCTTAAAAGGTTATGAACTTTTAAAGGATTTTTAGGGAATTCCCTGGGGGTCCAGTGGTTAGGACGCAGCACTTCCATTGCCATGGGCCTGGGTTCAATCCCTGGTCGGGGAACTAAGATCCTGCAAGCCACGTGGTGCAGCCAAAAAAAAGGACTTTTGTACACAGTGCTAAATACGCCTCTAATTAGGTTTCAGGCTCTTCTTAAATAAGAAAGTGGTTTATTGTGCTCTCACATAACTGTCTGGAGGTAGCTAATCCAGGGCTGCATGAAGCTTTACTTCATGAGGTCAAAGGCCCTGGGCTGTTCCAAACTTGTTCTGCCATGCCTAGGGTGTTTTCTTCATCTGCTTAATCAAAGATGGCTCACTACCAGGACCACATTCTAAGAAGCAGAGTGGAGAAAGGGGGAAAGGGAAAGGGGAGAAATGGCCTATTCTCTTTAAAGGCATGACAGAGATTGGAGATAACACTTCTGTTTATACCTCTTAGGCAAGAACTTAATGTTGTCATGGTAGCCTTCATTTTGTATGCCCATGTGCCCAGCTAAAACATGGGGGTTTCATTACACTGAAGGAGAGGAGAATGAATATTAGGGGACAAGTAGTAATCTCAGCCACACTGCCTCCAAAAAAGATTCTATCAATTCACATTTCTGCCAGTAGCCCAAGAGAAAGCTCACACTCTATAGTAACCATTTTGTTTATTAATTTTGCTTATATTATAATTTATTTAACTGTAAGTTTATATAATTTAATTTTTAAAGACTTTATTTTTTTAGAGCATTTTTAGGTTCACAGCAAAACTAAGAGGAAGGTACAGAGATTTTCCATATACCTCCTGCCCCAACACATGTATAGCCTCTCCCATTATCAGCATCCCGCACCAGAGTGGTACGTTTGTTACAAGTGATGAGCCTACATTGACACATCATAATCACCCAAAGTCCATAGTTTACATTAGGGTTCATTCTTAGTGTTGTATAGTCTATGGGTTTGGGCAAATGTATAATGACATGTATCCATGATTATAATATCATCCAGCGTATTTTCACTGCCCTAAAAATCCTCTGTGTTCTGCCTAGTCATCCCTCCCCCTCACTTCAACCCCTGGAAACCACTGATCTTTTTGCTGTCTCCATAGTTTTGCCTTTTCCAGAATGTCGTGTAGTTGGAATCATCACTTATATTGCCTTTTCAGATTGGCTTTTTTTACTTGGTAATAAGAACTTAAGGTTCCTCCAAGCCTTTTCATGGCTTGATTTCTTTTTAGTACTGAGTAATATACCATTGTCTGGATGTACCACAGTTTATTTATCCATTCACCTACTGAGGGACATCTTGGTTGCTTCCAAGTTTTTGCAATTATGAATAAAGCTGCGATAAATATTTGTGTGTAGGTTTTTGTGTGCACATAAATTTTCAACTCCTTTGGGTAAATAACCAAGGAGCATGATTGCTGGATCATATGGTAAGAGTATGTTTAGTTTTGTAAGAAATCACCAAACTATCTTCCAAAGTGGCTGTACCATTTTGCATTCCTACCAGCAAAGAATGAGAGTGCCTGTTGCTCAGCATCCTTGCCATCATTTGTTGTTGTTGTCAGTGTCCTGGATTTTGGCCATTCTAACAAGTGTGTAGTGAGTTACTGTGGGGTTTTTTTGTTGTTGTTTTTTGGTTTCTCGTTTCTTTGGCTCTCCTTCCATAGACTTGATGGCAGGGAACTCTGTGTCTTGCTTGCTTTCATATCTGCACCCTTGAGTGCAAAATGGATGCTCAGGAAATGTCTGTGAAATGAAGATCTGGATAGATGCCTATGATCGTATCAGCACCAATACAGCAATCAAAGGCACAGGCCATAAAAATAGAAACTGAGGTTCTATTTTGATGAGAAGACCCTAAAGTCATTTAGGAAACATTGTCTAACCCAACCTCAAAAGCAGCTATCAAAAAAAGTGAGAAAGTAGGTGAGTAGGCAGACCTACCACTTAAAATTATGAGTGGATTTAGAGCTTTTAAGCAGATGATTATAAAGAACCAGTTCTCTTAAAGCAGGAAATTCATTTTTATGAAGGGCAATCAGTCCAGTGAAAAACAATAAAGCTCTGCTGACATACAAGTAAAAAATAACTTTTTTATCATAAGTACTTTAAAAAAGTAAACTCACAAAGTTACAAAACTGGTCTAATCTTCAAGTAATGCATGGAAAATATTCTGAAGCCAAACAACTAATGAAAATGTATTGAGGGACTTCCACTGGTGGTGCAGTGGTTAAGAATTCGCCTGCCAATGCAGGGGACACGGGTTCGAGCCCTGGTCCGGGAATATCCCACATGCTGCGGAGCAACTAAGCCCATGCGCCACAACTACTGAGGATGCGCTCTAGAGCCCGCGAGCCACAGCTACTGAAGCCCACGCACCTAGAGCCTGTGCTCCGCAACAAGAGAAGTCACCGCAATGAGAAGCCCGTGCACCGCAACAAAGAGTAGCTCCCGCTCGCCGCAACTAGAGAAAGCCTGCGTACAACAACGAAGGCCCAATGCAGCCAAAAATAAATAAATTAAATAAATAGATAGATTTATTAAAAAAAAAAAGAAAAGAAAAGAAAATGTATTGAGAAGAGAGAATGCTCCAGTATATTTAAAATAAGGACAGCCAGGAATCCAAAAATATATTTATTTCCACTTAATGGAAAAGAGAAAACATCAGTAAGAAAGAGGAAAAGAGGGAGAAAATGGAAAAAGAAAAATATAAGGAAAGAAGATGAGGGGCGTGTGGGAGAAGAAGCAAACAGCAAGAGCCTGAATGATGAAATAGGACCATCCATGCTCTGAATCTCAAATAGGCTGCCAATCTAAGCCAGAATACAAATCCTCTTGCCTAGAGATATGCACTTATTGGAGCCCTTTGGGAGTATGGACAGTTATATTATTTGATCCCTCAGTTTCAGAGTTTTCAAAATACAATAAAGGCTTTATGTTCCCTAGAACAAGAATTTCTGATATCCCTTGATTCTGACTTTCAATCATGTTTCTAGACCAATAGCCAAGTTTTTAAAGTGCCCTATAAAAATATAGTTAAAGTTGTTTCTGATTACTTTTGCTGCAGAAGACAAATTTAGAAAAAAAACAATGAAATCTCAGGTTGCACATAGATGGAAAGTAAAGATGTTCTGCAGTCTGGAGAAATTGCAGGCTTTTAAAAATAATATTTCATTGGAAATGTGACAAGATGGAGATACCTTTGTAAAACAATTTGAGCAGATGGAAAGTATTTGTTAAAGTAATCACTGGTGAAACTAAACTTTGATGGTTTCTAATTGTCTCAGAAAAATGTTCTACCTTGGTATGGTACCCTTTGATAAGTACAATCCTAAAATACTCTGGCCTGCATCCCTCAAATAAGAACACTCACTGTTACTAAACAGGTACGACAAAAATCTAAGTAACAACAAGATCAAACCTTTATGTGAGATGTTCTCCATTCCTGTTTTCAAGAGGGAAGAAATGAGTGACTTCCTCCTAGCAAGAGCACCTTATGTCCCTTCATTGCAAACTTCTCAAGAGAGTTATCCATACTCATTGTCTCCCTCCCATTCTTTCCTGAACCCACTTTAATCTGAGTTTTGCTCCAGACATTCCACTTATTTCCTTATCAATGTCACCAACTATCTTCAGTTTGCCAAATTTGTTAGACCATTCTCAGGCCTCATCTTACTTGGCCTATCGGTAGCTTTTGACATTGTCTATCACTTTATCCTTGAAACATTTTCCATACTTGGTTTCTGGGACACCACAAACTCTGGGTTTTCTTCTCACCTCTTTGGCCTCTCCTTAGTGTCCTTTGTTGGTACCTCCTCATCTCTTTGGCCTCTATATATTGGAGGGTCCCAGATCTCAGTCCTTGGTCCTCTTCTCTTTGTCTTATCTACACTATACCCTAGGTGACTTTAATTAATCCTATGGCTTTAAATACTACCTATATACTGATGACTCTCAAAAATATATCTATAGCTTTGGTCTTTCCCCTAATCTCCAGAGTCAACTATCCAACTGCCTACTCATCTTCTCCCCTTGGATGTTAGTTAGGCAGCTCAAACTGAACCATATAAAACTGAACTCTTGTCCATCATCCCCAAGCCCCATAAACAATTATTCAGTTGCCCATGACAAAAATACAGGCATCATCCTCTGGTACTCCACACTCAATCCATCAGTAAAATCCTATCAGCATCTCCACTGCTGTCAAGTTGGTCCAATTCACCATCAGCTCTAGCCTGGATTATTGCTTCCCTTCCATACAGAGTAGCCTTTTCAAATGTAAGTTACATCATGTTACTCTACTCACAACTATCCAATTGCTTCCCATTTTACTAAAAATAAATAGGAAATCCAGTACCATCGCCCACAGTCGGCCTATCTTTGTGAGATCATCTAACCTTTTCTGTTTCCTACCCTACGGTTGTTGCTATTCCTAGAACTATTAAGCTGATTCCCTCCCCAGGGCTTTTGAATGTGCTATTCCTTCTACCTGGAAGTTTCTTTCCCTGTATCTTCACCTGGTTCATTCCCTCACTTCATTGAGGTCCTTAATGTTACTTTTTCAGAGAGGCATTCCCTGACCAACCTATCTAAAATGAACTCTCATTACTCTCTTTCATATTATCCTGCTTTATTTCTTTGTGTGAAACTTATAATTATCTGATATTGTCTGTCTGTCTGTCTGTTTATTGTCTGTCTCCCACTCAAGAAAGTTAGTTCCGAGAAAGCAGGTTCTTTGTTTTGTCCACTGCTGTACCTCCAGTGGCTGGAACAGTGCCTGGCATGTAGTAGGCTTCCAGAAATAATCGTTGAATAATGAATACATGATAGAAATATTTATGTGTTTTTGTTAACATTCTTTTCCATAACTGATGGCAGTATATGTTACACAATACCATATTTTCATGTATTTACAGTTTATATCTTATGTACATGCAAGAACATACTGGTAGAATAACATTGAAGCAATATAAAATCTGCTATTGTACATTTTCTATTCTGTTTTTACTTAGTATGGAGAGGGTGAGTCACACTCTATTACTGACTTCTAAAGTTGTTATTCTAAAGTCATTACTTGAAGTGAATGTTTTGGGTACACAGTGTTTGCTTGCTAATAAGTATTTGGGAGCGTCTGGGAGTGAGGAGAAGGGTGTTGAACAAACAAAAGAGATTGTTTTGCTAGTTCCAGAGCAGTGGTGCCTTTCAAGAAACTGCATTGCTCTTCAGCTGTGACTTCATTTGAATAGAACTTAAGGTGTATTTAATAATAAGAATCTGACCTATTTTAAGAAAGCGATGACCTGGTGGATTTTTTTTAAACAGTTGTAAAAGCCTGTTGTTGGTTTATTTGGACGGAATTATAAACTAAAAAGCTCTGATCTGCCCAGTTTAGGGACAGATTCTGAAATGTGTAAACTGCTTCATGAAGGAACACTATAAACCTGTCAGTTGCTATGGTAGCTCAAAACTGAATTCTGTAGCTTTGACAGTGCTTCAGGAAACTTGTCAGCTGGATGAACTCAGGATGTCATACAGGAAACCATCTACAAAAAGGATTTGGGAATAAAATGACTACTTATGTTTTACAGGATTTACTGAACATATTTCATAAATATCAAGAAACAATATTAGTATGTAATGTTGGCAGGGACGCAAATATAATCATGTTATATATAACTGGATGTTAAAGTGGTATTTGTTAAAAAGAGATCCTACCTGTACTTCATTCGTCTGCAGTGATTTTCATCATTCAGCACGTGCCTAACTTCTTTGTGTATTTTTGTGGGAAATGACAGTTGACTAGGGGCAAGCATGATGAATCTGTCTGATTCAAAGTCCTTTCATGTTTGAAAGTACACAAAGTCATCTTCAGCATTCTTTATAAACTACTCCACTGCGTGAAATATTACGTGCTAGTTATTATCTAAATTAGATTTGACTCACCAACAGTTCATAGACTGATTGTACTATTATTGAGCTATGTATTGATCTTAAAATGTTGTCAGGTCTCAGGATCTGTCCCGTTCCAGAGGTGCTGATTTTCATGCTGAGTCATGGCTATACTCCAGGAACTATGAATAGACATTTGTACATGTTGGATGGTCTCCTTGAAACGAGACTAGTTATTCAGGAAGCCGGTGCTTTTGAGTCACATCCCGAAACCATGGATGGATACACACCAGATTAACTGATAAAACAGAAAGATAGCCCAGGGATAACTCATATGAGAGGAAATTGAGTTTCACTAAAGTGAGATGGAAAGACAGTATTATGTGTTAATAGGAGCATAGTCTTTAGAATTAGATATACACATATTTTTTGCTTAAGTTGTATGACCTTGCGTAATTTACTTAACCTTTCTGAGCCTCAAACAACTCATTTATAATACAGTATTGCGATAATAATAATTGTAACTATCAACATTTGTGAGACTTAAATGAGCTAATCCATATCAAACATCTGGCACAGAGCTTGACACCTGGTAAGAGCTTAATAAACTATAGTCCCTATTATTATCATTTTCTAAATCCTCTGCCAAAGTTGGTGCTAGAGCCCAGATCTCCTAGTCAATGCCTTCTCATGTAAGATCATATAAATTTGTCATTTCACCCCCAGACAACATTTAAGCCTTTGCAATCACCCTGAGGCAGAGAAGACAGGGCGGGGCCCAAGGACATCCTCCTCATGTACAGGCATTAGGCACAAGGCAAAGCCACCTCCTTGTTTTGCATTTAATGAGGCCATGACGCAGGTCAGAATGGCATCTAAAACAGAAACTTTGTAGCATCTGAGCAAGAAACTCTGAACATGAAAACAGTGGAGCATGCGCAAATAAAAATGCACAGGTTGCTGATGACCCTGTACAACCTTCCAGGTGTGGCGCTCAACTAGTAAGGGAAAATATAAGGGCAAACAGCTCTTAGAACGCATGTACAGTGGCTTCAGGAGGCAAATGCGCAGGACCGGAAGCTGATGCAACCTGGTGCAATCCAGGCCACACCTAAACCTTCCCGTCGAGTATTCTGCTCCTAATCAAAAAGACCCCCACCCATTCAAAGGACTGAAAATAAGATGAAAAGGGGGATCAACAACCCTGTGGGCGCTCCTCACTCGCGAGGACGCCCGCACTCTTAGCTTCTGCCCTAAATAAACTGCTTCTTTGTTCTCTTTGCTCCTCAGCCTCAGTGTGTGTGTGTGTGTTTATTTTTCCTTGGTGTCTTGTGTTCCTTGCCCAAACTCTTTGGACAAGTTGAACGAGAGCCTGGACTTTTGATAAAGCTTTTCCAGTATCAACCCTACTTTTCCATTTCTCTCTCCTCAAGCATTACTTCTCTTCTATTTTCCCATTTTCTTTTTCTCCTATCCCTATTCTAATTGCTTTGGATGATATTTTTAGATATTTTAAATAATACAGAAAGTATCAAATTTCATAACTTTTTTTTTTTCTAAACAACGGCAACAGAAATAACATGGCCATACTTCCTTTAGGTGGTTTTCTTAGAAGCCACTTTAGTGACATTGCAAAACCCCATTCATCATTTTCTAATAGATAATTATTTGTCTTTGTAACTTGGTCACTGCCTTTACAAACAAAACAAGAACCTGTGGCTATTCCAGATACTTTGGAAGAGTCTTTTTTTTTTCTTTGTCGAGGTAGAGAAGGAACTTTTCTACAAAACCGTATTATGTAAGTGACTGCATTATTAGCTTTACAACATATTTCTGTTCCTTATTTCTTTTACCTTTCCTTTCAGTGTGGATTGTACCACCAGTGGAGTCTTGTTCAAGTCACATCACCTCTCTAAGCCCCAATTTTCCTGATTGTAAATATGTGATACCAACATTTCATACCTGCAGATTTGTTAAAATAATTCAATAAATTATTGGTAAACTATAAAAAGCTAAACAAATGCAATAGATTATTATTACTAAGACAAAGATCAGTAAAGGCAGCTACTGGATCAACAAGTGTGGTAGAAGTTAGAGGTTAATAATAAGTGCCTACTTATCAACTGTGTGCAAGTCAATTTTGCTGAATTAGTAGGAGCAGATGTGTAGTTTGGAGCAAGTTGTTTTCAAGTTTTTTCATAGTAACAAGGTGCTCAGAAACAAACCCCTTGCAAGTATATAGAGCAATTTACTATTCTCTTTCACTTTTACATACATTATCTCATTTAATCTTAAAACTGCCAGGCTGGTGTCATTACCTCCATTTTATAGAAGAAAACTGAGTTATAATTTGCTTCCAAACACATTAGTGGTTGAGGCAGGGCTGAAATCCAGGTTGATATTTATACTATTGTGCCTGTATACAAGCTCCTCATCTATATATCTATTGGTTTATTCAAAGATTACTTAGTCCCGTCAGCTTTTGCAACACTATGCTGTGATTCTAAGTTTGCTTTGGATAGCTTTTAGCCCCACCCATAACCTCCCCTATCTTGTGACTTACAGAATCTGTATCCTGGCCCACTGGCTGTTTCACGAATACCAATCTATTTTTTTTCAGTGTGCTTGATTATCAGACAGGAAGGGAAGTGTTAGAGATTCAGTAACTGTCTCTCAGTTTGAGAGGGGAAGAAAAGAGGGGCTGTGATAATTGCCTATGATAATCCATTTCTTGAGAAACTGTATTATTTGTAAGTACCTGGAGTTTCTGCAATAATGCAAGGATTATCCCAGCCAACTCTTAGAATGAAGGGATTATGTAGCATGGCTTTGAAGAGGTGGGGAAGTGAGGCTGAAACCAGGAAATAACTTTAGGCCTGCCATTCCAAAGGAGATTCTTAGTGGGAAACTGTCTAAGCAACAGTGTTGTGGGAAATTGAGTGGGTAGAAACAGGAAGCTGTCCTCCACAAGGGTTACACTTGTGTAGTGGTTATCAAGGGTTCTGGTACTAGGCTGTCTGGGTTCAGATCCAAGCTTCACCATTTATAGCCTGTGGTAACTTGCAGGGAGTTGTTTAATTTCTCCTTGTCTCAGTTTCTGGTCTTTAAAATGGGAATAAAAATAGTACATACATCCAAGGCTGACCGAGTATTATATGAGATTATGCACGTAAAGGGTTTAGCACAGGCTAGTGCCTGGGATGCTGGGAAGGGTAAATAAATAGTAGGAGGTATTATTTTCATTATTACAGATGTTATGATTCATCACTTGTACCTTGTGTCTTAGACAAGATTGAGCTGGGATAGTATTTGGCAAAAAAAAAAAAAAAAAAGTGCACAATGGAAGATTATTGAATTATTACTCTGCTAAAAATGTCATGATGATAAAACTATGTGGTGGGGTTGATGGTATGGGTGGTGACAGTAGGTTGAGGAAGGTTCGCAGGGAGCCTTCTGGTAACATAGGTTCAGGACAGACTCCTTATAACAAGAAAATTCATTTGCTAGTCAGTGGAAAGCGCTTAAGAGAGCTGGTTTTCAGTCCTAGCTCTGCCCCCAATAAGTTGTGTGAGCTAGGACAACTCACTTTCCTCTCTGGGTAGTTCCTCATTTTTAAAAATAAAATGACCAGATGAGTGGTTGTTAACTGTGGGCTGGGGGTGGGGAGTATATCAGAAAATGTTTCAAATTTTGTATCTCTGCATTTCCATCCCCCGTCTTCCCTTTGTCTTCAGATCCCTTCCCCTCTTGTGAAAAACTCTGTCCTCTGGTAACCATATAGTATACAAAACACCTCATTGCACTAGTGACAGTCCTGTAACCCACAAGCCAAGGAAAGAATTGTCTTCATGTTCATTTGGGTAAGAAAGTCTAGGCGGGACACTAAGGTTGATTCAGGAATTCCTTTTGTGGATTTCTAGATAAGTGATTCAGGAGGCCAGCTATCCCATTTCCTACCTTTGCTTAATGTGTTTGGCTAATCCAGGAAGTGCTATTTGATAGCCTGAATCAAATTTCAGTAGCCTATAAATAGAATAGAAGCAAAGTATTTTTAACTCTTAGCATTTATGCTGTACATGACACAGGGCTATGAAATATTTAAGGACAGATTGATAGGGGAGAGAGAACTTTAAGATCTCTCTGAGAGGGACTTCCCTGGTGGCCCAGTGGTTAAGAATCCGCCTTCCAATGCAGGGGACATGGGTTCCATCCCTGGTCGGGGAACTAAGATCCCACATGCTGTGGGGCAACTAAGCCCACGTGCCGCAACTACTGAGTCCGCAGGCCACAACTAGAGAGAAGCCGCGTGCTGCAACAAGGAGCCCACGTGCCGCAGGGAAGGATCCCACATGCCGCAACAAAGATCCCGCGTACTGCAACTAAGACCCGATGCAGCCAAAATTAAAATAAAATAAATAGTTATTAAGAAAAAAAAAGATCTCTCTGAGAGCATTTTAAGGGAAGCCTGATTGTCTTAGTCCTTATAGGTAATATGAAAGGATTTCTCTTTGTCAGACCTATTGCCTTGGATCCAAAAGTAACCTGTCTGTTCATCTCAATCTGTAAGAGCAGCTCTATGGCAGAAATATGGCTTTCTGTTGACGAAACCTACTTACTACTTACAGATGCCTTAGAAGGCAGCAATGGGCTGGTGGTGGGGAGGGAGGAATTGAGGAGAGAGATTCACCAGACCTCAGTAAGAGAAATGGCATCCCCTTATGAGTTTATGAGACATAGAAAAAGAAACAGCATCGTGTTGATTCAGCCTGGCTAGCTAATTGAAGGAAGACTTAAATGCTGGAGTCTCAGAGGAAAAGCTTTCATAATCCTGAGTCAAACGTGTGGGGTCCAGCATAGTAAGGTGGAAGTGCACTAGACTGGGAATCACATCTCTGTTCTACTTCCAGCTCTGTTACTAACTCGCTGTGTAATCTTGGGTAAGTCTGAGTTTTACTTCCCAATATATGAAGGAGGATTGGACTAGCGTTGCCTCCAATATACTTGCTGGCTCTAACAGTTTGATCCCAAGATTCCATTATGTAATAATCGAAGCCTACCAACATGAGAACATTACAAATGGACCAGGTAAGATGAAGTGGATGGAGGAGGGAGAGAGGGTCTGTCCTGCTTAATTAATTTATGTAGCAGAAAAGAAAGGTAATCCCTGACTGTTGGGGTAAGTGACCTTTAATCCTTAACTTCCTGTGAAATTGTTGGTTTTAGGAATATAGACTCAAAGAGAAGTGTAGAACTGCAAGTAGTGATGTTTCATTGAAAGGAGAGTATTTTTTGATTGAATGGATATGTGGAGACATGAATCCTTTTAGTTTCGATCATAAACTATTAGTTTAGTTTCAATCATAAACTATTATTCTTCAATAATAAAAAGATGAATAAATTGTATTCTGTGACAGTGAAGTGCTCTTTTAAGAAAGAGGTGATAAATTCAGATTTGTCCTTACTGTATGTGGTGTGAAAATGGTTTGGAGGCAGGAAAAACTGGATAAGGAGACCCCTGATGATGAGATACTCAATTTAGGAAGGGGAGATTGGATGGGAGAGGGAGGAGTTGAGGAAAACTCTCAGGTTTCTGGTTTGGGCAACTGGGAAGATGATGGTGCCATTTACTGATATAGGAAATAACAGGGAAGAGTAGAACAGATAGGAGAGTAGATGATGATGATTTTAATATTTATGAAGAAATGAAGCAAAGTTCTGAGTTATCTGAGGCTTTGGTGTAGATTCTGAGCTTTGTCAGTATTCAGATAACTTTCAAATCCTGGCCATAGCATATGATGTGTAGAAAAGTATGTGTGTGGGGGGGGGGGGCGGTGGGCGTTGAAGGGATATGTTTGTTTGTTTTGCTTTTTTGTTTTTGCTCTCATAAGAAGAATGAGACTAAAATCCTCCTTTCCAATTATTTTGGTTCCAAACTTGATTTTTTTTTCTGTTTAAATGGTTCAAAGGGGCACAGTTTTCACAATTCTTGATAGAAAGCACACAGAGAGTTCCCAAATGTATTTTTAGTCACATTTAGTCCTTTTTGAGGTATGATAAAGTTAAACTGCTATATTTTTCCTTCTTAGAGTGGAAATTTGAAGGTATTAAATCTTGGAGAAATGGCTTTCATTCATTTGGATATCAGATGCCTATATACCCTTCTTATTTGCACAGCATTTGGCTCTACTTTGTCTTCAAATGCTGAGATAAAAGGTAAACCAAGAATGGAGTAGTTTTAAAATTAGGGATATTAACTGCCTTTTCAACCTACCCTATGAAAAGTGCATAACAAGTAGATGGCTTGTTATTAGAAATATTTCAGGGAGTCCATACACAAAAGATATGTTCTTACTAGTCAGCCTCATGTATAAGGTAACTGATGATTATAAACATTTTGTGGGATAAAAGCCAAACTAAAAGACACTTTCCATACCTTTCTGTGTAGTCTTTTCTAACAAAGAAGTTAATTATCCGAAACCTCATTGCCTGGTACCCAACTAACTGAAAACTTTCCTTTATTACTATCCTTAACTTTTAAGACAATTAGATAAATTTTAAAAATACAGAGATTTAAATAAAATTTTAAAATAATTACAGAATTATTAAATCATGTCTAATGAACTTTTCATTGCAGAAGGTAATTAGAACAATGCATTTAACAAAGATTTCTAATCATAAAAGTGGAAACAATAGGATTGTCATTTCATCCTCAATAGAAACCTTCTTTATTGGTTCATGCAGGTCCCATTTCAAATCATTATTTGTGCCACCGTTTCTTTCTGTTGATTCTTTTCCTCACCTCAATAAGTAATATGAAGTGAAGTATTAAAATGAACAACAGGGCAGAAATGAGAGGAAATTATTAGCAGAAGGGCAACATGAGGACAGTACTATAGTACTAGATTTGCTAATAGGTTTAGGAAATTTATAGAATAATTTGTTTGTTTTTATTGCTTTTTAAATCACCAGATGAGGGAGCCATTTCCTCCCGCTGCTCCCACCCCCTCAAAATAAAACAGGCTGTTTCCTGTCACTCTACTCAGCTGCCTGCCACTTTTTCTTGAGCCCTTCCAAAGAGTGGCTCTGGTTTGCCATGTTCTACAAATAGCTCTGAACTTCAGTTGACTAGAGGATTCAATTATCCTGAATAGACCAACAAGATCTGCCTGTTCTCCTAATTCTTAAGGCGCTTAGCCATAGTAGTCATATTTTATATTTTCTATCCATTTTTTCGTGTGGGCCATGATGTTATTTACCTATGGTAAACACAGGATTAATACTGACTGATTCTTGCTATGAGAGAGATTTAGGTAATAAAGTGTTCCCATCCTAGACTAAATTCTGGTCTATATGACCACAGAGATAACTCCATGTTGAATTTCTTATTTCCATGAAAACTTATTACCTAGCTTGGCTAAGTCACATTTTACATATGCAATTCCTTAAAGAAGGGACAACTATGTAGCAGTAACCTAGATTTTTAAAAACAGCTTTATTGAGATACAATTTAAAGGATATAAAACTTACCCTTTTAAAGTATACTGGGCAGTGGTTTTTAGTATATTCACAAAGTTGTGTAACAGCCACAACTGTCAAATTCCAGAATAGTTACATTACCACCAAAAGAAACCCCAAATCCATTCAGTAGTCACATCTCATTCTCCCCTCCCTCCAGCCCCCGGCAACCACTAATCGATTTTCTGTCCCTATGGATTTGCCGATTCTGATATTTCACATAAATGGAATCATACAATATGTGGTCTTTTGTGGCTGGCTTCTTTCACTTAGCTTAATGTTTTCAAGGTTCATTCATGTTGTAGCATGTATCAGTATTTCATTCTTTCTTATGGCTGGATAATATTCCATTGTATGGATATATCACAGTTCATCCATTCATCAGTTGATGGACATATGGAAGTAATCTAGATTTAGCAATCTTTGTCATAAGATACAGGATAAAAATAAAAATATTTTATTGATTTTTTTCAGTTAATCCTCCTCAGGATTTTGAAATAGTGGATCCTGGATATTTAGGCTATCTCTATTTGCAGTGGCAACCTCCACTGTCTCTGGATAACTTTAAGGAATGCACAGTAGAATATGAGTTAAAGTATCGAAACATTGATAGTGCAAGCTGGAAGGTAAGTAAAGCATGCACTTAAGATATTGGAATGATTATTAGTTTTCTTGTGATTCCTGATGTCAGTGTCTACTTTTATTCCCGTATCTCAATAGCTATTATTAAGATATAAGCTGCATGCTAATGAGAACCTACTGTATAGCACAGGGAACTCTAACTCGCTGCTCTGTGGTGACCTAAATGGGAAGGAAATCCAAAAAAGAGGGGATATACGTATATAGCTGAATCACTTTGCTGTACAGCAGAAACTGACAAAGCAGTGTAAAGCAACTATACGCCAATAAAAAAAAAAAAAAAAAGAACATTCTTCACAGTTTCACCACATATTCCTCCTGAATTATCTAGGCATAAAATGGCAATTTTTAAATTTGTATTGGAAAAGAGTGGGCATTTCAGTTATTTCTGAAATAGTAATTACAATGTCCATTGCGTTAAATCAGCTTTTGATTGATTTATGACTCATTAAAGTATTGTATCATGGAATAAAATTTCTTAAGAAAAAAAAAAAGATATAAGCTGCATGCCTGCTGCTATCTCCTGTGCATCCTGCAACATCTGTTTTCACCCCACCCAGTATTAAGTCTACCATTGGAAATACAGGAAAAAAGAAAACTTGGTCCCATGGAATATGGACTTGAAGGGTACTTACACATTTTACCATATTTCAAAGTTACTTATATACCTGTATATGGGTCTTATATATGCTACTGGGCTATGTGAGCTTTTGCTCTGTAGGAATCAAGCCTTATTTATCTTTGTACTCTCCCTACAGAACACAGCATGGTTCTGTGCATATATTGTATTAAGTGCTCAGTGAAAGTTTATTGAATTAACTATTTACGTAGTCAACAAGCATGTTTATTCAAAGATTTTGGTTGTACAAGGCATTCTGTTACCTTCCTAATTCAGCTAGGTAGTTTCAAGGGACAATTCAAATCAAACATTCATTGTGCAACTTTTTTCTCCAAGCACTCCACTAGCTAGGTATCAGTAATAGAAGGATAAATGATACATGATTTTAGTCCTTCAGGAGGTCACACTTTGTCTGGCTTTCTTCAGTTACCTCCAAGATTTTATATGATTCCTGAAGAGTTCATATGATATTTGAAACGTGATAAATTGTCATGTAATAGGCATATGGTACATGAAAATTCTCTCTCAATTTCAACTTGGTTATAGCTCAAAAGTTCCTCCCATAGAGCCTTTTTTGTCTTCCAGAATTTTTTTTAATGAGATGCTAAGATTCGAATGATCTCATCAAATGATATAATATGCAGAAGTGAACTCTGCCAGAAATATATCTGGGACATTTTATCAGATAATCAGCAGGAATTTCTTAGATATTGGGAACTCTCCAGGGCATTAATGACTTTTTAGCCTTATTAATGTGGCTCATGATACCATTATTGTTTTAAGCTTAACTTTGTCTCATCTTTTCATCAAACAGACGATCATTACTAAGAATCTACATTACAAAGATGGGTTTGATCTTAACAAAGGTGTTGAAGCAAAGATACACACACTTCTGCTAGGGCAATGCACAAACGGATCAGAAGTTCAAAGTTCATGGTCGGAAGCTACTTATTGGATATCACCACAAGGTTAAAACAAAGCTCTCTTTTCATATTTAATACTGTCAGAACAATCTATATGGGAAGTAAGTCCCTTAACCTTTATACATCAGATTACATGTACAATTGAGAATGTGGCACAAAAGTGAATCCTTCTTAGGAGTGGGTGACTGGCCTTTTTGAATTCTTTAAATCAGCAAACACATGTGGCAAAACCTACATCTTATTAGGTTAATATAGTTCCCAGTTTTGGGCTCATATTAGTAAATGTGCATGTGACTATTTATGCAACTGCTCAGAGCATCCTAGAATTATTAATTTAGTACTTTTGCATATGCTTACACTAGTACCAGTAAATAAGCCCTCAAAGATTTTTGATTTTGCATGTTCCACTTACAGTGAAGTGATTTGCAACAACTTCCTTTTGGAATATTCCTGATTATGTTGATTGCTAAATCAAGTGGAGAGGTCAAAGGAAATGAAATAAAATTGCATAGTTATTTCCCATATGATTCATCACCATGTCTTTCAAGCATTCACAGTTTTTTCATTTCTTAGGAAATCTGGAAACTAAAATTCAGGATATGGATTGTGTATATTACAACTGGCAATATTTACTTTGCTCTTGGAAACCTGGCATGGGTGTCCATTTTGATGCCAATTACAACTTGTTTTATTGGTAAGTATTTTTATAATAAGAATTCCATATTAGGAAGATATCTATCAAAATTAATCCACAGTATGAGTAACTGTATTTTCATTAAATTAAATTCATTATATTTTTTCAGAGTTGTATTTATGATGAAGTTTATTTACAATTATTTGGTATTTTCAATGGGAGTAAGTAGGTTTAGGCTGTAGCTACTAGAAGGCACTCTATGGGTGATAATAAGGAATGCAGTCATTGTTTCTCTACTGGATTAAATATTTTGTATCTTTTAGATAGATGGAGTTATAACCTAAAAAGTTTTGGCATATTTCATATTCTTGCCTTTCGATCCTTTTTCTGACTTCCCTACCTTTGTTAACTGTCACTAAGGCTTTTAAACTTACAACCATCTTGAATCTTCTATCTCCTTCATTCCTTAATTGTTTCATGGTAACATTAATCACCATAATCAACAATGACACTCCTTTGCAAGGTCTCACATCTGTTCTTTACTTCCCATTTCTACTGTAAGAACTCTTCTTCAGGCTTACCTCATTCCACACCTGTATGATTGCCATAGCCTCCCAAATGATGGTCTCTCTGCTTCTAGTCTCTCCCCTTCCTATTCATTCTGCACACTGTAGCCAGATTTATCTTCCTATTCTGCTATTTTCATATGCCATTCTTTTGCTCAAAAACCTGCCGTGGCTACTCATTGCCTCCAGGATAAAGTCTAGGCCATTCAAGTCTCTGCCTCACTGCATCACTGCCTTTCCAACATTACCTTCTACTACCACCAATGTGAATGTTCTGCTCCATTTAGACCCATCTCTACATATTTTTCTATCCTTGTTATGATTGATCTTTTATGCCTTTGTGTGCATTGGTACCTAGAATACCATCTGACTCTCTCTTTCACTAACACTTATCCATCCTTCAAGACCCATCTGGTATTCAATTTCATTAACCCTTTACTGCTCACATTAGCTTCTGTTCAGTTTTTCTCTGAACTATTACTTATTATAGTTCTTAATTACTTATTGTCCAGATGACCTTTAAATTTTTGTCATATATGTACGCTTTGTCTCCTTCCTCTCTTAAATTTTTAAGAGATTGGTGGGCACAAGCTATTTCTGATACTTCTCTTGACTGTCTCTGCTGTGCTATGCCCATAGTAGATTATCGCTAAATATTCATTAAATGAATGAACCAAATGATGATAATAACATCGGTAAGTTGATAGATAAGTATCAGAACTTATGCATTTTTAAATAACAGAAAAAACAAGAGAGGACAAAGCATTACTCTTTGTGAGTCTCAGGCACAAATTATCATGGTGTTTTTCTTTAGAAAATTACTATGTATAAGCAATAAGGTATAAGCTATTAACAATCCTGAGTACTGGGTTCTAATCCATGTTATGGCATCACTTAACTTAGTGGTCTTGGGCAAACAGTTTCTTGTTTTGGGGTCTCAGTTTCCTCATCTGGAATTGGATGGGTCAGTTTCTAAGGTCTAGTTTATTTGTTCATTAATTCAATAAATATTAAGCAATTATTAAATGCCAGGCATTGTTCTAGATAAAAAGAAGTATGAATAAGGCAAAGTCCCTGCCCTCTTGTACATTGTAGCTCATGTTTAACATAACTTTATCCTCACCTTAGTAAAGTAGTGAGGAATAAATATTGACATTTTAGAGACTGGAAAATAAGGGTACCGTGAGGCTTTCCACTGGCATAAAGTAAATTATGTGAAGTCAAGCCTAGAAGGCAAATATCCCAAACTCTAACCAGGTGAACTAAACCAGAGACTACAATTTTGCAGACTTGGCCTAAAATAAATACTTGGCATAAAGTGAATTCAGTAGAGTCCAGATATTTGTACCAGCACCTTATCAGCTGCTAGATTAGCCTCATTGCAAACGGGATTTTGGCTGCTTTTACAGTAATGTCAATTTTGTATTACAAGTTATTCTTTAGGAAAATAAACCAGGCATTTGTTCCTTTGGAAATCAGTAGAGAAATTCTCCCCTAATTCCCATTAGCTTTATTACTGAAAAGAGGTTAACTTTCAATGATACGGCAACATTTCTTGTCTAGGAGAATGGGAAATTACATATTTACTTGCCAAACAGCTCCTCTTTTTCTTTTTGAGCCCCTGTTGGCTTTTCTGAGGTTTATCTCTTGATGTGTATTATATCCTCAGAGGATTTTAATTCATTTTATTAAACATAACCATATTTTGTAAGTCTGCTTTTATTTTTTATCAAAAAATTTTCTCTTTTTAATTTTTTTAATTTTGTATATTTTTTATATTTAATTTTTGTTTTATATTGGAGTATAGTTGATTTACAATGTTGTGTGAGTTTCAAGTGTACAGCAAAGTGATTCAGTTATACATATACATATATCCATTCCTTTTCAGATTCTTTTTCCATATAGGTTATTACAGAATATTGAGTAGAGTTCCCTGTGCTATATAGTAGGTACTTGTTGATTTTCTATTTTATATATAGTAGTGTGCATATGTTAATCCCAAACTCCTAATTTATCCCTTCCCCCTTTGGTAACCATAAGTTTGTTTCTGAAGTCTGTGAGTCTGTTTCTGTTTTGTAAATAAGGTCATTTGTATCATTTTTTTAGATTCCACATATAAGTGATATCATATGATATTTGTCTTTCTCTTTCTGACTTACTTCACTTAGTATGATAATCTCCAGGTCCATCCATGTTGCTGCAAATGGCATTATTTCATTCTTTTTTTATGGCTGAGTAATATTCCATTGTATATATGTACCACATCTTCTTTATCCATTCCTCTGTTGATGGACATTTAGGTTGCTTCCATGTCTTAGCTACTGTAAATAGTGCTGCTGTGAACATTGGGGTGCATGTATCTTTTTGAATTAGTTTTCTCTGGCTATATGCCTGGAGTGGGATTGCTGGATCATATGGTAGTTCTATTTTTAGTTTTTTAAGGAACCTCCATACTGTTTCCCATAGTGGTTGTACCAATTTACATTCCTACCAACAGTGTGGGAGGGTTCCCTTTACTCCACACCCTCTCCAGCATTTATTGTTTGTAGACATTTTGATGATGGCCCTTTTGAGTAGTGTGAGGTGATAACCTCATTGTAGTTTTGCTTTGCATTTCTCTAATAATTAGCGATGTTGAGCATCTTTGCATGTGCTTTTTGGCCATCTTGTAAGTCTGCTTTTAAATCTGTTTTCTTATTAAAAAATCTGTTTTCTTCTAATAAGTTCTCCAGTACAATAGAAAAAAAGCAGTATCATTTAGGATTATCAATATAAACCCCATATTTTCTTAATAGGAATCTTATTCTTTGATTCTCAAATCCTGTTGGTGAGTCAACATAACCTAAGTATATGAGTAAGAATTCTTGCCTTATATCTGAGATTTTGTAAAGACTCCCACCAGATTGTAAGCTCTGTAAAATCATGGCCTATGTCTACTTTCCTTACTATTGTAGCCCTAGCACTTATCATAGGATCTGGCACATAGTTGGTGCTCAATGAATATTGTATGTTATTAAATGATTTTTTATTTATCTAGTATCTTAAAATAATTGAAAATTGAATACCATGCTACTAGAAGATATTGGTAAACACAGTTCTTACAACACTTCTTTTTACAGGTATGAGGGCTTGGACCATGTGTTACAGTGTGCCGATTACATCAAGGCTAACGGAAAAAATATTGGATGCACGTTTCCCTACTTGGAGTCGTCAGACTATAAAGATTTCTACATCTGTGTTAATGGATCATCAGAATCCCAATTTATCAGACCCAGCTATTTCATTTTTCAGCTTCAAAATATAGGTGAGGTAAACAAACAACTTCAGAATGTTTCCAGTTTAGGCCATTTACAATTGACCACGTGGAAGAGAAGAGATAGAGATAGAGATAGAGATAAAAGAGATACCTACAGAAGTGCAAAGCCAGAAAACTGGGGGCCAACAGAGTATGAGGAAGCACTGATTAAATATGAAAGTATGGAAGATAAGGAATTGAATGAGTATAAAGTATCATTTTCATTTAGAACTCACAATTTGTTTCCCAGCTTGAGTCTGTCTGCTATAAAGTATTTTTGTCCAGTGTTAGTGATGGAGTAATTATGGAATCACTTATTCCCAGGCCTCAATAGGCAAATGGGTGGATATTTTCTGAGTTTGTGTTCTCAGTCCTAACAGTTACGAGAATGACAGGTTCTAGGGTGAGCCATACCTGGGTCTGAATCTTGAATTTACCACTTTCTAGCTGTATGACTTTGGGCGAGTTACTTTTAATGTGTTTCAATTTCCTTATCAGTAAAATGAGGATAATAGAGGACCACCTCATAGATTTATTGTGAGACATGAATAAGTTTATGATGTAACATTCCTGGTTCACTGCCTGACACATCATAAGCTCTAAATACGAATTAGCTATTAATAAAAATAGTAGTAGTAATTTGTTGTGGTAGTTGTTTCTAATGCTATAAAATGGAAAAATGACTGTAATGATTTGGATCATCTAACTTTTCTCTTGGACTTAAATATTTGTCAATATGTAACTTATCAAAAAATGAGTTCCCAAAATAACCAGGTTTCTTAATAAACTAATCTTGGTTGGCAAGCAGCTTTGATTTTAATTCACATTATAGAGAATAGTCTTGAGCCACCTAATTTATCCTGGAGGCTTCTGTTAGTAGGTGTCCCTAGCTTTTGATAAGGGCCACTGCTAAACTTTAATAACCTCCATGTTGAAATTATTTCCTTCTGCTTTTCAGTTAAACCTTTGCCACCAGACTACCTTAGTCTTACTGTGAAGAATTCAGAGGAAATTAACCTGAAGTGGAGCATTCCCAAAGGACCTATTCCAGCAAAGTGTTTCATTTATGAAATTGAATTCACAGAAGATGATACTACCTGGGTGGTATGGATATTGCGTTTATTTGAGAAAATCATAAACATAGCCTTTTAAATAAAATGGCAAACATAAGAACCAAAGTCAGTTGCTATCCACATGAAGAAAAGAACATAACATGTACCTTAGTTTAACTTCCAGAAAACCAAATAATCAAATAATCTAGTGGACAAAAGAAAGATGCAGTCTGAAAGTATTATCAATCAATTATACCAATTTTTTTTAAATTAATTAATTTATTTATTTATTTTTGGCTGTGTTGGGTCTTCGTTTCTGTGCGAGGGCTTTCTCTAGTTGTGGCAAGCGGGGGCCATTCTTCATTGCAGTGCGCGGGCCTCTCACTGTCGCGGCCTCTCTTGTTGCAGAGCACAGGCTCCAGATGCGCAGGCTCAGTAGTTGTGGCTCACGGGCCTAGTTGCTCCGCGGCATGTGGGATCTTCCCAGACCAGGGCTCGAACCTGTGTCCCCTTCATTGGCAGGTGGATTCTCAACCACTGCGCCACCAGAGAAGCCCCAATTATACCAATTTTAAAGCTACATAGGTCCTTAGAGATAATCTAGTCACTTGTTTCCAATATTATGTCAAAAAATTAAAGTTGTCAAGCACATGCATAAGACGGATTGCGAAGAGGCCTCATGTAAAAAGAACACAAAACAAAAAGCACAAACAAACATAAAAACCACTTCTTGAGGAGCAACTATCAGGTCAAAATCAGAATAGAGCCTGGCAGGGCTACCAGAGAATTGCTTGTAGCAGGGAAGACAGGCTAACTGGGGAAGTAAGCAATGGTTCCAAGACTGATTACCCCCCAGCACCAGCAATGTGGTGATGCCTTTAGCCCCACTGTGTTATATGTTAATTTTATTCATTGGTTTCCAACTTAGGGAGTGGTGGAGACAAGTAGGTGAGCCATTAGTTCTAATCAATTCATTTCACATACAGATGAGAAAACTGGGAGTTGAATACATTTACAAGTCCCAAGGAAGTGAATTGACTTACAATCAAATTACACAGCTAGAACTAGAATCCAGATCTTATTCCCAGCCCACTTTAACCTACATTACATTATGCTGTCTCCCAAGAAAAGTTACAACAAAAGAAAAGCTGTTATTTTGGATGAGAAACACTCTTCAGCTCTTTGAAATGCAAAATTTAAGTAATCACTTCAGTGATTTTTTTCTTTTGGTTGTTTTGAGATCATCCAGCCTTGTGTATTCTCATATTGGAAGGGGTAGTTTCATGCCAAGCCCTGAGCACTATTACACTGGTCTTATGATGATTAACCAAAATAAGAATAAGGGAAAAAAGAAGCTTTGTGTATATGAACTCTACAGTTTCCATAGAAACAACATTCACATGATGACTCTTTTTACTAACTCAGTATATATAGCATTTTACAATTTATGGAATCTGGGAAATTTGACACTAATCCAAAATGGGTGTCATAAGCACTAAAACTACCTAGGAATTTTGCCCTGTCACACATGCCCTTTACTACTAGTAATCCATTATCACTATAGAAAATAATTTAAATATAAATAAGGAAGAAAAATGAAAAATAAAACACCATACAGAGAGTTGACCACTGTTAGGATTTTGGTATATACCTTTCTAGTCATTTGATGCATTTCTTTCATGTAACAAAACCCACTTTGAAAATGACAAATCAAATGGGGTGTGGCTACCTGCAGTTAGATCAAATAATGATATCTCATTTTTTCCTTGGCTTTCAGACTACCACAGTTGAAAATGAAATATACATCACAAGAACATCAAATGAAAGCCACCAATTATGCTTTTTAGTAAGGAGCAAAGTAAATACTTATTGCTCAGATGATGGAATATGGAGTGAGTGGAGTGAAGAACAATGCTGGAAAGGTATAAGATAAAATAACAGTAACTAGAGTATTTCTAGCACTGTTTGAGGAAGAAGATGCCTTACTGGATGTCATAGGTCACTACAGTTCAGTGACACTGGTTATGACGGTCATAGGGTCAACTCTTCTTCATTATTTTTTTATTGAAGTATAAGTTATAGGTGTACAATATAGTGATTCACAATTTTTAAAGGTTATATATACTCCATTTATAGTTATTATAAAATATTGGCTATATTCCATATTTTTATAGATGTCTATAACATTAATTGACCTGTATCTTTTCCACATTCCAAGATTTAATAGATTCTGTTTGATTCTTCCTACTTTCATTTGACAAACTAATCTTACCTGTTTTGATTTGATTTTACTAGTGGATTACTTTCCAGTGGTAGTCTTAGCTCCAAAGTATGGTGGCACTATTCTCGAGCTTCTTATATACTAACTAGATGTTAACCAAATCTGTGTGTTTAGTACCAATTGTAGTCGTACATTTACTCTGAAGTTTTACTTACAAGCATATATGTATTTTATCAGAATCTTGACATTATTGTGTGCCTTCTTTATATGGTTTTGAAAAACTATGTGCTCATTATTCAAATTTTTTATAGTCTGTGCCTTTTCCCTATTGAGAGTTAAAGGAATCCATTTATACAATGTTAGAAAGAAGGAGCAATCATAAAATATGTTGACATAGTTATTGAAGAAAATATATTTAAAAAAAGAACAGTAACTAAACTATTTTGCTAACTATTGGCTAGCAAAATAATTTTCTCTCAGTGTATTTTGTAATTATGGAAGTCAAAATACTCTTGCATATAGTCTATAAACAGAGAAGATAAATTAGCAATCACCACAATCGAACATAGATTTATGGAAAATCTAATGTTCAGTTTTAACTAGTTTAAGAGTCTTGTTATAGTTCAGTCATCAACATCTTGTTTTTCTGACTGTCAGTAAAGAGAATATGCTAGTTCTTTGTGGGAAAGCCTATTTTAATCAATATTTTCCTATGCTTTCAATTTTCAAGAGAACAGAAATCTTAAAGCAAGGATAGGTAGCATACACTTGTTTTTGAGTGTCTGGTACTGTGCCTAATGAATATTTTTCTAATTAATATGTCATCATTAGTAAAATGCACATTCCGTTCACTTCCAACACTGACTTAAAGTGACTTATGATAAAAGACATGTTTAAATTAAATGTATTTGGGATTGACCTGTACACACTGCTATATTTAAAATAGATAACCAACGAGGACCTACTGTATAGCACGGGGAACTCTGCTCAGTACTGTGTAATAAACCGAAATGGGAAAAGAATTTGAAAAAGAATAGATACATGTATATGTATAACTGAATCACTTTGCTGTACACCTTAAACTAATACAACATTGTTAATCAACTAGACTCCAATATAAAATTAAAAATTAAAAAAAGAAAATAAACTTTCATAGAAGACAAAAAATAGCAATATAAACTAAAAAATCTTGAGAATGAGGCAAAATATTATTGTACTTCACAGTATACTGGCTTTATCAATAGAAAATATTAATAGTTGTTTGAAATTGAAGGAGATTAACTCAGCATTGCTCTTTCACATAAAGGTATATAAATACATATACAGATATAGATGCAAACATAATGGCATTTCTATCAATCATTCGTCTCCTTTTATGTTGTTCCATTATAATAGAATTTGTGTTTGACTGTAATCTCCCTATTAATATAGTGGTATCATTGTTCTCTTTCATACATCAAATATTTATTAAGCACTTACTATGTGTCCGACTCTTTCAGGCACTGGAGATATAGCAGTAAAAGAAAAATCCTTGTCCTCATGGAATTTATATTTTATTCCCAAGTTGAGTAGAGATAGACAATAAATAAAGAAGCCAAATATATCATATAATCACTAAGGGCTATGGAGAAAAAATAGGCAGAGAGAGGAAGAACTCAATTAACTAAAGATATATAGAATCAGAAAGAATACTTACTTGTTCTGTTTTTCATTTTTGTCACTAATATAAGAAATCTGGAGACTCTGTGGACCTGACATTGAGAAAGTCATGCCCTGAATTATATCTTGTTATTATTCAGTGCATGGTTTAAAGTAGATATGGTGAGTTTTTAGGCATATCCTCAAAATATACATCCTTTTATGTATTTTACATGCAATCTTTTTTTTTAATTGAAGAATAGTTGATTTACAATGTTGTTTTTTTGTTTTTTGTTTTTGTTTTTTAAATTTTTTTAATATACACTTAACTGTGTTATTTATGGCAGATTTCTTTTTCCCTGATGGGTATCTCTTGGTAGAATCTTAATAAATTTCAGATTAGGAACAACGACTTTCCTGAGATGCATGTGGTCTTTAGTTCTTTTGGACATTTCTTATTGGATGTTTTAAGTTATAGAAAAATAGCACAATAATTTTTTTTGGAAATGACTATAAGATTAACTCTATTGGAACTTCACAAAAGAAGCCTGTTTTCCCACTGTTAATTTTGCATGCCAAAAAACTTACGTTATTAGTCATTTCTCTGGATTATATCCTTGCAATTCTTAACTGAACTGAGCCTATGAATTTGGTAATTTTCTAGTAGAAAATAAGATCCTAAGGGAATAGGACAAAGAAAAATGTGGGGTTGGAGGTAGGTTTGAGTATAGATATAGGCCTAGGATTCGAAGTGTTCCATAGTCTTTCAAAACATGTGGGAGATACTAGTTTTGGAAGGACAAGCGTTGTGTACTTTTTAAGTTTATCTAGTGATTGCTCATTTCTTGCTATGCAGACAAACCATTAAAACTTCATCCCTAAAAAAAGAAAAAAAAAAAAAGAAGAGAAAAACCTCATCTCTTTAGTCTCCAGAATGTAAGGCAACTTTTAAAACATGACCTTTAAAGACTAGCTCCATTATTTGCACTGAGACTTTTATTGAAGACCTGCTTTCACTCACTACATCATTGTATGATATAATGTAAACATTTGAGTTATTGAGAGTTAAGAGATACACAAGACATGTTTATCTAATCACTTGGCTAACGTTTTATCATTTTGTTATTATGAAAAATTCGCAAGGTCAAATTTTAAACAAAATCATATAAGAAAATAAGAATGGGGCTTTAGGTAGTTATTTTTCTAAGCAAAATAAAGAGCTGTCACAGTTCAGTAAAGTAGTACAGCAAAAAAGTGCACAAATGAAAGGAATGCTGTTCTCAAGCATCACTATGGTATCTATGGCAAATATGGCAGAAGTTGCCAAGTTTAACTCAGTTCTTCACCATTTACTAGTTTATTTATAAAATAATTCAGTTTTTAAAATAATTGTACACATCTAACCCTTCCCTCTTTTTTGGTGATTTTAATCCTAGGTGACATATGGAAGGAAACCTTAATATTTTTCTTGATACCATTTGCTTTTGTCTCATTACTTGTTTTGTTAATAACTTGCCTGCTTTTGTATAAGCAAAAAAATTTGCTGAAAACGGTAAGTTGTATGACATTACAATGTTTAGTCTGAGATAGTAGATAAAAAATATTTTGCATTTAGAACTGATGGACCTACATTTTATAATTTTGCCTGTACACTGTGAGTGTTCATTGATGTTGTGTAGACTATGATAATGTCTTCAGGGAAAGTACAGTAATTTAAAAAATCAACCCTAAAAAGCTACGTTTTGGGGTGGATTTACTTTTGAATGAAATATAAGAATAATGCTTTAGAACATGAAACACTATTTACCTCTAGATAAAGGAAAAATATGAGAATTACAGGAGAAAAGCAGGATTGGGGAAAGGAAAGAGTGACTTAAAATGGACATAGACTGAGATATACTACTAGTGTGCCACAGGCAAAAGATCACAAAGATTAAAAAAACTTGGTGCGTACCCTGCAAGAGCTCACACTCTAGTTGGAGGAGCTAGAATCTATACAAAAAAATATAACCTTCATTATGAGCTGATTTTAGCTGATTGCTATTTGAGTTATACAGATAATGCTATAGAATTTCCGAAGATGGAGGGCCCACTATGGGTTGGTGAGCTTTAAGGAGGAAGTGTGACTTGGAGAAAAAATATCTTAATGCCAAGTCTTTTAAAGATAAAGAGAACTGTGAATGTGTGTGAAATGTTTTGCTTTATTTCTCTGCTGAATGCTTTTTTGTCTATTTCTCTGAGTTATTAATCTAAGTGAAATAGTTTGTGTTATTAATGACTGTTAATAATGGAGCCCTTTCTTAATTTCAGATTTTTCATACAAAAAAAGAAGCCTTTTCTAATCAGGAGATACACTGATGACTCAGTAAATTCCAGGCTTATGGCCAAATGTTAAACAAGAGTCGTATCAAACTGATTTTTTTCCCCAAATGTTGAATAAATCTTATCTTGAAAGCACTGTTGTATTTAAATAGGCATTAGATTATTAAAATCCTCAACTAGTAGCAAATTATCTGAATCCTATTAACAGATTTTTTTCTTGTTAAAAACAAAGTTCAACCAATTAAATTGACCATCTAATTGGCTTTATTAGATGATTTATGAATCAGGCAGTATCCCGTCTAGCAAGTAGAGGGGTGCTCTGAGGGGTTGTACAAAATAAAAGGTTTTTATAGGAAGAAGGATGGGGCAAGGGTCCTATTAGCAAAAGAAAAAAAAAAAGATTATTTTTAGGCCAAGACATCTTTTTTGAGGGGGAAGGGAAAGGAAAGGGTTTTATCATGCAGATTGCCTCTTCTTCCTCTTAGGGGATGTTAGAGGGCCCATGTGGCAGATGACCTCATTGGTGCTGACCAGAAAATTCCAGGCTGGTTGATTAAGATTACATTTCTGGGGAAGGTCAAAACTGCAGTTAGGTTAGTTGTTAAATCTAGGTTTGGTATCATGGGCTTTAGCACAAGTTATGCCTTTTTGGGCCTGTGGTTTTTCTCCTTAACATTCCTCAATCCAAGATGAGAGTGCTGCATGTAGAAAAGTCAAGGGAGGGCTCAGAATCTAATCTGTGATGTATTCATAAAACAATGTGATTTTGTGACTTGCACTGAGCCATAGAGATATTGTCAAATCTTGGAAGATGAGATTCTAGTTTTTTTTAACATTGCACTTGGGATGAAATTATTCACCATGAATAAGGTTGTTTGGCTTTAAAAATAACCTGTGGAGAGGATTAATAAGAAGGAAGAAGTTTTAAATACATTCATAGTCTAAATGTGTGCTTCACATTTCATCAAAAGGTGGGAAGAATGCAGTGCTTAAAAGGCTGAAAATAATGAAATGACTAGAGATCATATTCGAAATATTCAGATATCACAAACTACACAGTACAAGCCTGAGAGTTTCCTATACTAGTTGGCAGGCAGTATTTCCTACTTTCTGGTGGTGTGATTTTTTTTTTTTTTTTATTAGTTCAGAGACCAAAAGGCACAAGCCTCTGAAATCAGTAAGAAGCCTTTCAAAGTATATGCAAACTTCAGACTAATTGACAGTTGACTTCTAGGAGAAGACGTGGCAACCTAGTTATAGACAGTTACTTTAAAATTTAGAGAATAATGACCTACAGATTACAATCAAGTTTTAATTTGGATCAATATCTAATATTATTCATAATAGTTCTGCTCTGTGGTCCACAGACCAATAGAGTGGGCATTACCTGGGAGCTTATTAGAAGAAATGCAGAATTCAGGCCCCAACCCAGATGTACTCAATTAGCAATCTGCATTTTAACAACATCCCCAGGTGATTCATTTGCACATTCAATTTGAAAAACACTGATATATTGCAGTATTCTAGAATGAAAAAGACTAAAATAATATAATGGAGAGGTAAGCCCATGGGTAGAGTAACTATAGCTTTGACTATCATTGGCACTGATCATCTATCTTAAAAGGGGAAAAAAGAGCTAAAACTGAGATGTAAACCAGAATACCATCCTCTACTATCACTTGTGATCGGTGATAGGATGCACCACCATTTCCTTAAGTAGACCTATCCTTGTTAAACATTAAAACCCCCAAGGTAATATGAATTAAGACATAATATGTTTGGCACATTACTCTCAATTCAGGGCTTGCTAAAGTTCTTAGTGTGTTAAGGGATTGTGGGGAGGAAGAAGGAGTGTGGAGGGGAGAGGTCATGGCTAGGCAGGGAAATCGCAGGCAATCCCATCCTTGGAGGCTGAGTGGGTCTTTGGGACCTAGTATTTCAATTCTCCTGTTCAGAACATGCATAGCAAGCTCTTCTAATCAAAGATTTCTGGAATCCCTGCCATAAACTTAGCAGTCCCTACCAGAATTGCCCCAATAAACTGGCTATGACAACCATGTGGCACCAAATCTGGACAGAGCTGGACCTTGCAAAAGGACCCCTGGAACTCCTGGCCTGCTAGCTGTATAGATTTATTAACCTTTAAGTAATGTGACCCCAAATTTCTGAAATTGAATTTTTTTGAAATTGAATTTTTTGAAATGGCTCTCTCTCTTTATTTTTGTTTTGCATTATGATAGAGTTTTAAGGTACTGAATATTTCCCAAATGCTTGGTATATACAGAGTGCCTTAAGCCATGGTCCCCCTCTTGGCCATCTGTCTTCTGCCACCTAGGGCTGCCCTAGCCCCTTACTTTGAAACCCCTCCCCTGGGCTATCCCAGCAACTAAGGAATAATACCTTTTATATCAGGAGTTCCCTAGGATCCTACTCTTGGGCAAAAGTGAGTGAGGATGGCTTCATGGGTATGTGTTCTGTGCAGTTACACAGGGCCCTACTCTTGGTTGCTTGGAAGGGCCTCAGCCATGGTTTAATGATCTGCTGTCACCATCTTGAAAATTTTAATCATTTTTGAAGAAGGGGCCCCATATTTTACTCTTTACTGTATCCTGTTATTTATGTAGCCACTCCTGAGAGCCAGCATCAGTTCTGATTTAGTTTTCTCAGGATGTACCATTAAAACATTTTGGACATCACCCCTGGTTTTTTATATCAGTAAATCAATAATTAGAACCTTAGAAATCACTCACCACCCACCCATGCATCCATTCATTTGTCCATCCTTCAATCCAGTTCAACATTTATTGCACAATACCATATTCCAGACACTGTGATAGTCACTAAAATAGCCATCCAGCTTGAGACAGTCATTTGCTTGAAGGGGAGAGAAGTGACATTTATTGAGTGTCTACTATGAGTCAACTTCTATGAGTCAACTTTTATATAACACTATTTCAATAGTCTTTCAATCCTCATCACAATCTGAGAGGTATATAAAGTGCCCATGTTATAAATAAGGAAAAACTTAGGTTAAATAATACATTTAAAGTGTTAAAGCTAGAATGGGAATTCATTATTATTTCCATGCTCTGAACAGTCCTAGGTTCGTTCACTCTAAAAATAAGTTATTTGAAAAAGCACTCCTAGATTGGTGGCATGAGGAGCTTGATGGAGCCTCTCTATCAGCAAAACAACCATAACTGGTAAAAATTATTTTAAAAAAACAAATATTTGAAGTATCTAGAAATTGCTCTAAAAGCCTACAGCAAATGGAGAAACATTTATTCAAGAAAATCTGGTAAATCTTGGTAAGATCAGCTAGAGTCTATGGTGTTTGAACCATGAACTATTCCCTACCTCCCACCTTTCCCAGCTCAGTGCAATGGGAACTCTATTCCAGGTGGGTGTAGCTAATAACACGGGACTTACTCTTTTTCCAGATTTCAGTTTAAGACAATGATTTCTCCCCAGGAGGGGTTGGCCACCAGCATTCTTTATCCTTCCCAGCTCTGTTGCAGAAGCTCTTTTCCAGGCAAGAGAGATCGGAGGCTCCCTTCCTCCACCCAGCTCACATGCATAGGACAGAAACTCTACCCCAGGCATAGTAAGCTGAGAATACTAGGCTTCAATAATCTTCACACCAGTTTCCCTGTAGGGCAGAGGTTCCATTCTGTGAGAGACAAACCAAGAAGACCAGCGATGCACCATCCCCTCCTGCCTCCCAGCCTAGAGTCTTGCTTATAACGGGTGGCACTGCAAGAGTAAAAGTTCCTGCCCCCATCTCTGGAGCAGTAGCACAGAGGTTCTGCAAAGGGTGAGAGTCAGGCCATAAGAACAGAGAGCTGTGTAGCTCTCCCTGACTTTATTTGGAATAGAGACTGAGGAAGTTCAAGTCTAAGGGTGCTGTAAAGAAATGCAGATTTTGCTGGTGAGGAAACATCACACAAAAAGGCAGAAGAGGAGATAGAGCTATATAACATTTCTATATGTCACTGTCTTTAAGTTCGTATAAATCTGAAGTAGATCTAATAAGTTAAGCTGTATACTGAAAGTCCACTTAACCACTAAGAAAATAAATATAAATACAGAGAACAATCTTTAAAGTAATTCAAATGCTACACTGAAAACATTTACAAAATGAAGGCAATAAAGCGGAAAAAGAAAGAAAAAAACATGAGTCAGAAAAAACAAAAAGTAAAATGACAGTCATAAATTCAATCATATTAATAATGACATAAAAGAAGGCTATATGAGGGCTATATGTACTCATTATCTCCCAGTGCCTCTCATTGGACAAGAGTTTGGGAAACGTACATGTGAGTGTGTATGCATGCGTGTGTGTATCCTCCTTATATACCTCAGGCTCTGCTATCACAAAATGCTGGATTGTCCCCAACCCATGTGAATAACTTTTGCAACCTGCTCAGACTCTGACACCCCACTCCAGGCCACCCTTTCACAAACATGCCCCCCTTACCCTGCTTGGGCTTTGATATTTTATACTGGGACTCCCCCATGTGCAGATACTCTCCTTGTTCCACTCAGCCTCTAACTGCCCACAAAGGGATGCCCCACCTCCATGCATGGATGCCCTCCTCACCTTGCTTGGCTGCTAACTTTCTACACTAGCCTGCCTCCCCTTTTTGGATTTCCTCTTCTCTGGACTTAGGCTCCTACTCTGCATGCCAGGCCAGCCTCCTATTTAATATCCTCCTGACTAAACTGACTTCTTGTGTCAAGCTGCTCGGCTCTGTGAATGCCTCTTAATCACACTTGGCCACTGACTGCCCATGACAAGTCCTAGCATGGTCATCCTGTTTACCCTGCTCACGTTCTGACATCTCATACTACACACCTCCCTTCCCTGCTTTTGTGGATCTTATCACCTCACCCTATTTGAGTTCTGACTCCCCATACTAGGCTACTCTGACTGCATGGGTATTCTCTTCACCCCCACTTCACCTCTAACATATCGCTCTGGGTCACTATGGTTCCACTCCTCCCTGTCATGGATGCCTATCTTGATCTGTCTCACCTAATTGCTTTATGATGAGTTGCTCAGCAAGAGGAAGAAAGGGAAGGAAGGGGGGTCTTGAATCTGCAAGGACAAGTGGGCATTGCCAATCAAAGATAGATAAAGGGTATTTTGGGTAGGGAACTTATATGTGAATTATGAGGTATAGAAAAATAATTTTTCAAGCTTATATTTTTTCCAGAAGGTTACTAAATAATTGCATCACGATTTGTTGAACAAACTCTCTTCTCCTGATGCAAAATGACACCTTCTACCTTTATCATATACTTAATTTGTATGCGTATGTGTGTGTGTGTGTGTGTGTGTATCTTAGTCCGCTTGGGATGCTATAACAAAATACCACACACTGGGTTACTTATGAACAACAGAAATTTATTTCTCACAGTTCTGGAGGCTAGAGGTATAAAATCAGGGTACCAGCATGGCCAAGTGAGGGCCCTTTTCTGAGTTGCCGACTTCTTTTGTATTCTCACATGGTGAAATGGGGCTAGGGAGCTCTGTGGATTCTCTTTTGTAAGAGCATTAATCCCCATTCTTGAGGGCTCCACCCTCATGACCTAAGCTTCTCCCAAAGGCCCCACCTCCTAATATTATCACACTGGACATTAGGTTTTCAACATGAATTTTGTGGGCACACAAACATTCAGACAAGAGCTGTGTGTGTGTGTGTGTGTGTGTGTAGTTGAGTTTATTTCTGGGCTCTCTTCTTGCCTAGTGAGCTGTTAAGTCTAATCATGTACCAGTACTAGTCATGTACCAGTACTTCTCTATTTAACTATGTAGTCTAATAATATGCTTTAATATCTAGTAAGGATAGCCCTCCATGCTCATTAGTCTTCTTTTTCAGAAATTTCCTGCCTCTTCTTAAATGTTTATTTTTCCACATATATTTTAGAATTAGCTTGTTTTATTCCCCACACCAATCATATTGGTATTTTTGTTGAGATCTCATCATAATTATAGAATAATTTGTGGGAGAATTGATATCTGTACAAAATTTTTCCAATCCAAAAAAATAGGTATCTTTCCATTTTGTCAGGTATTATATTGTGTTTTTCAGCAGCATTTCAGAGTTGTCTTCAAATAGCTATTGCATGTTTCTTGTTAAATATATTCCTAAGTAATTATCTGTTTGTAGCTTTTGTAAACGGTGTCTTCCATTATAAATGTAATTGGTTGTTAGTATATAGGAACACTTTGTTTTATATATTGTTATTTTTACCCAGCCATCTTGCTCAATTCCTTTAAAGTACAGTTGTCCCTCGTTATCTGTGGGAGATTAGTTCCAGGACATCCCGCCCCCACCACAGCAGATACCAAAATCCACAGATGCTCAGGTCCCTTATATAAAGTATCATAGTATTTTAGTTTTTGCATATAACCTACACACATCCTCCCATATACTTTAAATCATCTCTAGATTATTTATAATACATAATACAATGTAAATGATATGTAAATAGTTGTAAATACAATGTAAATTCTATGTAAATAGTTGCCAGCACATCATAAATTCAAGTTTTGCTTTTTGGAACTTTCTGGAGTTTTTTTTTTTTTTTTTTAATCCACACTTAGTTGAATCCTCGGGTGCGAAACCCATGGATAGGAAAGGCCAACCGTATATAATAATTTTCTCTTGGGGTCTCCAGATATACGATTATGTCATCAGCAAGTAATGCTAATGTTACCTCCATCACTCTAGTTTTTAAAAATAAACTTTAAAAAATCTTAGAACAATTTTAGATTTACAAAAAAAAGCAAAGATAGTACAGAGAGTTCCCATATATCACACATATTATTATTAACTAGAGTCCCTACTTTATTTCTAAGATTTTTCCTACTAAGATTTCCTTAGTTTTTACCTAATGTCCTTTTTCTGTTCCAGGAACCCATCCCAGATCCCACATTACATTTAGTAACCATGTCTCCTTAGGCTCCTCTTGGCTGTGACAATTTCTCAGGCTTTCCTTATTTTTTATGACCTTGATAGTTTTGAGGAGTACTAGTCAGGTATTTTATAAAATGTCCCTCAACTTGGATTTGTCTGATGTTTTTCCTATTAGCCTGGGACTATGGATTTTGGAGGAGGAAGACCACAGAGGAGGAGTGTCCTTTTCATCGAATGATACCAAGGTTACATACTATCAACATGACTTGTCCCTGCTAATGTTGACCTTGACCACTTGGCTGAAGTAGAGTTTGTCAGGTTATTCCACTGTAAAGTTACTCTTTTTCTCCCTCTCCATATTGTTGTATTTTGGGGGAAGGAAGTCACTCTGTGTAGCTCAATCTTAAGGAATAGGGAGTTATACTCCACCTACCTGAGAGCAGAATTACCTACATAAATTATCTGGAATTCTTCTGCATGGGAAATTGGTCTACTCTCTCACGTTTGTTTATTCAATCATTTATTTCTATCAATGTGAACTCATAGATATTTATTTTATACTTTGGGGTCTAATCCAATATTACTTTATTTATTGTGTTGCTCATATTGTTACAGCTTTGGCCATTGGGAGGTCTTTCCTGTCTTCTTTGACATAACCCCATCACTGTGGGTTTTTTAAATTTTTTAGCACTTCCTTACTTTTTGACACAATAAGATCCTCCAGGCTCATTTTCTATATTTCCTCTCTGAGCCCTAGAATCAGTAATTTCTCCAAGAAGCCTGGTTACTTTTATTGGAAAATAGTATTAGGAACCAAGATCTGTGCTTATTTCTATGTTGTTGTTTCTTTCAGATTTTGGGAGTATCATTTCTTTTAGACCATTTCAGCTAACAGAAAAAAGAAATATATGTGTGTATACTCATATCTCATAATCATATCACATACTCAAATCATATTAGTTACATACACAGATATCTATAAATATTTCTATATATAAATATTTCTGTTTAAAAGTTATACTGATATATCCAACAGTAATACATTACCACGTGAATCACTTTGCTATCTATAACCTCCCACTCCAACAGTGAGAAACCTGTCTCCCAGCATCTGCCGTCTATTTAATTAGTTGTTAAGTTCAAGTATACATGTATAACAATATCAGGATTGTTAACCTGTACCCCCATGAGAAAGAACATTATCAACTAGAGTATAGTGCTTTTTTCTTTTGCTTTTAGTCTTACAAACTCTGATCATTTCCCAAGTTACTTGTCAGCACTGTTTTCCTCCACCCCTTAGTGAGGTTGTTTCATACATTTGTAATATAGTTAGATTGTTTAGTCAAATTCTGCATTCCATTCTCGATGTCAAAATATTTTTTTTCATATGCATACATTAAGATTCACTTTTTGTGCTGTAAAGTTCTATGGGTTTTGACAAATGTGTAATGTCATGTATTTACCATAACATCATACAGAATAGTTTCACTGCCCTGAAAAATCCTCTATGCTACACCTGAACCCCTGGCAACCACTGATATTTTTATTTATAGCTTTACCTTTTCCAGAATGTCATATAATTGATATCATGCAGTGTATAGCCTTTTTCAGACTAGCTTATTTTACTTAGCAACATGCATTCAAGTTTCATCCATCTCTTTTCATGATTTGATAGCTCATTTCTTTTTATTCCTGAATAATAATCTGTTATATTGATGTACCATAGTTTGTTTATCCATTCAGCTATTAAATGACATCTTGGTTGCTTCCAGTTTGTGTGTGTATGTGTGTGTGTGTATGTGTGGGTGAGAGAGAGAGAGATTATGAATAAAGCTGGTATAAAGTTTGTGTGCATGTTCTTGTGTGGGTATTAGCTTTCACATCAGTTGGTTAAATATCTAGGAGCATAACTGCTAGATCATATGGTAAGACAATGTTTAGCTATGTAAGAAATTGCTTCCAGAGTGACTGTACCATTTTGCATTCCCGCTAACAATGAATAAGAGTTCCTGTTGCTCCTCATCTTTGCCAGTAATTGGTATTGTCAGATTTTTGGATTTGACCATTCCAATAAGTGTGTAGTGGTATCTCATTTTAATTCACAAGTATACTTTAAAAAGTTATCTTATTTCCATATTTCCACTGTAGCGTTTACATTGTGTTTTATTACCATAATTTCCACAGGTGTTTTATCTTTAATCTTATGTTTAAATAGATCCACTGCTCAACAAAACTTCTGCTGCTGTTTATACCATCAGTTCTTACTTTGCTAAATTTGTCCTCTAATAATTTTTTTCATTTATATTGGAAAATATTTATTTCTAATTGAACAACACTGTCCACATTTTCTTTTCCTGAGTACTGCTTTGTCCACTAATGTTTAATGCTTCTACACAAAAGTTTAAGTTCAGCATGAACTTCTCCCACTTTTTATTGTTTGTTTTGTTTTTTGTCTGAGTGTCCAAAGGAGTCTTTCTGTTTCTGAAATCCAGGAACTTTACTAGGATAATGTCTTAATGTTTGTTTTTCTTGGAATGTCATGTGTTCTTTAACATATAAATTCAAATATTTCTTTGAATTTAAGGAAATTTCCTAGTATCAAGCTCTTGAACAATTTTTTCTCATCTAATTTGTCCTTCCCTTTTTCTGGGAAGCCAATTATGTATGTGTTGGATCTCCTAGTTATGTCTTAAAAAGTCAACAGGTTCTTTCTAATTCTTTTAAATTCTTTTCCATTTTTTAAAAACCACTTTTCTCAGGTCAGTCTTCCTATTTCTTTCAGTGATTTTAATTATGTTTCTTTTCCTTTTTGCTGCTTCCAAAATGGCCTTAATTTCTGTGATAGTTTAATTTTTTTCTTCTACTTTCCTGAACTTTTCCAACTCATTTCAATCTTCTTCTGTCATCTTAACCTTTCTTGAGAATTTTATTTTGTGTCCTTTATTTTTTTTAAAGACAAGGTGTTTTTTCCATTCACGTCTTTGAATTCTTAACTATATGTTTGGTCATGATTTGCCCCTGTTTCACAGCAATATGTTTTAGTGAATACTATTCATCTACTATTTGTTTACCTTTTTCTTCTTTTTTTTCTTGTAGCATATTTGCTACATATATGGTTTCTTTAAAATTATAATTTGGCAGGTTCCCAAACTCCACGAGGACAGGAGCTCCTTTGTTCAGGACGCTGCCCTATGTGTCTCTTCATCTGGCTGTTGGAAAACTGCTGTCAGGCAAGGAGTCTCCTCCATTCTGCCTTATTGTAATTGACCAAAAATCTATTTCATGAAAGCCATCAAAAGACAAGAATCAAACGGTTCCTGGACCAGCATTTGTATCCAGAATTCAATTCTAATGGCACTGCTTTAGTTGTTAATTTCCATCACAGCTGTACATAATGGGCTTTCTCAGACTTCAATTCATGATTCCTGGGAGAGCTGTGAAAAAAAGAGAACCTGGTCTTGGTGCTCCGGCCTGATGTCAGGCCTGAGCCTCCAAGGTGGGAGAGCCAAGTTCAGGAGTTCAGGACATTGAACCACCAGAGACCTCCTGGACCCATGTAATATCAATTGGCAACAGCTCTCCCAGAGATCTCCATCTCAATGCTAAAAGACCCAGCTCCACCCAATGGCCAGCAAGCGCCAGTGCTGGATGCCCCATGCCAAACAACTAGCAAGACAGGAACACAACCCCACCCATCAGCAGAGAGGCTGCCTAAAATCATACTAAGTTCACAGACACTCCAAAACACACTGCCAGATGCGGCCCTGCCCACCAGAAAGACAAGATCCAGCCCCATCCACCAGAACACAGGCACCAGTCCCCTCCACCAGGAAGCCTACACAAGCCACTGAACCAACCTCACCCACTGGGGGCAGACACCAAAAACAACAGGAACTAATAACCTGGAGCCTGCAAAAAGGAGACCCCAAACAAAGTAAGTTAAACAAAATGAGAAGACAGAGAAATATGCAGCAGATGAAGGAGCAAGGTAAAAACCCACCAGACCAAACAAATGAAGAGGAAATAGGCAGTCTACCTGAAAAAGAATTCAGAGTAATGATAGTAATGATGATCTAAAATCTTGGAAATAGAATGGAGAAAATACAAGAAACGTTTAACAAGGACCTAGAAGAACTAAAGAGCAAACAAACAATGATGAACAACACAGTAAACGAAATTAAAAATTCTCTGAAGGAATCAATAGCAGAATAACTGAGGCAGAAGAATGGATAAGTGACCTGGAAGATAAAATAGTGGAAATAACTACCACAGATCAGAATAAAGAAAAAAGAATGAAAAGAATTGAGGACACTCTGAGAGACCTCTGGGACAACATTAAATGCACCAACATTCGAATTATAGGGCTCCCAGAAGAACAAGAGAAAAAGAAAGGGACTGAGAAAATCTTTGAAGAGATTATAGTTGAAAACTTCCCTAACATGGGAAAGGAAATAGTCAATCAAGTTCCAGGAAGTGCAGAGAGTCTCATACAGGATAAATCCAAGGAGAAACATGCCAAGACACATATTAATCAAACTATCAAAAATTAAATACAAAGAAAAAATATTAAAAGCAGGGAGGAAAAAACAACAAATAACATACAAGGGAATCCCCATAAGGTTAACAGCTGATCTTTCAGCAGAAACTCTGAAAGCTAGAAGGGAGTGGAAGGACATAGTTAAAGTGATGAAAGGGAAAAACCTGCAACCAAGATTACTCTACCCAGCAAGGATCTCATTCAGATCTGACAGAGAAATTAAAACCTTTACAGACAAGCAAAAGTTAAGAGAATTCAGCACCACCAAACCAGCTTTACAACAAATGCTAAAGGAACTTCTCTAGGCAGGAAACACAAGAGAAGGAAAAGACCTACAAAAACAAACCCAAAGCAGTTAAGAAAATGGTAATAGGAACATACATATTGATAATTACCTTAAATGTAAATGGATTAAATGCTCCAACCAAAAGACATAGACTGGCTGAATGGATACAAAAACAAGACCTGTATATAGGCTGTCTACAAAAGACCCACTTCAGACCCAGGGACACATACAGACTGAGAGTGAGGGTATGGAAAAGATATTCTGTGCAAATGGAAATCAAAAGAAAGCTGGAGTAGCAATTCTCATATCAGACAAAATAGACTTTAAAATAAAGACTATTACAAGAGACAAAGAAGGACACTACATAGTGATCAAGGGATCAATCCAAGAAGAAGATATAACAATTGTAAATATTTATGCACCCAACATAGGAGCACCTCAATACATAAGGCAAATGCTAACAGCCATAAAAGGGGAAATCGACAGTAACAATCATACTAGGGGACTTTAACACCCCACTTTCACCAAGGGACAGATCATCCAAAATGAAAATAAATAAGGAAACACAAGCTTTAAATGACACATTAGACAAGATGGACTTAATTGCTATTTATAGGACATTCCACCCAAAGCCAACAGAATACACTTCCTTCTCAAGTGCTCATGGAACATTCTCCAGGATAGATCATATCCTGGGTCACAAATCAAGCCTTGGTGAATTTAAGAAAATTGAAATCATATCAAGTATCTTTTCCAACCACAATGTTATGAGAGTAGATATCAATACAGGAAAAAAACTAAAAAATACAAACACATGGAGGCTAAACAATACACTACTAAATAACCAAGAGATCACTGAAGAAATCTAAGGGAAATCTAAAAATACCTAGAAACAAAAAACAGTGAAAACCCGATGATGCAAAACCTATGGGATGCAGCAAAAGCAGTTCTAAGAGGGAAGTTTATAGCAATACAATCCTACCTCAAGAAACAAGAAAAATCTCAAATAAACAACCTAACCTTAAACCTAAAGCAATTAGACAAAGAAGAACAAAAAAAACCCAAAGTTAGCAGAAGGAAAGAAATCATAAAGATCAGATCAGACATAAATGAAAAAGAAATGAGAGAAACAATAGCAGAGGTCAATAAAACTAAAAGCTGGTTCTTTGAGAAGATAAACAAAATTGATAAACCATTAGCCAGACTCATCAAGAAAAAAAGGGAAAAGACTCAAATCAGTAGAATTAGAAACGAAAAAGGAGAAGTAAAAACTGACACTGCAGAAATACGAAGGATCATGAGAGATTACTACAAGCAACTATATGCCAATAAAATGTACAACCTGGAAGAAATGGACAAATTCTTAGAAAAGCACAACCTTCTGAGGCTGAACCAGGAAGAAATAGAAAATATAAACAGACCAATCACAAGCACTGAAATTGAAACTGTGATTAAAATCTTCCAACAAACAAAAGCCCAGGACCAGATGGCTTCACAGGCGAATTCTATCAAACATTTAGAGAAGAGCTAACACCTATCCTTCTCAAACTCTTCCAAAACATAGCAGAGGGAGGAACACTCCCAAACTCATTCTACAAGGCCACCATCACCCTGATACCAAAACCAGACAAAGATGTCACAAAGAAAGAAAACTACAGGCCAATATCACTGATGAACATAGATGCAAAAATCCTCAACAAAATACTAGCAAACAGAATCCAACAGCACATTAAAAGGATCATACACCATGATCAAATGGGGTTTATCCCAGCAATGCAGGGATTCTTCAATATATGCAAATCAATCAATGTGATACACCATATTAACAACTTGAAGTATAAAAACCATATGATCATCTCAATAGATGCAGAAAAAGCTTTCAACAAAATTCAACACCCATTTATGATAAAATCTCTCTAGAAAGTAGGTGTAGAGGGAACCTACTTCAACATAATAAAGGCCATATATGACAAACCCACAGCCAACATCATTCTCAATGGTGAAAAACTGAAACCATTTCCTCTAAGATCAGGAACATGACAAGGTTGCCCACTCTCACCACTATTATTCAACATAGTTTTAGAAGTTTTAGCCACAGCAATCAGAGAAGAAAAAGAAATAAAAGTAATCCAAATTGAAAAAGAAGAAGTAAAGCTGTCACTGTTTCCAGATGACATGATACCATACATAGAGAATCCTAAAAATGCTACCAGAAAACTACTAGAGCTAATCAATGAATTTGGTAAAGTTGCAGGATACAAAATGAATGCACAGAAATCTCTTGCATTCCTATACACTAATGACAAACAATCTGAAAGAGAAATTAAGGAAACACTGCCATTTACTATTGCAACAAAAAGAATAAAATACCTAGGAATAAACCTACCTAAGGAGGCAGAAGACCTGTATGCAGAAAACTATAAGACACTGATGAAAGAAATTAAAGACGATACAAAGAGATGGAGAGATACACCATGTTCTTGGATTGGAAGAATCAACATTGTGAAAATGACTATACTGCCCAAAGCAATCTACAGATTCAATGCAATCCCTATCAAACTACCAATGGCATTTTTCACAGAACTAGAACAAAAAATCTCACAATCTGTATGGAAACACAAAGGACCCTGAATAGCCAAAGCAATCTTGAGAAAGGAAAACGGTGCTGGAGAAATCAGGCTCCCTGATTTCAGCCTACACTACAAAGCTGCAGTAATCAAGACAGGATGGTACTGGCACAAAAACAGAAATATAAATCAATGGAACAGGATAGAAAGCCCAGAGATAAACCCACACACATACTGTCAACTTATCTTTGATAAAGGAGGCAAGAATATACAATGTAGAATAGACAGCCTCTTTAATAAGTGGTGCTGGCAAAACTGGAGAGCTACCTGTAAAAGAATGAAATTAGAACACTTCCTAACACCATACACAAAAATCAACTCAAAACGGATTTAAGACCTAAATCTAAGGCCACACACTATAAAACTCTTAGAGGAAAACATGGGCACAACACTCTATGACATAAATCACAGCAAGATCCTTTTTGACCCACCTCCTAGAGAAATGGAAATAAAAACAAAAATAAACAAATGGGACCTAATGAAACTTAAAAGCTTTTGTACAGCAAAGGAAACCATAAACAAGATGAAAAAACAACCCTTAGAATGGGAGAAAATATTTGTAAATGAAGCACCTGACAAAGGATTAATCTCCAAAATTTACAAGCAAGTCATGAAGCTCAGTATGACAAAAACAAACAACCCAATCCAAAAATGGGCAGAAGACCTAAAAAGACATTTTTCCAAAGAAGATGTACAGATTGCCAACAAACACATGAAAGGATGCTCAGTGTCACTAATCATTAGAGAAATGCAAATCAAAACTACAATGAGGTATCACCTCACACCAGTCAGAATGGCCGTCATCAAAAAATGAACAAACAATAAATGCTGGAGAGGGTGTGGGGAAAAGGGAACCCTCTTGCACTCTTGGTGGGAATGTAAATTGATACAGCCACTATGGAGAACAGTATGGAGGTTCGTTAAAAATCTAAATATACAACTACCATGTGACCCAGCAATCCCACTACTGGCCATTTACTCTGAGAAAACCATAATTCAAAAAGAGACATGTACCACAATGTTCATTGCAGCACTATTTACAATAGCCAGGACATGGAAGCAACCTAAGTGTCCATTGACAGAGGAGTGGATGAAGAAGATGTGGTACATATATACAATGGAATATTACTCAGCTATAAAAAGAAATGAAATTGAGCTATTTGTAGTGAGGTGGATGGACCTAGAGTCTGTCATACAGAGTGAAGTAAGTCAGAAAGAGAAAAACAAATCACGTATGCTAACACACATATATGAAATCTAAAAAAAAGGTTCTGAAGAACCTAGGGGCAGGACAGGAATAAAGACAGAGACGTAGAGAATGGACTTGAGGACACGGGGAGGGTGAAGGGTAAGCTGGGATGAAGTGAGAGAGTGGCATGGACTTATATATACTACCAAATGTAAAATAGATAGCTAGTGGGAAGCAGCCACATAGCACAGGGAGATGAGCTCGGTGCTTTGTGACCACCTAGAGGGGTGGGATAGGGAGGGTGGGAGGGAGATGCAAGAGGGAGGAGATATGTGGATATATGTATATGTATAGCTGATTCACTTTGTTATAAAGCAGAAACGAACACACCATTGTAAAGAAATTATACTCCAATAAAGATGTTAAAAAAAATCATTTCATTTGTGAAAATATGGACTTATTCCAGCATGGTAACTACTGACTGGAGTTTGCTTATATTTGGCATGAAGATTCAGAGCCCCCATAAATCTGACTACATCAGGCTATTCTGTGTATTGCCAAAACAACCTGTGATAACAATGTTGGTGGTGCTGCTGGGCACTGTTGTAGCTTTTTATGCATTTCAAAGTATGTTCATAAACATGCCTCTAATTGTTTCTTACAACAAACCTATAAGGTACATAGGATTAATCATAATGAGATGAAAAGACAAAAAAAATTAAAACCTTGGCTGGGATTTTGTATCTCCAAATATTAGTTAGCCCCACACCAGTGCTATGGTAGCTTCTTGAGAGAGCTGAGAAGACACTCTGTGTAAAGGAGAGCTGTATATTAGTAAATTAGGCTTTATGCATCCCCAGCACCAAGCTGGGATGGTACAATTTATTCATTCTCTTTTTCAACAATATTTAATGAGTGTTAATTTCTGGGGCTACAAAGTGACCAAAAATAAACAGGACCTTACTCCATGGAGCTTGCAGTTTAGTGAGACAGAGAAACCTAAATAACTGAAGAAATAACATGTAGATTATGATGAGCATTTTGAAGAAATAGTGTGCTATGAAGTTGTTTATGTGGTTGTTTGTGTTTAGTAATATTTTGAATAGAGTGCTCAGGAAAGCTCTCTCTGATGAAATCTGAAAAGTGAAAAGGAGTGAGCCATGGAAGGAATGGCGGGAAAAATGTACTGTAAGCAGAGGGAATAGCAAATACAAAGTACCAGGAATAAATGCTGGTATTTTGGAACCAAAACAGCATCAACCTTGTTGGTGTGTCACTCATGTGTTTGCACATTCTTGTAAGAACAACTATTTTGAAGTAGTGATAAATTCACAGGAAGTTGCAAAATGATGTGCAAAGAGGTCCCATGTACTCTTCATCCAGTTCCCCTCAGTGGTAACATTCTGCATACACATAGTACAATATTAAAGCCAGAAAACCAACATTGATATAAGCTACATAGCTTATTTCACCAGTTTTACACGTACTCGTGTGTGCGTGTGCACGTGCGTGTGTGTGTGTGTAATTCTATGCAATTTTTCACAATTTTATCAACATTCAGAACTGTTCTATCGCCACAGAAATCCATAGTGCTACCTATTTTTAGCCACATCCATCTCTCCTTCTCTGCCCCCTGTCCCCAGTCCTTATCCACTGGTGAACCACTAATCTATTCTCCATCTGTATAATTTTGTCATTTTGAGAATGTTGTTTAAATGGAATCATATAATATATAGCCTTTTGAGATTAGCTTTTTTCACTCAGCATAATTTTTTGAGATCATCCAAGTTGTACGTATAAATAGTTTGTTATTTTTTATTGCTGAGTAGAATTACATAGTGTAGATGTATAACAGTTGTTTTATTGACTCACCCACTGAAGAACATTTGGGATGACTCCAGTTTTTAGTTATTATGAATAAAGATGCTATGAATATTCATATACAGGATTTTATATGAACATAAGTTTTAGTTTCTCTATAATTAATTTCCAAGAGTGCAGTTGCTGGATCATACAGTAGTTGCATGTTTAGTTTTACAATAAACTGTCAAACTTGTCTAGAGCACCCATACCATTTTTCATTCCCACCAGCAATGAATGAGTATTGTTTCTCTGTATCACTATTTTTTATTTTAGCTATTTTGATAAGTATGTAGTGCTATCTCATTGTGGTTTCAATTTACATTTCCCTAATAATAAGTGACGTGGAACATTTTTTCACGTGCTTATTGGCCATCTTTATATCCTCTTTGGTGGAATGTCTCTTTATGTCTTTTGCCCATTTTCTAATTTGGTTGTGTTCTTACTGCTGAGTCTTGATAATCCTTTATACAGTTGACCCTTGAACAACATGGGTTTGAACAGTGTGGGTCCAATTATACATGGAATGTTTTCAGTAGTACAACACCATTTGTGTTTGGTTGAATCTGTGGATGCAGAACTGTGGATATGGAGGAAACATGGGTATGGAGGGTGAACTATAAGTTATATGCAGATTTTCAACTGAGCAAAGGGTTGGCGCCCCAAACCCCCACATTGTTCAAGTACCAACTATATATTCTAGACATGATACCTTTTTTTGGATATGAGGTTTGCAAATATTCTCTCCCAGTCTGTAGCTTGTTTTTACATCTCCTTCACAAGGTCTTTCTCAGAGCAAAGTATTTTAATTTTGTTGACATACAATTTATCAATTTTTCCTTTTATGGATTTTGCATGTGGTGTCATGCCTCAGAACGCCTCATCAAGCTCTTGGTGCTGAAGATTTTCTCTTATTTTACCTTCCAGAAGTTTTACAGTTTTACATTTAAATCTATGATCCATTTCAAGTTAACTTTGTATAAGTTGTGAGGTTTAGTTCAAGGTTTGTTAATTTTTTCTATTTATATTTTGGGTGGTGGTTAAGCAAATTGTGTCTCCTTGCAAACAGGTGAATGCCTTGGCCCCTCTCAGGGCATTGGTTGTATGGAGAACACGTCAGAAGGGTCAGTCAACAGAGTCAAATCCAAAAGGATTATACCCTGAGAAGGGAATAATTTGAACTCTATTTCCTCTTCATACAGATAGCTCCAATCTTTTGCAGAAGGCCTTAAAATATTGTGGACTTTGGCCATCTTTACCAGCACTCATTTTCAGAATCAAGCATGTGAGGTAGTTGGAAGAGTGGGCTGTGGGATTGAAGTTCTTCTTAGAAACTTCTAGATAGCATAGTAATTAATGAGAAAATTGGGACAAAATAAAGTTAAATGACTTGGGAGGATTACCTAGTAAGTCAGTTGTGGAGGGGAATGGAAGCCAGTACTCAACTTTAGAGCTATATCCAATATACTATCCTACAGTAAATGAATAGGTGCTCAGTAAATGTTCTTGAAGTGGCAAGAAAGAGTAAAAACCTTGGTCTATAAAGGAAGACATAATGGCATGAATGAAGTGTTTTCTCATTCACTCTCTCCACCAGTCAGAAAATTAGCTTGCGCTATTTTCCATCATTTAAAGAATATTAAAAAAATTCTTGTAGGTTTTTTTTTTTGGCTGTGTCGGGTCTTAGTTGTGGCACACGGGATTTCATTATGCATGTGGGATCTTTCTTTGCGGAGTGTGGGCTTCTCTAGTTGCGGTGCTCAGACTTCTCTTAGGTGTGGCGCATGGGTTCAGAAGTTGTGGTGCACGGGCTCTCTAGTTGTGGAGTGCGGGGTCTAAAGCGTGCAGGCTCAGTAGTTGCAGCACGTGGGCTTAGTTGCCCCGCGACATGTGGGATATTAGTACCCTGACCAGGTATCAAACCTGCGTTGGAAGGCAAATTCTTAACCACTGGACCACCAGGGAAGTCCCTGTAGTTTGATTTTTTAATGTCTTATATGAAATAATTGCCTGAGCTACCAATTTCAAGGGAACTTGGTCTGCAACTCAAGTTTACTGTATGCAGTTAGAATTCCAAACTGATAAAGTAAAAACTTTTAAGGCAAAACAGTGTTTAAAACATGATGCTAGCTAAGAAAGAAGAGCTGAGGTACAGATTTGTACTTTTTCAAATACTAAATTAAAAGATGTCTGCAAGCTATTTCCTGTAGCAGACACCATCAGTTTGGAAAGTAACTTTCCAGAACAAGAATTGTTTTACTAATTAATAACAACTCCATGTTTAAAGAACAGAGAAAGGCACTGGAAAATTGCATGTTGCTGAGGTGTGTGTTATCCTGTCTGAGGTTGGTTCAGTCAGCTATTGAGAACATGGTGTTAATGAGGCCAAAGGCACAGGCCATTTTCCAATATGGGCCAACGCTACGAACTGAATGTTTATGTCCTCTCAAAATTCATATGTTGAGGGCTTCCCTGGTGGCGCAGTGGTTGGGAGTCTGCCTGCTAATGCAGGGGACACGGGTTCGGGCCCTGGTCTGGGAAGATCCCACATGCCGCGGAACAACTAGGCCCGTGAGCCACAACTACTGAGCCTGCGCGTCTGGAGCCTGTGCTCCGCAACAAGAGAGGCCGCGACAGTGAGAGGCCCGCGCACCGTGATGAAGAGTGGCCCCCGCTTGTCACAACTGGAGAAAGCCCTCGCACAGAAACGAAGACCCAACACAGCCAAAAATAAATAAATAAATAAGTAAAAAAAATTCATATGTTGAAACTCTAATCCACAATGTGATGATATTAGGAGATGGGGCCTTTGGGAGGTAATTAGGTCATGAAAGTGGAGCCCACATGATGGGATTAATGCTCTTATAAGGGGAGATGTGAAAGAGCTTGCTTCTTTTCTCTCTCTTTTTGTGAGAATATAACAACAAGAAGGTCATTTGTGAATCAGGAAGCATGCCCTATCAGACACTAAATATGCTGGTGCTTTGGTCTTGGACTTAGCCTCCAGAACTGTGAGAAATAAATATTTGTTGTTTAATCCACAGTGTATGGTAATTTGCTATAGCCACCCAAACTGACTAAGACAGCCAGTAAACTTCTCTCTCTTACATAACACAGACTTTCCCTCATCCCTCCTTAGCTCTCTGGCCAGTATGTACCACTGGCCGTACTAGATAGCTGGATATACTATGTAGCAATTCCCATGAAAATGAGAGCACTTTTAAGTGCAGATAATTTTCCTCAGTTGTAAAATGGATTTTGTGGTTAGTGTTAAAAAGTGTTCTTTGGATTAGTAAAACACCCACATGTGCTCTGTGGAACTTTGGTCTGCTGGATGTTAGTAAGTGTTCCATAGAAAAAGCATTCTGGGTTCAAATAACTGGGAAATTCTGGTTAAGCAAAGCTAAATCTTTTTGTTTTTTAACTGCAGGACTTGGCAGAGCCTTTATTATACTACATGTTGTGGCTCTCAGATAGTAGCATTCAGCATTTTTCAAATTTGTTTAATTGGGAAACTACTTTTTAAAATCCACAAATAAAGCTATTTTTAATCTAGCTTCATTGAGGTATAATTAACATACAACATTGGGCATGTTTCAGGTATACAACTTTAGGGCTTCCCTGGTGGCGCAGTGGTTGAGAATCTGCCTGCCAATTCAGGGGACACGGGTTCGAGCCCTGGTCTGGGAAGATCCCACATGCCGCGGAGCAACTGGGCCCGTGAGCCACAACTACTGAGCCTGCGCGTCTGGAGTCTGTGCTCCGCAACAAGAGAGGCTACGATAGTGAGAGGCCCGTGCACCGCGATGAAGAGTGGCCCCCGCTTGCTGCAACTGGAGAAAGCCCTCGCACAGAAACGAAGACCCAACGCAGCCAAAAAATAAAATAAATAAATAAATAAGGTATACAACTTTACAATGTGTGGATTTGACACACATGTTCCAAAATGATTACCATCATAGCCTTAGCTAATATCTCCATCACACGACATAATGACCACTTTTTAAAAAATTAATTAATTAATTTAATTTTGGCTGTGTTGGGTCTTTGTTGCTGTGTGCAGGCTTTCTCTAGTCGCGGTGAGCGGGGGCTACTCTTCGTTGCGGTGAGGGGCTTCTCACTGTCATGGCTTCTCTTGTTGCGGAGTACGGGCTTTAGGTGTGCAGGCTTCAGTAGTTGTGGCACATGGGCTCGGTAGTTGTGGCTTGGGGGCTCTAGAGCTCAGGCTCAGTAGTTGTGGCGCACGGGCTTAGTTGCTCCGCGGCATGTGGGATCTTCCTGGGCCAGGGCTCGAACCCATGTCCCTTGCATTGGCAGGCAGATTCTTAACCACTGCACCACCAGGGAAACCCCAATTACTACTTCTTTATTGTGGTAAGAACATTTAAGATCTCAGCAACTTTCAAGTATTTTATGCCATATTATTAATTATAATCACCATGCTGTACATTAGATCCTCAGGACCTATTCATCTGATAACTGGAAGTTTGTATCCTTTGACCAATATTTCTCTCTTTCCCTCACCCCTCCGCCCCTGGTAACCACCATTCTACTCTGTTTCTATGAGCTTGGCTTTTTTAGATTCCATGTATAAGTAGACCACCACTATTTATATCTCCTAAGAGAGTATTTCAAGGACAAAACAGTTTGAGATATGTTAATAACTCCAAAGACCTGCCCACCTGAAAAGTAAGGTAATGCTAACACTGAAGACTAGAGTATTACTCAGGAGGAGATAGTCGTTAAGGAAGGGCACTTGTGTTTCTTGGGCACACAGAGGTTTAGATTTGTTTACTGCCTGCTTAACCAAAATCTGTGATTCAATCTGATGCTGAATGAGAAACAAATTGTCCTTCAGTGTCCTTAAGGATGGAAAAAAATGTTTAGAAGTTGACAGCAAGTACATAAGACAATAAAAATAGACTGCTGATGATGGAGTTCATACCGGCTTCAAGTACTGTGCAGTCAACAGCTGATGGGACTATGGAAAGAGTGAGATAGATAGATGGGTAATCTGTCCTCTGCTCACTTCCCTAGCCAATCTTCCTCTTCTTGCCCTGTCTTTGCCAAGTAGTCAGACCCCAGAATTCTGTTCTGAACACTGTTCTCTTCCCCTCCCCTTCCTTCCGTTCCTTTCTCCTCCGTTGTCTCCTTGTGTAACCTCATCCATTCTCTTGGCCTTGGGTACCACCTCCCATTTCTGGGTCTTCATTCCAGAGCTTTGACCCGAGCCCCATATCTGCATCTCTATTCAAATGTCTTACAATCACCCCAAACACATCTCCAAAGTCTAACTTCCCCTCCTTCAAACCCACTGCTTCTACTTCTGCTTGGAGCCGTGTGAAAAGGATGTTCACAGGCAGAAGATGGGAAGGGTTGGTGCTGAGAACGTGATCTGAATAGGAATGTGAAAGCAACCATCTCCAGGCCCCTTCTAGATGCTGGTTTAAAAAGAGAAGTGGAGAATTAGAAGTCTCTAACCAGGGACAGCCCAGGGTCAGAGATCCTATGATTTCCTGTTTGGAGGGAGTGGTTGGAGAGAAAAGGGGAGAAAAGGGAGAAATCTGGCTGAGACAAAGACATAATTTTTCTTAATAGATGTACACTCCTGGCAGGAGGGAGCTCAGGAACTCAGCCCCTCTATTCTACCTGAATGTAAAGAAACAAGGATCAGAGGAGGCAAGAGAATAGCAAGGATGTTCTTTTATTTACTTTTGACAATCCAACAGCTGTGACAAAGTGTCTAGGACAAAGCAAAGCCATTGGCAAAGGAAAAAAATCAATTTATAAAGTCTTCAGATTTCAAGATACTTTGAAACACTGTGCACATACCTTGGAAATGTGTTGTTTTTTTTTTAAATTTTTCCCTCTAGATTAATAGATTTGGTTGTGGTGGGAGGTTTGTGACTGGTGTGGGTTTGGCGGTGTCCTATTCAAAGCAAGGGATAACATTAGGATTAATTAACATCTCTGAGACCAATTATTCAATACCACTTACTTCTCTTTCTTGAGGATTAAATAACCACATTATGTAGTATTTCACGGATCACAAAATAAGAGCTCAATAAATGTTATGTTTCTCTTTATTTCTCTCAGAATATGTAAAATGATGCACTTCCACCAGAACACAGGATATGGATGATGCAGGAGACAATTTACTTTGTGAGGACTGCACTGCAAATATTCAGGGCAAAAGAGAAAACAATGCCCGGGCAAAGTGAACCTCCTTAAAGACACAGGATCTGATTTTTGAGTTTGTGAGTGTTTTTTTTTCTTTTAAATTTACACTAAAACCTTAAGTACTTCCCTACCATCCACGTTATCATTTGCACAGACATTGGAGAAATATGCTCAGTGAAAGAGTCCACAAGCTAAATAGTAATAATCAAAATAACAACAGCTAACATTTGGTTTACACTTATGTGCCAGCATGCAAATCACTTTAGATCCATTATCTCATTCAATTTCACAATAACCCTGTTTGGTAGCCTCTGTAATTGTCTACATGGGACAGCAAAAATTATTTATAATCATTTGCTGCCCTCTGAGGAAGGGGGGGCTACTAACAACTGGAGGGTCCTTTGTTTGCTGAGTAGGTTTTTGAGCATGGGTATGTGAGTTTGGAAGTGCCTAGACAGAGATAACTCACCCTGCCAAAGAAAAGGACAGGCAGAGAAGGAGTATAATGATGCTAGGAGAGAGAAGTCAAAGCTGAGAAGGATGAGCATAATAGAAGAGAGTGTAGAAAAGGAGACCTACTGGCTTTAAGAAGTAAGACTTGGAAAGAGATATCAAATAATGGCTTTTTGGAGAAAAAGATTTTGTTTAGTAAATCTATTCCAACTTGCCTCTGAAATTTTCAGTATGATATGCATTTGATGCAAAGGGATTTTTTATGGAGAATGCAAAGATGTTCTGAGTCCTGTTTTACAGTTCATTCAGGGGCAAAAATAGATGTATGTGGATACTGCCAACATAGAGATTATACCATTTAACAAATAAAGAAACTGAAGCTTAGAGAGGTTAGTTTAGAAACTTGCTCAAGGTCAATAGCTAAGAAGCAAAGGAGCCAGGATTTAATCCCTGTTCTATAATATCCCAGTACCTACAATCTTAACCTTTAAGATAGAATACATCTCTGAATATGTTATTTTAAAATGTTTTTATCAGTTTATAATCTCAGGTCATAATCTTTAATCTGGCTCATATTCTTCTGGGTCATGGGAGCACTGCAATGTGTCCTCCTTGGCCAGGGTATAGGGGATTCCTGTGCCCTTCCTCTTTACCAGCAACTTGGAGGAATGTAAGCAGAGTGTGACCTTCTCTGAAATAAACTTTGGAGGTCTTCCGGTCAAGAGTATGGCTTCTGACTTTCAACTGAAGAGCTGAACAAGGCAAAATGATCATCATGAAGTGACTAACACAACGTAAAATCATATGGCAGGAGACTAAACTTCAAAGGCTCTTTCCTTGCTTAAAACACTTTAAAAATGTTTTCTATTCCCTCCTGAATAGAGAATGTGGGAACACTTCCCACATTTTCTTCTCAAGTCCCTCTCTTCCCTCCCTCCCCCTTTTGCCTCCCTCCTCTTCACTAAAATTTTCAAAGCAGCTTTATAAAGCTTTGGGGCTTCAAATTCCCATTTAAATTGAACCCCTTTCCAAGGTGTTTTCTGTGGAGTTATTGAGGTAAGTAAACTCAAATTTATGTAGAGCTACCTGAGAGCCCAGTCCTCAGTTCAGTGACAAGAGTCTCTGGTTGGGAATATTTCTACTGCTGGTAGTAAATCCAGTACCTGAAGATTCAGAGTTCAAGTGTCTGCCTTCAAAACGTTTCCACAGTTGAATGACTGAATTATCTGCAGTTTGTTTATTGGTCAGGAAGCTGTGACAAAACCAAATCTCCACCTTCATTTAGCACTCCAGAGCCAGCCTCACTGTGCCCTCTGATGTGCCAGAATCATTTGGGCAGTGCACCATTCTCAGAGTTCTGAGGCCTGAGCTGGACCTCTGTGTTGCCTCTGTGTTCCCTTTTTGCTTTTACTGCTTATTTTACCAATTCCTTGTGTTAGACTGTGTTGAAATACCTCATATAGTATCTATTTTTCTATGGAAGTATTTTTTATTCAGATTGAGTCAGTCAGGAGATTTGTTGCATTTCCCATAATTTTTAAGATTTCTGACACTGACCCAAATTCTATGCAACAAAAGAGGCCAAGAGAAGGCTAAAAGGGCAAAAAAAAATTTTGTAAGTCCTTCATTCCTTCATTTAATTTAATCCCCTGCAATTGGTCTTTAAGGAAGAGAAATACACGGAGGTCATTTGTGAGTGTGTTTTGGTCTAGTCACAACTTCCCTGAGCTGTACGCTGGATCTCTACATGTATCCGAGGATTACAAGAGTGCTGAGATAGTAATCCTCTCAAATGCCCGACTCCCTGGCCAGGTCTTTCTGACTACAAGGAGCCTCAGCTATTTACTTTTTGTGCCACAAAAATATTAACAATTTCCTCCTAGGTGTGCATTTACAGAAAATGATTGAGAAACATTGGTCTATTGCATTTCATGCAGATTCTCCTAAAACCTCTACATTTGGTGTTCCCTAAAGTATATTCTGTGGAATAATGGTCTCTCCCGAGGTTAGCAGGTGTTACAAGGAGGAAAAAAAATATTCCGTGACCAAATAAATTTGGAAAGTTCTGGATTAAATAACAGACTAACCATAGGTCCTAATTTGCCCAGGACATTTCCAGTATGTGTTTGTTGTCTCTGTGTAATTATTAATAAATTCCCTTTGGCTCTCAGAATTGGCCTAGTTTGGATGATTAGTTATAGGTCATTGTATTTTTGAGACACAGAGCTTATGCAGCATTTGCAACACTTATTTGTCCCTGGATCTTTTTTTCAATGAGTGTTTTAGGGGCTCCATGGAGTATATTTAGGAAAGAACCATTGTATTTGGATCTATTTGATCTCTATGACTGTAAGAATCTTTTGGCAAAGTAAAAAGCATTTAGTTTCATGAGGCCCATCCCCCTGCTTCCGGGCAGAATAGAGGAAATGTGACCTTATAATCCACAAGACTGGCCCAGGACAGACTTTCATGGCTTGGAGTCTGAAGCTGACTGAGATGTTACAAGGCAGGGAACTTGATGTTGCAACTGTTAGTTTTAGGATAACTCTCCCTTCTTTCTATAATTTTGGAATCAGAGACTGGAACCACCACAGGAGGAGAGAGAGAAAAAAAAGGTGCTTCACATAAGATCCCCATTCCCAGGATTTTACTCCTGGATTCTATACTGAGTCTTTATTTTTAATTGAAGTATAACTGATGTACAATATTTTATGTTATAGGTGTACAGTATAGTGATTCACACTATTTAATGGTTATACTCCATTCATAGTTATTATAAAATATTAGCTATATTCCCTGTGTTGTACAGTAGATCTTTGTAGCTTATTTTATACATAGTAGTTTGTACCTCTTAATCCCCTACCCTATCTTGCCCCTCCTCCCTTACCTCACCACACTGGGAACCACTAGTTTGTTCTCTGTATCTGTGAGTCTGTTTCTTTTTTGTTGTATTTACTAGTTTGTTGTATTTTTAAGATTCCATGTATAAGTGATATCATACAGTATTTTTCCTCTGTCTAATTTCACTTAGCATAATACACTCCAAGTACATCCATGTTGTTGCAAATGGCAAAATTTCATTTTTTCCTATGGCTCAGTAGTGTTCCGTTGTGCATATATGCCACATCTTCTTTATCCATTCATCTGTTGATGGACACTTGGGTTGTTTCCATACCTTGGCAATTGTAAACAATGCTGCTATGAACATTGGGGTGCATGTATCTTTTTGATTAGTGTTTTTTGGGGTTTTTTTTTGGATATATACCCAGGCGTGGAATTGCTGGGTCATATGGTAGTTCTATTTTTAGTCTTTTGAGAAACCTCCATACTGTTCTTCATAGTGGCTGTACCAATTTACGTTCCCACCAACAGTGTACACTGGCTCCCTTTTCTCCACATCCTTGCCAACATTTGTTATTTGTATTCTTTTTGATGATAGCCATCCTGACAGGTGTGAGGTGATGTCTCATTGTGGTTTTGATTTGCATTTCCCTGATGATTAGTGATATCAAGCATCTTTTAATGTACCTGTTGGCTATCTGCATGTCCTCTTTGGAAAAATGTCTATTCAGGTCTTCTGCCCATTTTTTAATTGGGCTGTATGTTTTTTTGATGTTGAGTTGCATAAGCTATTTATATATTTGGGATATTAACTCCTTATCGGCCATATCATTTACAAATATGCAGAAAAATCTTTTGACGAAACTCAATATCCATTTATGATAAAAACTCTCCAGAAAGTGGGCATGGAGGGAACATAGCTCAACATAGTAAAGGCCATATATGACAAGCCCACAGCAAGCATCATACTCAATGGTGAAAAACTGAAAGAATTTCCACTAAGATCAGGAACAAGACAAGGATGTCCATTCGCGTCTCTCTTATTCAACATATTAGAAGTCCTAGTGACAGTAATCAGACAAGAAAAAGAAATAAAAGGAATCCAAATTGGAAAGGAAGAAGTAAAAGTGTCACCGTTTGTAGATGACATGATAATCTACATAAAAAATCCTAAAGATGCCACCAGAAAACTACTAGAGCTCGTCAATGAATTTGGTAAAGTTGCAGAATACAAAATTAACATACAGAAATCTGTTACATTTCTTTACACTAACAATGAACTATTAGAAAAAGAAGTTAAGGAAACAATCCCACTTACCATCACATTAAAAAGAATAAAATACCTAGGAATACACTTACCTAAGGATGCAAAAGACCTGTACTCAGAAAACTATAAGACATTGATAAAAGAAATTGAAGACAGCACAAACAGATGGAAAGATATACCATGTTCTTGGATTGGAAGAATTAATATTGTTAAAATGACCACACTACCCAAGGCAATCTACACATTCTATGCAATCTTTATCAAAATACCAATGGCATTTTTCACAGAACTAGAAATAATAATTTTAAAATTTGTATGGAAACACCAAGGACCCAAAATAGCCAAAGCAATCTTGAGAAAGTACAGAGCTTGAGGAATCACAGTCCCTGACTTTAGACCATACTACAAAGCTAAAGTAATTGAAACAGTATGGTACTGGCACAAAAACAGACACCTAGATCAATGGAACAAAACAGAAAGCTCCAAAATAAACATGTGTACTTGTGGCCAATTAATCTATGACAAAGGAAGCAAGAAATATACAATGGAGAAAAGAAAGTCTCTTCAATAAGTGATGCTGGGAAAACTAGACAGCTACATATGAAAAAATGAAATTAGAACATTTTCCAACACAAAATACAAAAATAAACTCAAAATGAATTAAAGACCTAAATGTAAGATTGGAAACAATAAAACTCCTAGAGGAAAACGTAGGCAGAAAACTCTTTGACATAAATCGCAGCAATATTTTTTTTGGATCTGTCTCATAAAGCAAAGGAAATGAAAGCAAAAATAAACAAATGGGACCTAGTTAAACTTAAAAGCTTTTGCACAGCAAAGGAAACCATTGATAAAATGAAAAGACAACGTACTGAATGGGAGAAAATATTTGTAAATGATATGGCTGATATACTGACGCTTAAGAGTTGCACTGATCCCAATTCTGGAGTTCCATTCCTTCAGCTCTCAGATGACTTTCAACTAATCTCTCAGTTACGGTGTTAGTGAATAAGAACTTGAAAATAGTGAAATGCTTTCTTCTTTTGAAATCTTGAACACTAAAAATATAAAACAGATAAAAGTGAAGTTGCACCAGTTGAAGTATAAGAAAAGTGGGAAAGAGAGGCATACTCTCTCAGCCTCCCTTCTTCTCCCCTTGCCAACTCCTTCCTCTACCACCATAGTGAAACTTGATCCACATACTCAAAGTCATGGAGCTCTATGTGGAATAAGGAACTACTGGTTTATGTTATCACACTCTAATGGTATAGACTGTGGTTAAACACACAGAATTAGGATCAGACAAATCTAGATCTGAATCTTGCCTTTGCTTCTTTCTACCTGTATAACAATTAGCAATTTAAATAAATTTTTTGAGCATCGGATTCTTCGTTTGTAAAATATGGATAAGATTAACTTTTGGTAGGTTAGTTTGCAGGTTAAATTATATAGTGCTTATAAATTGGCCTAGTTCCAAGCAAGTACTGTATGATAGGTAACTAGAAATATTAGAAAGAAAGTATAAGGTGAAGAGCTAGGTTTTGCTGTCACACAGACCTGGATTTGAATTCTGATTTTGATCAAAAGATGTATGACCCTGGGAAGTTTACTTAATCTCTCTAAGGATTAGTTTCCTCATCTGTCAAATTGGAATATTAACAGCTATCTAACTCATAGGATTTTGTACATGTATGAGATAAAGCATGTAGTGTCTACCACAGTGCATAGGATATAGAAAGTACTGCATTATTAGTATTATTTTTGTTTCTATTATTATTTATGCTTTTAATATAATTAATATTTTTGCTTCTATAGGGATTTGAAGATGACAAAGAATTTAAGGCACCAAAGGATTGTTATATGGCATTGGAGTTATGTAGGTCCCATGACAGGTAAGTGGGATAAGAGACCCTAATATAGTTGGGCACTTTCATTGAAATAATTCCTTGTAAAATGAATGCTGTACACATAAATTGCTCATGAGAATCACCACATTGAAGCTGTGGCCAAAAATGTGGTAACAAACTTCTTCAATCTAAGTCCTGGGGTGAGGGTGGACAGTTGATTCCAAGACAATAATGAATTAGAGTAATTCATGAAAAAAATTCAAAATTTTTATTTTTTCAATTGGAATATTATAAACTTTAGCACAACTTAAAAATAAAGTACTTCCATTGAATTTACTATCTTACAGAAATAGCAAGTGTGAGTTTCCTTGTGAACTATACTCTTGGTGACCCCAACTGAAATACTTACTGACTTGGCCAATTTATGTTACTGCTTATGAGCCAGCTGTGCCCTTTTGGTGAACTGACTCTTGCACCTCAATTTCTGAGTAATTTAGGCTCTTAGAATCTCTCCTTAGTCCCTGTAGGTTAATCATTCAGCACTCAGGACAAAGGCCACACTCGTTAAGAAAATGGAAATTAAGTGCCAGAAAAATTTGAGCACATTAAAAACTTCTTCCTGTGAGAAAGTGTGGACTTTCCCCCTAAGTGATTTTTCTATAATGCAAATGTGATTATGAAACTCTCCTGCTTAAACTTTTCAATGTGTTACTATTGCTGTCATTATAAAGATCAATTCCATTGCATGAGGTACAAGGCCCTTCGTGATCTGGCCTTTCATTGGTTCTTCACTATGTTGCTTATCTCTGAGTACATACCTTTTCCCACCACCCCATTCCCTTGGTTCTTCCCGCCTCCACCAACAGCCTTCTCTCTCTGTCTTTCAACCACACTAAACTATTTGTAGTTCCTTAGCCATGGCATGACCTCTCTTGCCTCTAGTCCTTAAAATTTACTACCCTCTCTGCCTGCAACACCCTTCAACTACTCCTAGTTTGGCTGGACTGGCTGATTACTACTTGTTCTTTGTGGCATTAAATGTCATTTCCTACAGAAAGCCTTATGTAAGGAAAGAAAATATCTTCTTTTTTTCCAAATAAAAAAGTATACTTTAACATTTAATATGCTTTAAAAAATACTTCTCCTTGCCCTACAGATTCCGTTAACACTTCTTCCTGGTCTCCTTTAGCATCACCCATCTGGTTGCAAATCACTGCTATGGGTAATAAAATTTTCTTAAAGAAGAAATGAAGGAGAGTTCCAAGAAACCAATTTGTGGTTATGTTTGGAATGTCATCCTTCCCCAGGGATTTGGAGAGACTAAAGGCAGAAGAGAAGAATGCTCCACACTTATAAGCTGCCATGATAACTGAGTTGTAGTCCTGGCTCTGCAAATAAGTAGTTTTGTTGATTTAGGCATTTCAAAAACTTTTATAGGTCTTTCTTCCCTCATTTTTAAAATGAGAAAATTCAAGTAGGTTAGCATTTCTTGGTGTATATTGCACTAATGTTTTGCTAGGTGTTACTAAAAAAAGGTTGGCTGTAGCTAGATATATTTGAGATGCTCTAAGCAAAGTTAAATAGGTTTCTATTCATTATCAAGATCCTGTAATATATTAATGTCTTCTAGGGTTTTCTGGAGGAGACTTTAGTATGAACCATTTTGCTTTGTTTTATTTTACATGTACTAAGCATGAAATCTTTTTGATTTAGAATCTTTTGTAGGACTCATATTCTGTATAATACAGCTGGACTAAATGATTTCTCAGAGACCTTTCCTATTCTGACATATTTTGATTCTTTTAATAAAATTAACCCTTGACTTCTATGTCTTCTTTAGACTCTTTTCCAAAGCACCCGTAAGCATTCATCGCTGATTCATTGATAATCTGATTATTGACACACCCTATGGAGCTGCTGGTGTATGATTTTCATGATTCAATTTCTTGTGCCTTTTCAAATGACTTGATATTTCTGGAACGTACAATTTAAAGGACAGTGACTAGCTTCAACTAGTTGCTTTTCTATATACAAGAGGCTTTGGGGAATTTTGTGTTTGTCATTAGTTATGCCATCTAGGGGGTCATGTTGAAAGACTTTCTAGAGAAAATATTTTGGGAAACCACCTACAGAAATATGGAAAATTTGACAATACTCCTATTGCCTCAGGGCTGTGTGTTCCCTTTTCTAGATTTAGAATGATTAGTTAGGACAAAACAAAATGGAACAGACTTCCCACTCTGTGAGCTTCTTGTCACCAGCAGTGTTCTGTTTGAAGTATTACAGCTGAGGTAGTTCATGAAATGTCAGGAATGTAGAAGAAGAAATTCTCACATTTGAAGGGGAATTAGACCAAGTTACCTTGGGAAGGTCTCTTGCAGATCTAAGACTGGTCTGAAGTGATGTAGTCCTCTCGTTCTGAATTTTACTTGCACCTTTGGAATCTCTTTTCTGGAGATTAGCCTCCAGAGATCCAACTTAGAACTGAACAAATAATACTTGGAATTTTTTCCTTTAGTCATTAGTAGACCTTTATTCTTCACTTAATGGTACCCTTTGAAAGCCAAGAAATTCAGGCCATGAAGAAATGAGATATTGGACTAAAATTTTACAAATGGTATAGATGATCAAGAGTAGGTAGTGAAAAATATGGCTTGGATGAGGATGGTATTATACATGTGTGTTACTTCATATATCTAACAAGGAGAGAAAAACTTGGGTAGTCGTCTGGGAGGGAAAAGCAGTGAAGTGCCAAATCAAGGGAGAAGTAAAAGCTACACTTTTCCCTGAAACTCTTTCTTCTCTTGTATTATAGAGACACAACTAACACATACAGGGTGAGGGGGAAGATAAAATTAATAGGATACAGTCCCTATCCTCAAGTAGTTGTTAGTTCAGTGGAGTAGACAATCAAGTAAGTAATGACAATCCTCTGTAAAATTAGATATAATAGAATTATAGAAATAAGGAATAGGTGCTATGGGAATGTTTTCCCTGTTAGTTCTTTTGTTTTCTCGTTTAAGAAATTTCTTTTTCTAAGGTCATATAAATATTCTTTTTATATTTCCTTCAAAAAGTTTTGAAGTTTTCTCTTTCACATTTAAGCCTTGAATTCATCTTGAATTAAATATTGTGTATGGTGTAATATAGGACTTCAACTTCATTTTTTTCTAAATGGGTAATCAGCTTATCCAAGTATATCTTACTGAACCATTCCTCCTTTCCCCACTGATTTACAATGAGCTCTGACATGTATTATTTCCATATGTGAATGAATATTTCGGGTCTCCCTAATCTGTTCTGCAGTACATTGTTGAAGGGAAGCAGTAATAGTGGATATCATTGTTTCCTTCTTGGCTTTAAAGGAAGGAAAGATTTCAAACCTTTAATTATTGAGAATGATATTTACTATATTTTTTGGTTGATACCCTTTATCATGTTAGCAAAATTCCATATTATTCCTCATTGGTAAGATTAAAAAATTTTGAATCTATATTGAATTTTATTAAAAAATTTGTACCTATTGAGATCATTATACATATTTGCTCTTTTAATCTGTTAAAAGTTGAATTATACCTATGGGTTTGATAATGTTAAACCAACCTTATTTTCCTGAGATCAACCTGACTTTAATAATGTATTATTATTTTTACACACCACTAGTTTCTGTTTGCTTTTGTTTTTGTTTTTTGTTTTTGATCTTTGCATCTATGATCATGAGTGAGATTTGTCTATAAATTCTGTTACTCATCTCTTACTCATATTGCTATTTTAAAATCTAAAATAAAATAATACTGTGTTCCCTTCTCTTCTAGTCTCTGGAAGATTTTGACAAATCTTCCACTTTTAAGGCTGCTGTTTCTGTAGATATCCTCCTCTTTATTTTAAAATGAGTTTTAAATATGTCTGAACATTTAAATTCTATTGATATAATTTATACAAGATCTATGTATACCCATTTAAAGTGTATAATTCAATTTTTTTTAGTATATTTACACAGTGTGTAACCATCATATAATCTAATCTTAGAACATTTCATCACTCTAAAAATAACCTCATACCTATTAGTAGTCATTCTCTGTTCTCTCTTCAACCTCTCCTTCAGCCCCAGGCAACTATTAATCTATGTTGTGTATCTCTATAGGTTTGCTTATCATAGACATTTCATAAAAATGGAATCATCCAATATGTGACATTTTGTGTCTGGCTTCTTTTACTTTGTATAATGCTTCAAAGGTTCTTCAATGTGTACTTCATCTCTTTTTATGGATGAATAGTATTCCATTGTATGACTATACCACATTTTGCTTATCCATTCATTAGTTGATGGACATTTGGGTTGTTTCCACTCATTTATTATGAATAATGATGGTATGAACATTTATGAACAGGCCTTTGTTTTAATGCCTGTTTCCTGTTCTCTTGGTTATACACTTAGTAGTAGACTTGCTCAGTCATATAGTAATGCCATGTTTAAATTTTAAGAAACTGCCAAACTTTTCCAAAGTAGCTGCACCACTTTACATTCCCCCAACAATGTATGAGGGTTTTATTTCCTCCACATTCTCACCAACAATTGTTATTTTCCGTCTTTTTGATTCTAGCTGTCCTAGTGGTTGTGGAGTGGTATCTCATTGTGTTTTCTTATTTGCATTTCCCTAATGTCTAAAGATGTTGAACATCTCTTCAAGTGCTTGCTGGCCATTTGTGTATCTTGTTTGGGGAAATGTCTATTTGAGTTTTTTGCTCAATTTTACATTTAATTATTTATCATTTTATGGGAGGTACAAATGTTCTTTACATAGTCGTATATACTGCTAGGTATATACCCAAGAGAATTGAAAATAGGTGTTAAAAAAAAGACATAAGATATATGATTTGTAAAAATTACTTCCCATTCTGTGGGTTGTCTTTTCACTTTCTTGATAGTCCTTTGAAGCCCAAATGACCTTAATGTTGATGAAGTTAAATTATCAATCACTTAACACTTGTGATTTTGGTGTCATATCTAAGGTCATGAGTATTCATTCCAATGTTTTCTTCTGAGATTTTTATAGTCTTAGCTCTTATGTTTAGATCTATGATTAATTTTGATTTAATTTTTATATATGATGGCTGAACTTCATTCTTTTGCATGTTGATGTCCATTTGTTCCAGCATCATTTGTTCACAAGACTATTTCTTCCCCATTGAATTATTTTGACTCCTTTGTTGAAAATCAGTTGACTTTAAATGTAAGGTTTGTTTTAGTTCTCTCAGTTCTATTCCATGGATCTATATGTCTATTCCTACATCAGTACCAACATTATCTTGATTTGTGTAGGTTTATAGCAAGTTTCAAAATCAGGAATTGTGAGTCCTCCAGCTTTCTTCTTCAAGTTCACTGATTCTTTTGCTAGCTCAAATCTGCTGTTGAACCCCTTTAGTGAATTTATATTATTCACTATTATTGTACTTTTCAACTCCTAAATTTCTTTTTGGTCCTTTTAAAATAATTTCTATCTCATTATTCATTGTCTCTATTTGGTGAGACGCTGTTCTCATACTTTTCCTTTAGTTTTTAAAACATGGTTTCCTTTAGTTCTTTGATCATACTTAAAGTAGCTGATTTGAAGTTTTTGTCTAGTAAGTCCAATGTTTGACCTCCTCAGGGATAGTTTCTATGATTTATTTTTTTCCTGTGTATGTGCTGTACTTTCTTGTTTCCTTGCATGTCTCGTAAATTTTTTTCAAAATCAGACATTTTAATTAATATAATGTGTCAACTCTGGAAATCAGATTCTTGCCCCTCCCGTGTTTGTTTTAGTTATGTTAATGTTATTGCAGATTGTTTCTTAGTTACTTTACTAAATTAATCTTGTAAAGTATTTTTTGTTGTGTGTAAGAACTGAAATCTGTTCACTTAGCTAACTCATGAGCTGATGAATCAACAGAGATTTCCTTGAACACCTAGAACCAAGCAGTCTCCTAATATTTGCTGAAGGACTTTGTGTGCATGTTGGGACATGCCTACAACACTCAGCCTGATAACTGACAACTCTGCCTCAGCCTTTACTTGTTTCTTGAGCAGAGCTTCAAGTTCAGCCAGACATGAGGGCTTAGGACGTTTTCAGATCTTTCCTGAGCATATGCACATCTCCGGGCATGTGCATAGTCCTATACATTCTTGTGGCATTCTGGATTCCCAGAAATATGTCAGAGATTTTTTTTTTTAATAAATTTATTTATTTTATTATTTATTTTTGGCTGCATTGGGTCTTCGTTGCTGCGTGCGGGCTTTCTCTAGTTGCGGAGAGCGGAGGCTACTCTTCGTTGCGGTGCGTGGGCTTCTCGTTGCAGTGGCTTCTCTTGTTGCAGAGCATGGGCTCTAGGCGCATGGGCTTCAGTAGTTGTGGCACGCGAGCTCAGTAGTTGTGACTCGCAGGCTCTAGAGCGCAGGCTCAGTAGTTGTGGTGCACGGGCTTAGTTGCTCTGCAGCATGTGGGATCTTCCCAGACCAGGGCTCGAACCTGTGTCCCCTGCATTGGCAGGTGGATTCTTAACCACTGTGACACCAGGGAAGCCCCTGTCAGAGATTTTTTAATTGCTTATGGATATCTCATTCCCCAGCTTTTCCTTTCTAGGTTTGTGGTCAGTCTATCATTTGCCCCAACTCTTATCAACCTCCTCACGCAACCTCAAATTCAAACAACTATCTCTAAATAGTTTCATATGAGAAACAGAAAAAAAGTTCTTTCCCTACTCTTTTTCAGTGCCATCATTGTTATAATTTAAGTGTTTGAATAATTGTGGATCTATTTTGAACTCTTCTGTTCTATTAGTCTATTTTGCTGTCCTTGTGCAATACCACAATATCCTAATTACTGTAGCTTTATGAGTTTTGATATCTGGCTGTATAAGTCCTCTGGCTTTGTTCTATTTCTTCCACAAAATTATTTGGATATTCCTCGACCTTCAAATTTCCATATATACTTTGGTATGAATTTGACAATTTCTACAAAAAGCTTTCTGGGATTTTTATTGAGATTGTATTGAATATCTTAGATTACTTTGGGGGAGATATGTCATCATTACAATATTGAGTCTTCCAATTCATTAACATAACATTCCATTTATTTAGGTTTTCTTTTATTTCTTTTCAAAATATTTTATAGTCTTCAGTGTAGAATTCTTGCATATTGTTCATTAGACTTATTCTTAGGAATGTGAGTAGGAATGTGTTAACTTTTGTTGCTGTTGCAAATGGTATATTTGTTAAAACGTCGTCTTTTGTTTGTTGCTGGTATATAGAAATGCATTTTTAAAATATTGATTTTGTATACAACTGTGGTGTAAGGTCTAAAATTAAGGCCAAGTATTATGTGCAGCCTTGACTTCTGGTAAAACTGGAAGAACCTCTAATGGACTAACTGCAAGTTCTCTTCCCCATTCTTCTCCTGCAGGTAAGGTACCCTAGCTAAAATATCCTCCTTATCAAGGGGACCAGGCATATTTCCTGCTTATTTAAAAGGAGTCCACAGAATTATTTAAACAGGCCAACCA